>NC_053452.1:56132772-56455372 GCF_015227805.2 Hirundo rustica | reverse complement strand
TTTCTCTATTTTGTTGAAAATTATCACAAAGCCACAGAAATCATCACTAGAAATTATACCTTAGATGAATAAAATAAATATATCTAAATATATCAAGATATTACAAATTACTATCAGCAATTAATGATTAATCAGTAACAATGACAGTGGTCAATAACATCAACAACCAATCCTAGATTAAACACCAATATAATTACAGCAACCAAGTAAGTGTATACAATAAACTTATTAGAGAAGCAACTTATCATAACAATACAACAACCAATACATACAAGACCAATGTTGGCATTTTATAATAACAATATAAGAGGAGATATACTTATGATAGCTTACCTATATGGATATATATCGTGGGGGCATTGGACAGATTTCCAGAGTGAAGCTATCCCAAAAGGAGGGACAAATCAGTCCCAAAGCTCGATCCAACCACCCCAGAGGTGTGAGGACAGATCAAACTGGCACCAAAGTGGGAGCATAGGGGACACAATGAGATAATAAACAGTGTCTCTTCAAAGAGGGTCTATGTCACAGAGTCCAGAGTCATCTGGGCACTCTCAGTGAGAGTCTAAGATCTGGTAGAAAATTCATGTGAAATTCAACTGGCTTAGAAAAATGAAAGTATGTGTAACATAGAAAACCAGAGGAAAAAACCCCAACCCCCTCTATTTTGGCTAAAAATTCAGTTCTTTTTATAGCCTAGAGACATAAGACAGTATAGGACAATGTCATTTCAAGCAGTCAACCTGTTATAAATATCAAGTTTTCATTTGTAACAGCCAAGAATTAAATGGTTAAATTATGCTTACAGTTCTTCCAGACTAATTTTACATTCCCAGGCTGTTTTTACTTTTTCAGATGATAAATTGCCATTAGAGTTTCGTGGGTTTATGTTTATTCATGGTACCTCAGGATGTCTCTGGATTCGTGATACTTCAATCTATACTTCAAAGTTACCAGATGAACTTTTTAAGGATGTTTCTAGTTCACAGGTCGAGTTCCCAGCCATCCAGCCCCCACTTTGGCAGGCAATTTCTCTGACAATATTTTCCAGGAGCCACTTTCTTCTGTTTGGTAATTTTCCCCTTTTAATCAAGCCATTTTTATGACTGCTCACACTAAAACTGTAGTGAAAAATATATACTGTCATGTAGGCTGTTGGGAAAATATAAACACTCTTTGCAGTGATACTTAGCCATGTTGACATTAAAAAATTTGAATGGAAACTGGTGCAGAGAAGATTTACTAAGGTGTTCAGATAATGACAAAGGTCAATAATGCAGCCTGTGTAATGTGACAAGAAGGATACAAAGAGTGATTCTGGCTGAGCAAGCACCAAAGGAGGAAGACAAGAACTGAGAGACAACACAGATACAAAAATCCAGTAGCTCCTGAAAAAAAAATAGCAAAAATATTTCTAATGATTGAAAAAGGAGATTTCAGAAAAGCCTTGTACTAACTGAAGTGGAAGTCAACGGAAACAATCCAGAAGCCTTTAAGACTATGTGTGAGAGCTTGGAAAAGGAATGGTTGGTTTGTTCACAGAACCATGGATTTTCCAGCTGAATTATAATGAAAATTATGGATCCAATTGTATGGAATTAATATTTATGTGATTAAGACTCTGTTTGCTGGTGACTTATTTCTGAAAATTTTCACTGGTGGAAACAAGGCAGAACAGTTCTGTTTGACACAGATTAAGTTGTATGCAGAGGGCAAAGTTCTTTTGCCTTCAGAAGAAGGCTGTTAACTCAGCAGAGAACATTTCTCTCAGCAGCCTACATTGGGCATGGGAATGATGTGTGTGTGTTAAAGAGACGCATCTCAGAAAAAAAAAAAAATAAATACCTGAAGTGTTATTATGCTGCATTTGCAATGTTTGATATTTTCGGTGTTGTCCTTGTGTCCCTCTGTCTGATTCAGTTAAAAGGCTGGGTAGGAATAGTTAATAACTCATCATTTGTTGCTAAGCTGATTCAGTGTCTACCAAAGTAATTACAAGCTATTTGTTGTTCAAATGCCCATGATTAAATAGGAAACTTTTCACCTGAATTGTTCTGTTTGCCTTAAGTACTTTCTGAAGTATGATTTAAATCAATGTAGGCTGTAGGTACTGATTAAAAGTTTCTCATTTAGTTTTATTTTCTGGAGAAAGAAAATTTTCTGATAGTATAAAAGCCCCAACAGAATCTTGAAGAATGTCTTTCTATTACAGAAGAGATGCAGTATTGCACTTATTTTCCATCTCTTGCTCCCCTGCTCTTCATGGGTAAGTAAATGTGTAATTTCTGTTCTCTTCTTCCCCACTGTGTTCAGTTCAGGTTCCCCTTTCCTCCCAATTTCAGTCCCAAGTCCTGTCAAGCTACCACTGCAAATAGGTTCAAGCCCTGTACAATGAGTGAAAGGAAATACTAGTATTGGTGAGAATAACCTCAGACTTCTCCTTTGCACTTACATTTTCTCTAATTCCACACTGAGTCTTACTGTTTGAGGAATTGAGAGTTTGAGGAATATAAATAGCCTGTTATGGACAATTAGACCACATAAGCTTGAGTTAATAAAGTCACCTAGGTTTCTTTCTTTTGGGCCCCCACATATATAATTAAATGGGACAGAATCTATTTCTTTTCAAGTAAAAGAGCATCTGCCTGTTCTATGCAGACATTGCAATTTTTCCTGTATGTGTTGGCATCCAATCACTGGCACTGCTCCCCAAGGATAAGTGTGGGCCCAGTCCTGTTTGATATATTGATAATCTGGATGAGAGGATTGAGTCTACCATTAGCAAATTTGCAGATGACACCAAATTCTGTGGGAATGTCAACCTGCTGTAGGGTAGGAAGGCTTTGCTGAGGGACGTGGACAGGTTGGATTGATGAGCAGAGATCAGTGGAATGAGGTTCTATAAAACCAAGTGCTGGGTCCTGAACTTCAGCCACAGCAGCCCCAGGTAGTGCTACAGACTTGGGCAGAGTGGTTGGAAAGTGGACCAGTGGAAAAAGACCTGGGGGGTGCTGGTCTGCAGGGGCTGAACATGAGCCAGTGTGTGCACAGGTGACCAAGAAGGCCAGTGGCATCCTGGCCAACAGTAGTGTGGCCAGCAGGACCAGTGATGTGGTTCTTCCACTGTACTTGGCACTGGTGAGGCCTCATCCACGTACCCATCTCTAGGCCTCTCAATTTAGGAAGGACATTGGGGTATGGGGTGTGTCCAGAGAAGGGCAGCAGAGCAGTGGAAGGGTCTGGAAACAGGGCTTATGAGAAGCAGCTGAAGAAGCTGGGAGTCTTTAGCCTGGAGAAGAAGAGGCTCGGGGAAGGTGCTATCACTCTCTACAACTCCCTGAAAGGAGGGTGTTGTGAGGATCAGTCTCTTCTCCCAGGCAGACAGCAACAGGACAAGAGGACATAGTCATAAGCTGTGCTAGGAGATCTTCAAGGTAGACCTTAAAAAGAAATTCTTCACAGAAGGGGTGATTAGATATTGGAACGGGATGCGCAGGGAGGTGGTGGAGATGTTTAAGATAAGACTGGATGTGACGCTTAGTCACATGGTCTAGTTGACAAGATGGTGTTGAGTTAAATGTTTAAGTCAATCTCAGAGATTTTTTCCAAAATAAGTAATTCTGTGGTTCTGTGTGCAGGTAACATTTAACCAATTTTTGTTCACCTGTATCATTGGGATGATGGCAAGATCTGATTGGAAAGAGCAGAGTAAAGACATGGCCACAGGAGATCAATTTCCAATACAAGACTGATTTTTCACTAGCATTATGTTCTCGTCTCAGCAGATAAAAATTAAAATAGCAGCAAATAAAAAATAAAAATGGGCTTTCTCTGTATCTTCTTCTGCATTTCCTGGCTTTATGCTTCATAACACATTTCTCTTTCTGCTCTGCATTAGCTATAATTATCCTGTTATTCAGAGATACCCTTCAGCTTTGGCTATCCCCATGATTTCTTCTCTCTGCCATTCTACTATGACTTAGCCAGAATTCAGAGTGGTATTTGTTCTATATGAAGCCTGAAAGAAAGAGATAAGTAGAGAAAAAACAAAAACTTGGGAAACTAAGGTTGTTTACTTTTGTTCCACTTAGGGAATCAATTTTGTCACCTCTTTTCTGTCTCTGTAACCTTGTCTGTAGATTTCTTTCATTAAGCTTGTCTAAATAACAAAAACAGTTTCCCAGGAAAAGGAAAAAAAACAGAAAAGCTAATGAGAAAAGACATGCAGTATGAAACATTAAAGAAAATAAATTTAAATCTTTCTTTTGGGGGATTATTTGCATCCTTTATTGTCTAACTTTTCATCCTTAGTATAGGTACAAGTACAACTTGTTACGTGTTGGGAAACCTCAACTCCTCTTTTTCTCCTGAAATATCTCAATTAAACAGAATATCAGCATACTAGATTGCTGATAAAAGATAGCCTATAGCTGAAAAGCTGAGGGTTTTTTTGTTTTGTTTTGTTTTTTCTTTCTTTTAAGGTTTTTAAGGAAATTAAAGTCCATACTGAAGGGGATAATTACAATTATTAAAGTGACTCTGAAGTGGGCCTAGTATAAACACAGCAACCAGTAAACCAATAATATTTCTGCTGACTATATAACCTTATGCTCAAGCAGGGAAAACATTGTCTCTGGAAAAAAAAACCAAACCAAAACAAAAAACCACATATGAAACTAATTAATTTGGAAAGGGCAAAAATATAATAGGGTACAAGAGGAAAATAGTATTTGTAGACTCTGTGACCGGGGAGACAGCAGACAGAGCATAGTGGTTACCATGGTTCTTCAGTGTTAATTTGGTTCATAACAACTTTTGGTAGCACGGTTGGTATATTGATCACAGACAGAAATTGCACCAATGAAATGAAGGGAAACTATGGCACATTGTACAATTTGCTGTGTGAAGATCTACGGTTTAAACATTCAGATGCAGATATTTCTATCATTATTAAAGGTGTATGCTGAAATATTCCTCTGGTAGATTTACCAAGATTAGTTGGAGAAAGGGGAATGTAGATTAGGAGAGCAGCTACATTAGTCTGTCCATCACCAGATCCAAAAAGTGGATGTCGTGCCACTGAACCTTCAGTGCTTCAGGGCATCTGCTAACCATTTCCACAATTACTGAGTTTCCAATCTGAAATACATTTTTTTTCTCCCTCCATCAGTTCAAATGTGTGGTTGAAGGGAAAGAATACATTAGAAGGGTTCAATTTTTTGTCTATCCTATAGGCTCAAGGACGGGTGATAAGTCTGTAATAACGCTTAGTTAGGCAATTATAATTACAAGAATAAAAAGTGCAGGATCTTTAACTTTATTCTACTGCTTTTTTTTTTTTTTTTTTTTTTTTTTTTTTTTTCCCTATAAAATAAATCTTGTTCAAACAACACTGGTTATTCATTATGCATTGATTGTAAGACCTTTTGGACAAAATTCAAGTTCAGAATCATGACATATAACTGCAGAGAATGTCTTTATTTAGATCTTGAACTGATGTTGTGTTCTAGTGTACAGGATTTATACAAGCAATGGAGTTGATGCCTTAGGAAGGCTGACCTGAAACAGAGACTGGACAGAGCTAGAAAATAAAATATTTATTGAAAGGCCTCCAGGATGCGCCTCGGGCAAGACAGGAGCCTCATCAAGGCTGCACCCAGGGTGGTCACGAAAGAAAGATGTCTTCAAGGTCACAAGTCCTTACATTTTTATAAGTTTTGGTCTATTTGCATATTGAGGTTTAATTGTCCAATTGCAGCTTCATGTTGTGAGGTCCCATCCTTCTTGTTCTTCCCTTCAGTCCACCGTTGTTTGTGGTTTTGGACTGAAAGTTGTCCTTGGTCTCCAGCAGGAAAAGGATTTGTTTTGTCTACCTACTCTATGAAGAGAGCTTACTGGCACTTAATATGAAGCTCAGAGCTACATCCCGAGGCAGCACAGAATTTGAAAATATGAAAGCTAAAGCTTAAGGCATCATTTCCCCCCTTCATATAAGAAGAAAGAAGTAACACACTGAAAGGACTGATTATGAAACATGTTCCACTGTAGGAAACACATTCCACAGATGTAAAATGGCCTGTGGATAGTCACAGGTAGCATAGAGCCAATGAGATCCAAACTAGTTGTGGACATGTGACTGCACTGGTACATATTAAAGCACACAAATCAAAATTTTTGATGGTGCTATATGGCAGTAGGAAGACATATGAAACCTGATCTGGTGAAGATTCATTGTTGTGGACAGATGTTACTTGATATTTCAAAAAGCTTGATCATAAGAACTGATCTGCTGGCCCTGAGTGACTTTGAACCAGAACCAGCTGTTGTGACTGCAATGTATTTGATATGGCAGAAGGAGTCCCAAAATCCACTTTATTGCACTGCCAAACTGTGTCATTTTTACTGAATGTCAAATGAGGAAATGTTGTGCATTTTTTTCTCTTAGTACCACTTTTGACCCTATCTTACTCCACTTCAGCCCAATATGTAGACTGTACCCATTTTTTCACATTAGTTCTGAATCATTCTATGAACATTTTAGCTAACTCATAGTTTTAATTTGGCTAGTTAACCACTCTTCCTTCTCCAAACATGTTTAATATGTATCCAATTATATTTCTAGTCACACATTTGGGACAGAGAAGGGAGACTAAACTAAACCTCCTAGAAATTACTGATGTGAGCCTGTGCAATTTGGTGTTCTAATAATGAATGTCTACAGGTTGGGTTGTTTGGTTGTTTTGGTTTTTTTTAATTTGAACCGGTGTTTGATGAATCAGTATCAAAATATTGCAAAGATGTCCAGTTTTATTATACTACACACTATGTCATAATTTGACGGTTTAAAAAATCCTTAGACAATAAAATAATTAGAACTATATGTTAAATACAAATGGAAATATATTGAGTCATTGAAAACTGATATAGTCACAGACAAAGACCTTCTAACTAATTAAAGTTAGAAAGTGGTATGTTTATTCACCGGCGGGCGGCAAGGGAGTCACCTCCAAAAGGCGTGGCCGCCCCAAAGAAGTTCTTTGCTCTCTATTTATTTTCCAAGATCTTACATACAATACATATGCATAACCCCAGCACCTCCCATCCCCGCTCTGTATTAAAATGAGGCTACCAGTCCTTCACGCGTGCACAGTTCTTCTCTTGAATGGGGTCGGTGGTCTCGAATTGGGTCAGTGGTCTCAAAGGATGAAGTCAGGAGAGTCTTCATCAGGTCTCTGTGACCCTCTGGCACTATCCAAGGTCCCTTGCTTCGTGATTGATTGATACCAAGTCCAGGTGCTGGCCATTGCTCTTACTGGTTTCAATCTGTTCTTATAATAGTTTGCTTACTCCACTTTCTTCTATTAACATACCCAAAAATAACAATTATCTCTAGCTCAGGCATCTAGTAATCATTAACTTACAATTTACTAATAAATTGCTTCTAACCCTTAGCTAAAATTTTAACTCTTTAAAATCATGATTCAATATTAAAATAACTGAATTGCCTATTGATCTGAGATCTCCATTGAAGTCAATCTTAGAAACACTGAAACAATAAAAATCCTAAACTCAATGACCGCAGGATAATGGTATTTGGTATTTATATACTTAACGGTATAAACAGTTCCTAAAAGTCCTAAACCCCTATTTTCCATTCTTTGAGTTTACTGCTGGTGTGTTATATATAAGAACTGTATTATTTTCCTAAAACACT
This sequence comes from Hirundo rustica, assembly GCF_015227805.2. NCBI lineage: Eukaryota > Metazoa > Chordata > Aves > Passeriformes > Hirundinidae > Hirundo > Hirundo rustica. The sequence goes on along the minus strand of NC_053452.1, from coordinate 56,447,658 downwards.
TCTGGGCTATTTTATCAGTCTTTTATTTTCCCCTAAAAACCATTTTGATTACACATGTGGACAGCTGCCATGGTAGCTTCCACTTTTTAAGTAAGGCTAATTATACTTTTGGCGCTGGCTGTTCAGAGTAGTCTGGAATGTAACAATGGAGAGAAAGTGTATTTCCACAACACAGCTTAGTCTTTCCTAGACAGCAGGATATAACATAAGACTAGAAAGACATGGAATCTGTTAACTTTTTTTGTTTCATCTTCTTGAGAATTTCTTTATCTAATTTTATACTGACTGGTTCACCTGGATACAAGAATATAATGAAAGTTATTGGCTTGGAGGTAAAGCCATTTAATAAATATAATGGAAACCTTGCATAACTGAACTCAAGGGCTTTAATTAAAATTCACTTGAGGTTGCCTTCCCCAGCTTGACTTACCCTGATCTGCATTTTCTCTATACTGGTTTTTACTCTTCCATTTCTTCAGATAAGAAGAAAAGTTCCAGATAAGTTCTTCATATAAGATCCAGCTGAAAGCAAAAAATGCTAGTATGTTTTTTTGCCCAGCCGACTGCTTCTGCATGAGTGGGGAATCAGCCCTGTGGCAAGATAAATGTCATCTCAGTAGATTCTGCCTTCCTTTATGTAGGAAGGAATGCAGGTTTCTTGTCATCAATTCTGCAGTGCTTCAAGCAGAAAATAACTCCTGACCTAGTTCACATCCTTTGACAGATACTTAATTCTGGGCATGAGAACCTAAGGTTGAAGGAAATTATATCTTCTGTTCCATTTCTGATTTACTACAGCCTTCTGGTTCTAGAGAATGTAGTTCTTATAGCATTAAACCAGGATGAACAGTCAGTGATTACAAAACAAACCTCTTAATCACACGATGTGCTCAAGTCATGGGAAGCTCTAACTCAGCATATAATTGCCCCGGGGCTGGATCATAATGATTGAAGAATAAGTGCACACCCTTAGTATGCTACAAAATCCATACACTATGTGTTCATGTGAAATGACTACAGAAGACCCTTTAGTTCAGCAGAGGCTTTCTGAATGTCTAGAGAGGATTAAATATTAATGTCTAGTCAATGTCTTATGATCATGCATATGATTTGTTGATGTTTATTCTGCAGGACTACTATAACAGTAAATTGTTCTGAGGCACTTTCAAGTTTTATTTTAAGAAAGGACAATTTACTATGCACTTACCAGTGAATGATTCCTTTGCCACTAAAATGAGACTAATGAATTTCTAGTAAATGGAAAACAAGGGTGAGAGAAGATAACAAAGATGAACAGTGTATAAGTTAATTACTGATAAGGTAGAAGCAATTCTGTTGACATTCAGAGAGTGACAATGCAGTATGTAGAGCAAAAACTATTTGGGCTGAATTTATTTTTTAGTCTTTCCTAGAGCTTATCTGTATAGCACAGCTTACAGCATAGTCACAGGACATATTAGCCATTCGAGGTATTTTATTCTTTTTAAATAATGAATAAACCCCGAACAATTCAGCTGCATGGTCAAAAACAAACCATCCTAACATTTGAAATGTTCCAGGTTATTTGAAAATTGTTGATGAATCCCCGGTGAGATTCTGTCTTTGCTGGCATTATATCAGCAGAAAATATTTATGAAGGTCTCTTACAGTTTTCTTTAAAAAAATCTGTGTCACCTTAAAAATAAAGAGCAACAAAGAAAGAAAACACAGGAAGATTTTAAGAAATTAATGTAAATGTAACTAGGAAAGCAATAACACTACTTTTAAATAAAAAAGGAAATCTAGGAAAAGAGTGCTAACTATTATTATTTTTTTATTAAAATTATTAAAGTAAGTCATTCTTGGAGGTTGTGAGATGTTGAATATGCTGTTGTGCTCCTTCAAAGTCATTGCAGAAGCAAAGGATGCAAATGCTAACCCAACACATCTCTAGTTTATACGTCATATGAGTATGTCACCTGAAACTGATATTTTAGGTGGCAGGACCATTTAGTTACATAATACGAAATTCTAGAATTGGTGAAGTTGTAGCAGTCCTAACACAATAATTCAACAGTTTTTTTCACAGCAGTCAAAATGAGACAATGCTTTAAAAAATTAATCATTTATCATGTTGGTAGTAGTAGTAGTATTTCTGCATTATAATTATTATGCAGTTTTCCTTTTTCTTTTTTTTTTTTTTTTATTGTTTTTTGACTGATTTGCTTAAGAATCAAATTCAGTGATAGAGAAGACTAATTAACTACCTATGGTAATACCAAAATAATTTGGAATTGAAGTATTAAATCCCCAAAAGATATGCATCAAACACAGCCTGACATTTACTATTGATATTAAGTATAATTCTGATTTTTGCTGTATTCTCTGATCTTAAGGTCCTTTACACTCTTAAGCAGAATAATTAATTTTGATTTTCATGCCTCTGATGAAGTAGATTAAATGCTAATGCTATTAGAGCGTTATGTACTGAAAAGATTCTAATTTGCCTTGACATGAATTATGTCTTTCACAATTTATATCTTAATCAAAGATCAAATATTGCTTTGAATTGACCCAGATAGCATTAACTAAGTGTTCATGGTGTGCAAAAGCCTTCCAGTGTCAGCAACCTGAACAGAAATGTTGTGCCAACAGCATGTTAGGTTTAACAGAGATATTCAGTGATTGCATGCAGGTAATTTTGTAGCCCTTTTTATTAGCATTAATCACTGTCAGTTTATTTTATAATATCCTGCAAAAACTGTGTGGAATACCCTATGGAGAACACCATGTGCTCCATGTAACATCATCTGCTTAAAACAAAAGCAATTTTGCTCATGCTAAATTCTGTTTTCAGTGACATCTATTAAGGGTGACTGAATTGCTATTTCTATCTGTTGAGAATAGTGCTGCAAGAACACAATAGTAATTTTCATCAGGAAGAGGAAGTGTCCTTGAGTACAGGATGTGAATGGACACATATGAAAAGGACTATATAAATGGGTTTAGTCAATAATGGGAAAAAAAATCTTAGTACACTAGTAGGGCATGAAGAGTGAGACTGTGAATGATTATATGCTACGTGTTGCCACATGTTGAAAACCCAAAGAAAGATTTTGACAATGTTATCAAAGGCCATAAATCCACTCTGACTGTAAGTGCCTGGGGTTCCCTATGTAGGTCACTGCAGTTTAGACTTTCAGCACTTTATTTTTCTTTCTTAATAGGTTCCGGTGCAACAAATGAATATCTCATTAACTATCATAGACTAGGCAAGATCAAGTCTCTCTCATGGTCACAGAGAAGTCCTCAATGAGAAGCTCATAAAAATATGGTATAACTCAGCAATGGAGACAATTTCCTGTGGTGCAGTTTCTGGAATCTGAATTATCTCCTGCACACTTGTACTATATATACTCTTTCATTATTAGCCTTGATTTTGGAGTCTTCCAAACTCCTGCCTGACATCTCTGGATGCCGAGGAATGGTCCAGTGTGTCAGCCTCCATGCATGGCTCTGGAGATGAGTCAGCCTGCATTCATGAAATGGTGTCCATGCGGAGAGCTTGTGTAATACTCTACAAAGATCAGTGTTGACATATTTTGTACCAGTTACAAGAATTTGTTTAAGAAAAGTCCTGGGTTTTTAGACTGCCTAATTAAAATATACCTTTCCATGAAGTCAGTCCTTTTACATTCTTCAAATGACAAACCCTCCTCAAGATGGCCAATAGAACCATCCAGCCTCTATTTCAATACTTGTTAAATTGTATGCTACACGTCAACATTTACAATATTTCTGCCAAAGCATGAGCATCCTTGCATGGAATTGTTTTTCTCTCTTTCAATATGGTCTTTTAATAGCCTGCATCTATGAATGACAAGTTTTTCCATTGTCTATTTTTCCTGCATATACCAAAATATGACCGCCACTTTCACAAAAATGGTTACAACCAGGTACTCATTTTGCATTGATCAGAAGCTGAAGGGGAACAAATTAATTCCTCTTACTTTTCAAAGTTCTTTCCTCTGTTCTTATAGCTGGGTTTAACATTCTTCTTAAAATACAGTTCTAGTGACGGCAGATGTTGCCACTTTGCACTCATTTTGGAAGTACTCTTTTCCTAAGGGTCATGTTTATTCCCTTTGTTTTATTCTCAGAATGCTGGAACTAATTGGATCTAAGTAAACAATTGTGCTCAGGTTACTGAATTATAGTGGTCATTTTATAATAGACTATAACAATTGATGATTATTATAAAGATTACCAATGATTAAAGGTCTACTGGAGGGAAATTTGGCTTGGCTCTGGTGTGACAGTAAGCCTTGCTTCTGTGAAAGCAGCATTGGCTAAAAGACTCTTGCAGGTCCTCATGATCTACACAGAGTAGGTTCTGGGTAATTCTACTCTTTCAGGTGTTTCCTGAAACATAAATAAATTTTAAGCATAATTATTATGAGGGAAATAATCCCTGGTATCACACTTTGACACTGAGAAGGAAGTCTTAATATTTGATGACTAGTACCCTTGAGATGTGCAAGACACAGTCAATCTTTTCATCACCACTTTGCTTCTTGATCTGGGTCATTTTTCCATCTATAATCAATCACCCTTTGAAAAAGCTACACAGTATCTAGTCTAGATAGAAATATGAAACTTTATTTTCCATGGTTGTTAGTCTGATACTTCTTAATAACATGTAAGTTCACACCTGAGAATCACAAGAATGAAAATCTTTGATTATGAATGAGAAGAAATCAGGAAGAAAATTTCCTTCAAATCTGGACTTTGTAATTGAACTAAGCCTGCAGTCAGTGAAAAAAGTCTGCTTTACTGTATACTGTCAGGAAGATGAAAATTACCCTTCTGCTTCTTCTCCCACACTTTAAATATCTGCTCAAAATGTCAGACAGTAACTAACTAGTATAAAATTTTGTGTTTATTTTATTATTTCTCTGTGAGCAAAATGTATCCTCTCTTATTCTAACTATTAACTATGTGTTAACTATGAAGGATATTTGACATTCATAATTCTAGACTAGAAGCCAGACACTGGCAAATTGAAACACCAGCTCTATCCTTACCTTACCCTGTGGCCTGAGGAAGATTCTTCACCTTTTCAGTTTTTCCATCTGTAAAACAGAGATAACATTTTCCTATCTAGGTAGCAGGAGTTCTTTGAATTAATTTATGTCTTATCAACGTTAGGCAAAAGCAAAGCAGTTTATACGAGTCAGTCATTTCTGCAAAAATGATTTAACAAAATGGGATTTAGTCTCTGGTTAGACCAGTTTCAGACCATCAGGGATTGGTATTTTCAAGTCATGGTCAGTTTAACACACTTTGAAGAAATTTTCACTAGTGGTGCATGAATAAAACCAACAGTTTATTTACAGAGATCAAGCATATTTCAGCTAGCAGAGAACCTGATAGGCTAAATATAACCCAAAAAACCCATGAAATGGCACTTAGTTATGATGATAAGCACATGTAACAGTAAACTAATTCTAAACCCTCTTTCAAACTGAGTACCTGGAATTTCAGAGTAATATTAGACACCTTTGTAGATACAAGACTTATGGTGAATTGTATCAGAGACAAAAGTCAGTGAAGACTTTGAAGGGAGAGGGATGATGAAAATGAAAATTAGTTTCTTCCCTTCCCATGAGTAAGTGAATGAGAAATCAGTTTGTATGGATTAGCTGTTGAAATTTGAAATTGATTGAAAAATTGAATCCATTCAGACTGAGATAATTTATGACTTTTCACAGCACTGAACTACTGTATTGAACATAATCTGAGAAAGGTTCTTTAACTGATTTTCTAAAGTCCTGTTTTAGCCTATTCATTATTTTTCTTTCCTTATTCATTATTAGTCTGTCTATAAATGTCTCTTGTCCACTTAGGATTAGCTAGAGCTGCATAGAGAAGGTGAGTTGTATATCTTCTTCCACAATTACCTGGAAGAGGGAAAGCACTAATAGAGTTCCATCTCCTTCAGAATAATCTTAACTATATTTGGTAGCTCATTGCTGCTCTGCTGTTGCAGAAGAAATTCAAAAAACCTCAGAAAGCTGAGTGGGCAAAAGATAAAACAACAATTTCAGTATTGAAAAATGAAATCAATATACCTAAGAAAAATAATACAAAACATCCTGTAATGTCTAACTTGGAGCTAATAATTACAGCTCAGGTCTTCAAGCCATCAACATTTTTCAGAAATTAACAAATCAACATGCAACTGAATCTGAAAAAAATCAGTGACAATGCTGCCCATCTTCAGGTGGGGTACAGAAAACCAGATGGAGAATTCATTTTTCCTGCTACATAAAATTTTCTTGCATCATCATCTTGGTGTCATACTCAGTTCTAGTCTATGCATTTCAGGAAACATATTTAAGATCTAGAGATGCTGCAGGGAAGCACAATTAGATAGATAAAAGGAATAGGGCATGAGAATGTCCCTTATGAGGAGAGACCCTGAGGTTTTTTAGTTTACAGAGGAAAGCCCCAAAGAGATATATAAGAGATTTACAGACCCATGAAGGTACTCTATAAGATGACACTGGAACTGTTATAATTTCTTTCAGTTCTGGAACTTGGGGACGATTGTTAAAACTGTTAGGTAGTCATTCTGGAACAAAAATTATTTTACAGAGCAGGTCATGAACATCTGACATGCTGCCACAGGAGTTCATGGAAAGAGGAAATATTTTCAGGTTCAAAAAATAGCTAAACAGGTTTGTGAACAACAAAGAATCTATTCATTCAATCATTTGCTCTTCTGATCTTTGATTTTTTTTTTATTTTTTTTTTTTTTATGAAGACATGAGTTGACATGAGAACATGAGTTATGGAGAAGTGTTGAGATTTTTGTTAAAGAAAAATGAAATGAAAATATTTGAGAAGGCCTTGAGTTCAAAGTTTAAAAACTTGCCATGAGGAAGTCATGCTCCCTAACTCATTACACAGAAAAGTTTCTTCATGCCCCACACTTTCTTGGGAAATCTACTGGCAAAAATTTTTAGAAAGTTATATTGTATGTTGCTGATACCTTCTTGATGTAATATTTTTATAAATTCAGACTTAATAAATACATATTTCAATAAAATAGCTCATCCTACCTGAATCAAGTTAGTTTTAACTTATTCTCTCTGTTAACAATATTTAATTTAAAACATTTTAAACTTTCAGCAACTCCCAGTGCTTAGAGTTGAAACTCCTAAGTTGAAAATTAAAGATATATTTCCCTTGGCTCTGAAAGAAGAATGCTTCAATAAAGCAGAAAAAAACTGTAAATCTCTAAAAAACATAAAAATTCCCTATTGTATTAGATAAACCTGAAGAAAATTATAGAGAATAAAATGTCAAAACATCTTTGTATTTACAATCAAAATATGAAGTCGTTGAGCTTATATTTATACAAAGGAGGTTTATGCAGTGAAAAACCTATGAAATTATCATTAACTACTTTAAAATATTTATTTGTATTCTGTAATTTGAGCAACTAAAGGGGATGGAGGTGTGATGTGCTGATCTATCACTTGAGAAATATTACTATTTTGTAACAAAATGAAGGCTGAAATTCTATTCATACCACCTGTTTATATTACTGTAAAATTACTTGAGGATTCATTACAGTTTTTTTTTCTTTCCTATACAGATTTTTTTTGAAATAAATTAAATGGCAATTTATGCTTTCTCATCTCTATCAGTGCCTTTGATCCAAGGAGAATGTCAGTACATTTTTAGTGCGTTAATAGTAAAATATTTTTTCTCCAAGTCTCTTCATCAATTTGTGCTAGCCCTAGTTTTCAGACCATCCAAGTTCTTATGACCTTTTAATGATCTTTAATTTCTTTCACTAACTAATCATGTAGGAGTTTCAATGTTGTCAAAAGAAAAGAAAAAAAAAAAAAAAAACCACAAAAACAAACAAACAAACAAAAAAACCCAAACCCACACCCTACTTGCTTTCAATCTTTTTATTTTTCAGAGAAGATAAATGTCATTTGAATACAGCTACTCCCTTATTACAGCCAAGAGTTGTGCAGATACACAACTGTCTACAGACGCCTTTAGAAAAGCATTAATCACAGAGGGTTTTGCCATGCACAGATTTTCTTGTGCTATTGTGAATATTAAAGTGACCTTCTCATTAGTGAGATATTCTGCATTTTTATTAACTTCTGACAGAAGAATATCATGTCAGAAAAATACTTCATCATGTGCTAACTGACAGACTTTTTTCCACTTTCTTTTAGCACTATATTGGAAATATTGATCCTTCTCTATCTCTGGCCTATTTAAATCCACTCCATTTCCTGTCTGTCTTCTGCTCTCTGTTTTCTTCTCCACTTTCTACCCTATAATTCTAAATCTGTCTTGTCTATCCTCCCTCTCTATCCCATTATTATTATTATTATTATTAATAATAATAATAATAATAATAATTTATGAACCCAACTTGCCACACCTGACAAGCTATGGACTCGCTGGTTCCCAGAACTCACCGCAGATCATGCAGCCCATCTGCACTCCAAAGAGAAATGACTGTACAAATGGCTGTATAAGAAAATGGTTCATTCCAAAAATGTAATTTCTAAAAGTATGTTGATTTTTTTTTGGTAGGTCACAGATTAAGAGCTAGAGACATTTCTCAAGCTTCTTGCAACTAACAAAGCGCTTTTTTTTTTTTTTTTTTTTTTTTTTTAGCCAATTTTTCATCTGGACCTTTTTATTGTTTATTTAGTACCTAATGCAGAGCTTGATGATTAATGGTGACTGCAATTTTAGCTGCTAAGAGAACACCTATTGCATAAAGAAGTCTTTTTCACATACATAATCCTTAAATCAAGGAATAGCTGACAGGGGGTGCTGGACTATACGATATTCAGAAGCCTATTCAAAAATTATCAAGATCTCTAAGCTAAAAATGTTCAAAGCTTTGAATGCTCCAACTAAAGAAACTTTTGCCTTAAAGTTCTCTTATAGTTTCTGCACTGTGAAGAGAAGTTTTCCAAAGCAACCATGTAACCCAGAAGAAAGCTTTATTCATGAAGTTACATAAGCATGTGGCCATCTCTAAAATCAGGTCTGTGGTTTGACATTATGGTCTGAAAACAGCAGGAACAGAGATTATCTGCACTGCAGGTTATTGTACAACATTGAGGCAAATAGTAACATGTGGATGTAGTTCCATTTGAGTTAGGACATAGCAAACTTAGATAAAAGGGAAGAGAAAACAATGTAATGGATTGATCCAAACTTATTCAAATCACATGGAATATTTCTGTTGAATTTTGTAGTCGTCAAAAAGGCTTTGAACAGCTACTACATTTTTTCTGAACTTTTTCATTATATTGAATAGGAACGATATTTTTTCATTATTTACAGCTATGTTATCTTAAGGGGTTTAAGGGAATTACAAAGTTACAGATTTCTAGAAATTATTTTATACTGCTGTTGACTGTCTGTCTATAATACTTTTTCCAAGTGTTTGTCGTAGTTAACTGTATGGAATTGTTTAATTACTTGAATAGAAAATCATAAAAGTTAGTCTCTCCCATTTATCACCTTTTTATTTGCAGAATGAGTCACCCAGCTATTTACATGACTAGAAAATATTATTTCAGTGATTTGCACTCAGCTTGTTACTAAAGTACTAAAAATCAATTAAAAGTTTTAAAGAGTAATTTGTTTGTCAAGGTCCCTTTTCAAATATAGATTGCAACATTAATTGCTTGTAGCACATGTCACTTTCAGTAGAGATGCCAGCAGTGGCTGGAAAACTTTTTATAATCTTTATGAAACTATATTTAATTTGATGCTAGAACTGAACATAAAAATCCCCATTCTCAATTGCAAGGATTTTTTAAGCTACTCAGCTTAAAACTGGTCTTTTTTAATCTTCATTTCAACAACTGCACAAAGTGATTTCTTTCCATACCAGAGCTTTTTCTCATCATCAGATAAAATCCCTTTTTAAATGAAGTTGTGTGCTGCCATTTCAGCTTTGGGGCTAATGAACAAAACTGAGCTCCTTGCACTGAAGTCTTGCAGTTCAAATTGGTCCAAATTTTTGCAAATTAGGTATCATGTACTTAGTTGGTCAGCTTTCCAGTAAGCCTACCCTCATTTCTTAAGAGCAAAATTAGTGAAATGTTCTCCATCAGCATTAGACTTCTATAAACTCAAAATCTCCTTTTAAATATCTGAAAATAAATAGGTTTTTTAATCTGTTACTTTGTTTCTACTTTAAAATTTGAAGACTTTTCTTTCAGCTGGCCTGATTACCTTTCTCAATATTTCATAATGTGATCCTTATATTGCCTCAATTTTCTGTTTTTATTTCCATACAACAATACTAAGTATTTCTTTATCATGGAAATTAATTGGCCAGAGTTACTCATGTGATCTTACCCTTTTAATTCCAGCTAGTTCCAAGAAGTTTTGTACTTTCTCTATAAGTGCAGGACCATTGCATCACACATCAACCTAATTTGTTTTGCATTTACCTGTCTTTACAAGATTTTTCAAAAATAATTTGATAAAATCTGCTGAAAGGAATGCTAACAGATATATTAGATGGAAAGAAAATTCACTCTTCCTCAATTTTTTTTAAAATTAAAAGTAAACAGAAAATAATTCACATTTAGGTTTCATAATCTAATGTATTTGAATTATTCTATTCTAAGATAATGATTTAATCATCTAAAAGTAATCATTTAATAAAAATATAAGATTACCATTAACTTTCCACTGATTAATGTTTTTTTGTTTCTTAATAAGATGTAATGCATTTTCTCAATGTACACATATATTTATTTTTCTTCTCTCTTATTGTTTTTTTAAATTGACTAAAAAAAAAAGAAAAAAACCCACAAGATGAAGGTGTTCAAGCTACTAGAGGTTCTTTTCTTTTCATAGGCAAACCCTGCATGTATTTCACTAGTTGAGGATAGATTAGGTAAACATAAATTTAAAGGAAAACACTGAGAGACAAATTTCTGTAATATTCAACTTTTTGTTAGGGTTTTACTGAGCTTATGTATCTGTAAGGTTTACATGTATTAACCTTTACTGACTGTGCTGTACTGCAGAACAGAAAAATTGAAGACTTAATTTTCTGTATTAAAAACCTGGGACCAGATCTGACTTCAAAGCTCTATACTTGTTTTTAGAAGCTCTATGCTGTGGTGAATCTGCACAGTGTCCCACTGTCTTCCCTTTTCTCTTCCCATAGAGATGCCAAAATTAATCTTTGGCTTTAATTTATTATAAACTCTTGTCTTGCATTTGTATTCTATTTTATCTAATAGTGATTTATTTACAAGAAGCTTTTGTAAGTGGTAAACGTAATTTGATGATACACACTCTAATGATAGTGCATGCCCTTATCTGGCTATCATGAGCTAAATTCAAGTGGGAGGATTCATCCATAAATGTTTTCCTGTATGGGTGGTAGATATATGTGCTTTTGAGTCTCTTGTAGATTAAGAGCCTACACTTGTAATGGCTGCCCTTTTTTTTTTGTTTTGAAGTTATAAGAGACACATTTAAAGATAGAATATCAAGGACCGAATGTAATTTTTAGGTTGCTTTTGCACATATGTGTATACAATAACAGAAAGTATGATTAATTACTTGTCTATGCATTTGATATTTGAGCACAAATTGGCTATAAGAAACTGAAAACACTAGTTTATTGGATGTGGCAGTTACTGTGAAGTGAAGAAGTAATTTAAACTACAATCTCAACCCATTGTCAAGAAAGTGCAATAGCTTTTTTTAAGGAAGTACAGCAGTATTTATGATGGTTAAGCGGTCTGTCTGTTTAAAGATTAGAGGCTACAGTTTAATGTGAAATCACTCTAAAGCAAAATTTGCATGGAGATTGTAACTGTAGTCACCTGAACCCTAGGAAAATTATAGAAGAATATAATTCTTCTATGTGTCTAAAGCCCAGTGTCTTGACACATTATACCGTTGAAGTTGATCAAAATTAAATGCCTCATTTGACTAGATCATGACAAATAGTGTGCTGGTTGCTTCCACAGCTATGGTTTGCTAAATGATTCTTTTCCTACTCTCAGGCACTCTAATATCACTTAAAAGTCAATTATTTGTCATAGGAGAATGTCTGCTCTCTATATTAAAATTTTAAAAAAATCACCAAACAAAGAAACAAAGGGGGAAAAAAAACCAAACAAAAAAAAAAAAAAAAAAAAAAAAAAAAAAAAAAAAAAAAAAAAACCAAAGCAAATCCCAAACAACAACCAAACAAAACACACACCAAAAAACCCCCACAAGAAACAAACAGAAAAAAACCCCCAAACAACCTACAACAAAAATAAAGAAACCCACAAAAATCCCAGGATGTTGTAGGGCTCTTCACATTCCAAGAAAGCCAGAAATGTGGGCTTCACATTCTTACTGATGCAAAAGTAGTTTAATGGGCAGTGGGATGTCCACATTCACCAACATGTAAACCCTACAGTAGTACAAAGAGAAGTAACTGAATTAATTTCTAAGCACCATGGAAAAATTTCACCATCTCTGAGTAATGAATATTATGCCTCTGGTACGTTAATTTCATAATCTGAATAGCAGCAGTGATAACTTTGAATTTGAATGTAACTCTGATACAAGAGGCTCTACTATCAGTATACTTTCTAAGATGAAAAATATTTACTAGGAGGTCACCTCTGAAGTCCTCATGAGATGATGCTGGTGACTATTATTTTACTGGCAGCAACTTAGTGCTGACAACTAAAAATTGTGATTGTGAGGTTAGATTGAATTTAATTCTGTGTTTGAGATCTGAAGACAAAATTTTTGTAACTTTGTAACTTACAATTTTTGTAATCGTCACATTTTGTAATGAGACTAACAGGACAGTCACACTTGGAGGGAAGTGTTCAGACAAATTTTGAACCCTTGTGATTGTCATCTTTCCTGGAAATACAGAAACATATTCAATGGAAGAAAGATTATTTCCTGTTCAAGATATTTTCTTTAAAGGATTTTTTTAAAAGGTATTTTCCTCATCTTTCTCTCAAATTAAGAATCCAAGAACTGTTTTGCACCACACTAAGAGATTTTATTAATGGGTTGAATGTGCTCTGACACATTAAAAAACCCCTCAAAAAGTAATAAGAAATCAATACTTAAATGAATAATTGTTTGGTTTGGGTTGTTTTTTTTTTTTTTTGGGGGGGGGGGTTTGTTCTTCTCTTTTTAAAAATTAAATAGAAGAATAGTGCATTTCTATGACTTCAAAGATATTAGGAGGCAAGTTTGAAATGATTTCATGTCTTTTTTAAAATTAGTTGATTATATCATAGAAAACTGAGACTTTTCACTTTCTCATTATATTGACTCTGAAGCAGTAACAGCTGAAATTATTATATTTAATAAAATGAATTATCAGAATTATAAATTCTCCACCATGTCCAGGTTTGCATATTCAGGACTTCAGGCTTCGAGTGACAAAACCACCTTTCATTGCTCTGCTTTATCCTATCATCAGATTGTGTTCTTATGCATTATTTACTACAATTTGATTCTTCTCTTGTTCTTATTGTCTTTTTCTCTCCATTGATATTTTTAAAACTATAAAACCATTCCACTGTAAACATCTAAGCATAAAATATCAAATTCTTAGAGTATCACAGACATGGACTTCTGAAGCCTGTTCTGATCCCAAAATCTGCAAATGTGCAATAGCTGTAGAGCCATACAAGCTATGCAGTCCAGGATAGAACAGAAGTATTTCATCCTGATATGAAGCTTCATCTTCCTAGAAAAAAAGTTTCATTTTCTAAATAATTCTCTGGTGTCATTAGGTGAGGATATCACAAGGAACAACTTTCCCACAGATGAGGCAGCTCATCTGCAGGTGTGCTCCACCACATGCCTGTGGGAAGTCAGCTTATCAACCGGTTGATACTGAGCTGCTTATCTGAGATGTGCACAAAGACTTCAACTAAACATTTCACAAATGTTTGTCATTTGGTATCTAACATTTTACAATCTTAGATCTTTTTCAATATTGATATTTTATGTAATATTTTAATGTGATACAACATATCTGATATAATACTCAGTTATTCAGTAAAAAGGTCAGCTTGATGACATTATACTTTCTGCAAAGTCAGTGAACCAAAGCATTATTCTTTTTATTCAGTCTCCAAATATAATTAATGCTCAAATTTGACAGATACTGGTGAGGTCATCTGAATCTCTTTTACTACTGGATGTGCTTTGTTCTTACTTCCTTTAAGTAGAAACAATCTCTATTAAATAAATGTTACAATGCATCAAATCTCTGAAGATTTGAAAACTAAATCAAGAAAGAATAATTCGCATTCTTTGTACTTCACGGTTCTAAAAGGAAACTCTTCTCAACAAGTGTGCTGCACTGATAGTGATTCTATACTTTATACATTATTTGGAAAAAGAATCTTTTTATGCTCCAGACAATTTTCAGTTTTAAAAACACAATACAAAGGAAAAATACTTTCTCAAGTTTTTCCTAACCAAGAATCCTATTTGGTAGTACAGTGATCTAGTAAATTTGAAAACTTATCTATGAGGCATCTGTTAAAAAATATTTCTTGACTGAAGCAACATGAGCACACAGAGCTCTACTAACCTTCATGGTCCTGTTTCTAAAGAAATCTCTAAAAATTAATGTAGCAGACCAGCTGCACTTCCTCAAGCAGCACACCAAAGATAGGCAAAGACCATGACATATGAGTATGCATAAAGGTTTTTAAAGCTTGAGATAGCAAACCCTCTCTTTTCTGACAGTAAAGGGACTGACAAATGACCTACAAAAATCTTGTCTGAGGAGCAGACGCAGATAAAGAGGGCAGGAGAACCCATTCTGCACGCTCCTTAAAGCAGCATAGACAGCCCAAAGCTACAGTCAGATCCACATCTGCAACATCAGCGTGAAACTTTCAGAAAGAAAAATTTCAAGAAAAATCCAGTGGTTTAGTGAAAATGAATGCACAGCTTTTTATGTCCACTCCTCTATTAGGGTTCCCCTGGCACTGAGAGCGGGAACACAAATGAGAAACATCTTCTCCCTGTCAATGATTCACAAGTTCTTACAACAACCCCGTTATCGGCATTTTCTAGGGCTTTTGTAGAAGACCACAGATATATTGCCTGATATCCCTGAGCACAGCACTGAAAAGGAGATTTGTGAATAGGATTATTTATCCAGGGTGGGTTACTGATTGGTCCTACCCAAAAGGCGCTTTCAGTGGGTTAAGTTTTGCTACAGGATATTTAGAACTTCAAGTATCTTTTTAACTCCAAAACAATGGCCTCATTACTTGAAAGAAAAGTCAGACTAACTGTTAATGTCTGCTAGTAAATCATGCCGTAAAACGTAGAGGGATCATTCGCCTCAATTTGGTTTCAAAAATGAACTTAGGAAATAGGACTTCTCATTTGGGTTGATAGAACCCAAATGATCAGATAAACACATTGGTTTTTCTCAGAACACTTCTTTGAAAATGGGTGTCATGATTTCAAAAATAGGCTGTAATTATTGTGTAGACAGACCCTAGCTGGGCTTTGCAGTAGAATTATACTATTTTCAAGAAGTTGCAAGTAATAGGAAAACTTTTTTAACTTAGCTACTAACAGATTAGAAGCAAATTCTGTGTCTTTATTTCATGTTTTTAAGCCTCCTTTTGAGAGAGCTTCCCCTAACGTGTGTTTTTGAAGCCTAAACAAACAAGTCAGACAGGTTAGAGGAACAGATCACTCTTTTAACAACACGCTGGAATATCCAGGCTGCATTAAGACATTTCTTGAAGGAAGGCAATGTTGTTCAGACACAATTTTTGGCCTAATATTACTTGTACATTTACAAATTTGTGACTATCCTCAGTTACCCTTCACCTGAAGACACATAGCAGAGTGCAAAGGCTATTAGGTTCCTAATGGCTCCTCTCAATTCCAATAGTTTTGATATAAATTTAGCACTGTAGGTGGCTGATTGACTGCTGTTATGCCTCACTGTGTTTAATGGTACATTTTCCTGGAGAAATAATTTCAAAAGATGGCTTTCAGCTGGCACTGAAATTGACCTGGCATATTCTGAACAACAGACTGGGAAAACGCCGGGGAAAAAAACCAACCAACCAACCAACCAACCAACCAACCAACCAACCAACCAACCAAATTGGTGAGATGAATGGTAGGAAGAACATATATATCATTGATTGGGGTTTTCAAAAATTACATAATTTCTCATTATTATAAATACTGGCACAAATATTGTTTAAAGGAGAGGGGTAAAAAAACCCCCACCATTTTATAAAAAATACATTTGGGGGGGGGGGGATGGAAAACACTGCATTTGTCCTCCATTATGTTCTTCTGAACACTCATTAGTTCCAATGGCAAATAGCCTTGAAGCACATGAAAAATGCCTTCTGCCAGGATACCTAAAACACTGTTCTCAACAGCTAAGCAGTGCTCTCTGCACACTGAACTGCATGAGCAATAACTGCCTCAGCTGTTCATCTGCTGCTGCCTGTTTCTTGTCTTGTGACTGGACTGCAAACTTTCTGGAGCAGGGCTAAATTATATGTTGTGCCTCAATTTAATGGTAACAATTTCTGTTACTGGTCTAGACCTATTGTCTCTAGTTTGCTGGACTAACATAAATAATAATTGCCTAATTAATAATTACCTCAAATCTTCCTTTTTCCTGTGCCAGTGGGAGAGATACATCTCAATAAAAGCAAAAACAGAGTAAGTCAGAAGCAGAATCACAGAGAAGTAGTAACTCAAATATGCAGTGTTAATGCAACAATAAAAACCAAAATTTAATGGACAAGCCTGATTCTAAATATGAAGAATTTCAAACTCAAGTACATAGAAATTTTCTGAATACACCTCTTCCTTTCACTCTCTCAGTTACTCTGTCCCCATTCCCAGTTAAAGGAGAGGGTAAAAAACAAGTATTCATGTAATTAACATTAAATCCCTATCTTTTTCCATATCCAAAAAATGTGCATTTTAAAACCAGTACTTTAAATAAAGCAAGCCCACACTTTGTTCTTTTACCTCACTTTATGGAGGCATTCTTCTGCCTGCATCCAAAAAGGCACGGAGACTGAGTCATCCTGCTTCCTTTTTTCATCTGTTAAGCCCAAATAGAGTAGGATAGATTTCATTGCCCTTAGCATGCCCTCATAACACTTCAGCTTTACATTAGGACTGTGATTATAATCAGATCTCATTCTTCAGGGCTTCAGTTGATCAGCTGTAAGAGTCAGGGCCATAATTTGACTTGTAAATTCTCCTCTTCCTCTACACATGCATCTTTTCTTTTGAAGGACTTGCAATTGACTGCAGCTGGCTGTTGAGTGAGGGGTATCCATACTTGGGGTGGCACAGTGCTTGAAGGTGCTTGACTGATGTGTCTGATTAGGCACTCAAAGTCATTTTGATAGCACAGTTTAGGATCAGGAAGGAACTATTAAAAAATGAAAATCAAACCAACACAAAACCTCCATGGGGTTATTTATTCAAGGTTGATCAAAAAGATTTATTTTGGCAGATTAAAATGTCACTAGATGAACATTTATATAATTGATACAATGCCACAGCATTTGTGGAAGAAATTAATTAGAAGTTTTCTGGTTTAGCTTTGCTTTTTTCCTGAAATATCCTGTTTATTTTATCAAGTAACATTGAAATAGACAGCATCTGAACTTATTATTTGCTTTGTGCTCAAGTTTCCCGAGTGCTGTGTGACCAGGCTACACACTGAATTGTGCTTCGTGAATTATGCTCACATGTATCTTGATGAGGTACTCAGCTGTGCTTCTCTGCTGGTGCTCTGATATGCGACAACAGTTCTGGGGCTGGTGTTAAGGTCTCTTTTTAACAGTAGATACAGATAGATTTCTGAGTGAGGGACACAATGATCACATAAATGCAGTCTTTTTACTAATCTGATATACGATGCTGAGTGAGCAGTAATGGCTGTTTAACATGGTTTGTCTTATGTTTTCAATGGTGTGGTCTCAGAAACTCTTACACAGCAGCTCTTCCAAGTTTTCTGAGAATCGAGCTGGTGACAACAACTCCTCCACTTTAGCTGCTCTATTTAGCTACACAATTATCTTCGGTGAAGAAATTTTTTCATCCGTATGTCCTGTTAGAAATTCCAAAGAGGTGTTCCTGCTCTGAAGGCTCCAAATATAATTCCTCTCTATTTGCTTCCACTAACAATCTACCAAAGTGAGCCTGAAAACCTATAGAACTGATTGCCTTCTTTCAGCTGGGGGAGAGAAAAAGAGAGAAAAGGGGCTGAGGATACAAATTTCCTGTAATTGTTAGGTTTCCACAACTGTAGATACCTAAAAAAGAAATGCTAAAAAGATACCAAAATCAAAAATATTTGTTGTGAATTTCTACCTGTTTTTTTAATTAGATTACTAATCCAAAATTTATCTGTGCAGCTGAAAATGAAGGTGAAGAGGAGGCATCTATCCTTTATGAATAAACTAGGTTTGAATAAGAAAGAAGCTTCCTGGCTTGCTAAAGGCAAAATGAGAGCTTGTAGAAAGGACAGTGAGGGGTTTGGATCCTGTTGGTAATTACAAACTCGTAAATGCATGCTGAAAGTGGAGCAGCACTTGAAGCTAAAATTAAGTCAGGATACAGGAAAGGACTGTTCTACTGAAATGCCCAGAGACAAAGCACAAGAAGAGGTACCATGGAGATCCACAAATAGCTGAATACACAAGAAATGGAGACAGGACTGGCCAGTGAAGTGCTGTTCTGTCCAGGATGATCCTGTATATATTAATCTCAGTAAGGCATCTAGTTCTCTTATCTTACTTATCTTACAGGTGGTGTGCAAAGGCAGAAGGGATTCTCAACTAAGTGAGAGTACAACAAAATAAAAAATCCTTCAGCAACAGAAATTATAACATCCATATCAAATACATTTGGCAGAGCATTCTTTTCTTATCATCACATACAAAACTCTAATGGAACCCATGGAAGACAACCATGTAACGGATTTCCCAGATAAGAAAACATAGAAATACAGAAAATTGCTCCAAATAATTAGGTCAAAAGACCATTATTGTCAATTAATTAGAATATCAGTAGAAAAAAACCAAAACATCATTTCCACCTTAAGAAAATTTGTCTACTGACTAGAGTATTCAGGCAAATTTATAATAATGTTGGCAGTTAATGGAATACAAAAGCCCTTGGAATTTTAAATAGGATAAATAAAACGCAATGTGATTTCTAAGAGATCTGGGCTTATAAGGGCTCTTAACCTATTTATGTGAGCTTTCTTTCAATGTGATTTTTTTTTATTGATGCAAACAGTTCTCAAAGCAATTTTATTGTGTTAGGAATCCTGACAACTATATCTGACATAAAATTCCTAATTTTAAAATAGCTGTTCTATTCTGAATGATAATTATATGTCTTACAATGTGTATTCTAATCTATAGTTATGGTCTTTTACAGAAAAAATTGCACCTGTTCAGCTATCTAAAAGCTGCTATAATAATAATTTTCCATTTTTCTTTCTTACCTTTAATATCTTTCTTGTAAATTTTCAGTTAAGGTGAATCCCAAGTAGCAAAACTTCAAGTTATTGCTCACACAGGGGAACCAATTCTCTCAAGACTGTCCACTGAGGGCTCTGCAGGGTCTGCACCAATCATCTGAGATCTCAAGACACAGGATGACTGCACTGCATATGTCCCAATTGTACTGACTTAATAAGATTGCAGAATGACTCCAAAGCTTTGTAAACTTGTCCTTCATATTAGTTACGTATGTGGGCTACATGTTACTGTTGGTTTTAGAAATTCCTGTCAAATTCTGACTGTTTCTGCTATTTACATGTAAATCGGAGACAATGCCTTTAATTTTTTCTGCTGTTAAAATTAAATGGACAAAATATCCCATGTTTGGCCCTGGCTTTACCCAGTGAAATCTGTGAAGAGCGGTATTTAGGAAAACCTCTTTGGATTCATTGCATGGTGCATTATTCTCATAGATAAATGAGCTGCTGTGAAGAATGTGCATGGGGTTTGAGTCATGAACCAGACCTTTATGTGTACACTCCAGAGGACTGCAAGCTCTGTTCCCCTGCCGGATTTTTCCTAGCTCACCTTTTTATCTTAAAACAGCAGATTTTGTTCTTGTCATCACAGAATCCATTACACTTTATAGACTGATATGACTTTCCTAATGGTTTCTCTCATTAACATTGACAAGACTACATTCAGGTAAACAGAATTTTGGTCTTTCCTTTTTTCACCTTGTTTACTTCCTATCAGTGCTCAGTAGATGAGCGCATCTGTCTGCTTGAGCTATGGATACTCCCATCTCAATGGTTCTGTCCTCATTACAGCTCTTACCTTTCTACAGCTCTTTTACCACCCAGGCGGCTGTGTCAGACCTGGGTACCAGATCCATCCTTGGAGAGGAGGGGAGAAATCTATAACAGGAGTTAGAGATTGCTATATGATGCAAAGCAGCTGAGGTATGCCAGGGCATACAAAAGGCACAAGATACGTTGTGTGGTCAATTGATTCACATGATAAATTCTTCTTTATAAAGTCAAAACACTTTCAGAGTGTCTGGGAGAAATGAAGCAAGTCTTAGACTGTTTTCTTCAAGTATAAAATCCTTATCTTTCTTTCTTCAGAAAAAAAGCCCACAAAACAATGCAACTCTCACCAAATACATATATTTCTACTAAATTTTTGTGTAATTTGTAGTAGGTTTTACCTTTGAATTTTTATGTTTGAGATGGGAGTTGTTAAGTACCTTTTACCTGTAATTTTTTTCTGCATGTTGTAACAAAGCATGTTTTTGTGTTCTAAATGCAAGACTTTCCAACCCCAAAAGAAACAAAAACAACCCCAAATGACTGCTTGTATTTATTCTTTCAGAAATGGTCTTAAAAAACACTAAATAATGCATTACTTTTATTATATATTTTGTTGAAATGTGGTGTACATTTAAGTGTTTTATTTCTGCCTTTTAGACATAATGTTTTGCAGCCTTCCTGTGAACTTTTATTTTGACACTGCACATCTTAAACAAACTAGCCAGTTTTTTTCCAAGTTTATTAACTAAATTCCAACCATTCACTAAATTGTATGTTTATCTCTTTTTTCCTAACTCAGAAAGTCCTGTCAAATCCAATTATCAGAATGATGAGCAGTGTCTATACCACAAACTACTAACAGAATTCAGAAGTCATCTCAAAAACCAATTTTTTCCCAGAAGCCAGTTTTGTGTTTATTCATTTGAAGAAGTGTGAATAATGCCTGTTGTGTTTAGCATGCAGACCAATGAAATATCACTTCCTTTGGGCTAATGCCTGAGTAACCAATTGCAGGCACAAATAGTCTCCATCTCATAATGCCCTCAGGAGCATTATGGTGCTGGAAATCTCTACATTTCCACTGAATGAAGTGAGTGGTATCAGTGTCTTTATCTGTGCTTACGAAATATTATTATTGATAACTGGGAAAAAAGCATCTGATTGCACACACCAAATTATTATGATTTATTAATACAAGGTTGTTTTCCTTATTACCTTTAAAATCCAGCTAGTCTGAGTGACCTTTTTATCATGTTCTGTGCAAAATGCTTAACAGTAATGACAAGCTGTGTATAAGCCAGTTGAGTAAATATAACCCATATGGCATTGCTCACAAAGTTGATAGCACTTGAATGTTTCCATTTCTTCAGCACATGTGTTACTGCATCACCCAACAGTCACAGGCATCAGTAAACAGCAGTGAGAAGTGCAAATTTTGCTACTAATCTTGCTAATCTTCAGCTGGAAAACGGCACAATGGAAATTTTCATACATTTTCATATTGGCTGAATGCCTGGATATGCTAATTCTATGTTCAATACTTCAGACACATCCTAGGAACTATCAGTTTTAAATACTGTTTTGATGATCATGTGGACTCTGCAAAAATATCCTTAAAATTAATGTAAGCTTATCTGTATGAGTCCAGCTTTAGCAGTCTCCCAAGGAGTGCCTGAGACAGTGTTACCTGAGGAAAGAGCACGCAAGCAGTCCCAGGATCCCACTCTTCTTACATGCTGTTCTCAGCTTGGCTTTTCTGAAATGCCCCAGTGGCCTTGGCCACCAAATACACTTAAACAAAGGACATGGCCAGTATCAGATTCAAACTCTATTCTTAAAAGCAGGATAGATTTGAATGACTTGAACCAAAGCCTCAAAAATGTATCAGGAGCTGTGAGAGCCCTCAAACCGACACTGCTGCTCTTTCTTGCATGCCCATCTCCAGCACTGAGCTGCCCCAGAAACTACCTGTGCCAGCTTGGTCAGCTGCAAGCCATGTGTTCTGCATCAGTGGGATCTCCCCACTCCCTTTGCCTGTTCAGAGGACACTCCAGAAAGCACCTTGCTTATAGAACTCTCACACCACTACACTTGCTCTCATTCAAATTATTTGGATACACCTCTTTTTTGTGGGAAGCTCCTTTGGACATCTCTAAGGTGTACAGCACTCACTACACCAAAGATTTGTGCTGCAGGAGACTTCGCCAGCCAGACTCAGGAAAGAAGGACTCTTCCTAGACAAAACAGGAAAAACCTTTTGCTGTCTGCTGAACCCTTTCTTTCTTATCCATTGAATAGCCATAGCTTCATGGATTTTTTTCCTGTTGCCCAGGACCAGGATGACTACTAAAATAGAACAGCAGAGAGAAAGGGGAAAATACATCTTGAAAGACAATCCTTCCTCTCAGCTCACAAGCATGTAAGAAGTCCTGCCTGACCTCAGCATGTGAGATTTATATCTGTATCATTTTTATAGATATCCAACTCTAGACACTCAAGAAATTTGCTGTACAGTAAAAGAAACCCAGCCTTAATTTTATTCACTACTGAGAAGTTTTATGACATATGCTTCCTCATAAATAAGTTAACATTTCAGGGTAAAAATCATGCACAAATGTTTCATAGATAGCAAGATGTCCACTAGCATGAAAAATAGAAGCAATAGCAAGTTTCCTTCATGTATTTCATATGCTGAATTTCTTTAAATTATGCTGAAGCCCTTATATTATGCAATATTCCTGATAAATCCACCAATTAGGCAGGCTCATCCCCACCATCTGCTACCCCCACTATCTCTTCAGCTCCTTTTTGCTCTGAAATAAGTTTTGATGTTTCAACCAGAATGAACCCTGATCCTGTTGAAGTAAGCAGGAATTTTTTCCACTGATTTCAGCCAAAATTATGTAGGGCTGCCACTGAAGGGAGAAAAAGCCTGAGGAGTCTTGGCCTCCCAGTCAGCTGCTGCTTTATGTAAAAGCTGAGACAAGCACCACTGGAACATGGTTGTGTAAAATGACAGACGCGAAGAGACTGATTTGAGTATGCCACAGGGAGAGATGAGGAAAGTTAATAACTGCATTTCCCTGTGACACACTGATTAGTTCAAATTAACAAATAACCTCCACTTGTCATGAGTTGCTGAAAGACTGACCACATTCCACTATAATACACTGAAGACTGCAAATGAGTCTTTTATTAAATCCCAGGGTTATGTCTCTTAAGTTCTTTATATTCTTTACAACTGCTCCACTACTGTGACAAAAAACCTGTTTTCCTAATTTTTTTAAAATTTGTTTTTGCTCTAGATTGGGCTCAGAGTTGGCACAAGAGGCCTGGTAGGAAAGCCGACCAGGGAATCCAAGAGTCAATCTTCATGCCGTTAGCCTTCTGATAGCATTTCAATATGTGGAAGTATACTAAAGTAATAAAAAAAATCTGTCAAAATCTTTATGTTTTGGAAGAAAGTTTTTATCTCATGTTCTTGATATCTAAATTTCAAATCTTATTTTTTGTAGTGAAAATCATATACTTCTTTATGAATATTATGATATTATGTGCTGGCTTGAAGGCAAAACCAGCGAGAGACTCTAAGTCAGAAAAAAACAATTTAATAGGAGAGGAAAAAAAGTAAAATAAAATAAAATAAAACACATGCAATGGTACAAAAGATCACTGACAGAGTCAGAATACAACCTGACACCATGGTGGTAGCAGTCCAGATGAAGTGGTCTTGTTGAAGCACTGTTCCTGCAGAAAGGTCTGGTAGCTCTTGTCCTCTGGGAATCCAGTGGGTAAGGCTGCCTGTGCTGTCCCAAATCCCAGATTATATCCAGGTGGGAATGCTTGGCTCCTCCCCCTGGGCAGAGCATCTCACAATGGGCTGATATCATTTTATCAGTCTTGCAGTGGGCCCTTGATTGCCCATTAAACAGAGATAGCTCCTGGAGGGAGTTATCCATGAGTCATGCAGCAGGACATTGATGGGCCATTAACAGAAGATAGTCTGGAGGGAGGGGGCAAGGGAAACACTGCCCAACCTAGCTTCAACAGCTCATGTAGATGGTGACAGAATACATACTTTGGGCACATCTTACATTGTAACCTAGGACATATTATTAGAACTGCTCCTACAAAAAGCCTGGTTGGAAGGAGTACATTGTCTGAGTTGTGTTGTGTCCACTAGCAGGCAGCAAACCTGAGCAGACATGGAATTACTTCAAATTAAAGCAGTAGACTAATTTGTTGATTTGTTCTTCCTGGTTCCAACATCTTCCTCAAAAGAGTAACTGTTTTAAAGCTATTTCAAACCAAATTCATTCTTAAACCCTTTTCATTCGAGGAAGCCACTACAAGTTTGAGAAACATAACAACACATCATCGCAAAACTGCAACAGAATTGCGAGTTTATGTAATTTACGTCAGTAAAACAAATCTGCTTTTCTAGACTTCTTTTAGTTATAATACTCTTGATCATATTATTGGCAGGGCAGCTAGCATTGCGTAGTCTCATTCTCACTCATTTTTTGAGAAAGATCCTGTTTTCAGAGGGATAGGACTTCTCTAAAATTGAATGATTTGTACTGAAATATTCTATGCCAGAAGACTATCTCAGTATGAATTAGTAATTACCATAAAGTAGTGCTGATGATAGTAATTTCAACCAATATTCTTCAGAAGGAAGATGGAAAAAGTGTATCTCCAGTTAAAATTTCAGCTGTTTGGGGTTTTTTTGTTGTTGTTTGGGTTTGGGTTTTTGGCGGGGGGTTTGTGTTGGTGGTTTGGTTTTGGTTTTTAGAGGGGTTTTGTGTGTGGTTTTTTGGGTTTTGGTTGGTTGGTTGTTCGGTTGGGGTTTTGGGTTTTGATTGGTTCATTGGTCTGGTTTTGGTCTAGTTGAAAAGATTACTTTTTGGGGCAGGAATTAAAATTAGGCAGAAAATCCCTTAGAATTATATGGCTTGTGCAGACTCAATGGAAATTTGTCTGCATTTGGCCAAATCTAAGCCCCCTAACAAAATGCAGTTTTGATCAGTAGCAGTGAACTTTTTGTGTTGTAATTATGCATGAGAAAGCAAAAACATTTCCAATTAGGATGGGTTTTTTGCCTTTGGGCTGTGTATAAATGGAGAACTCAGGAATGTGGGAGTACTTATGGCACTGGGTACATGCTCTGTGACTCCAGGGTAAGAACTCTGCTCACACCAGTACACCAATAACCTGTTCCTGGTGTGTAGTGAAAAAAAAAAAAAAAAAAATCACACTAGGGTCCTCATGAACAGCTATCAAAATCATATAAATACCCTTTGGAAACAGAGCCACATATTCATCAGAGAAGAAAAAATGTTTGTTGGATCAGTGTTCCCATGATGTGTCCTGGAGGAGAACTTGATTTGACTTGACTTTAACTTTCTTTTTTGTGTGGTGACATTAAGCAGTTATGTTATAGGGTTTTTTAATTATTATTTTGGTTGAGTTTTCGGTTGTGTTGGGTTTTTTTTGTTGTTGTTTTGATTTGTTTTGTTTTAATTAAAACACCAGTTGAGAGCTTTCATGGCATTTGAGGGACTATTATTCCAAAAAATTACTGTCACAAATTTATACTTACTTTCATTTTATAATTTACCAGCTATGGAACTTGAAATATAAGACATTAATCAAAGTATAAGACATTAATGAAGTACATGCTGCATACAAAATTTGGTAGAAACTCTTACCTTTATATTTGAGATGATGGAACAGAGGTTAAATATACCCAAAATGATGTGTAAATTGCACTGGACACTTGTGCTTCTTTCCTGCAAGCAAATCCTTTCATGGTCAAAGCCAAGCAAAATAGACTGAAGAGGCATCACGGGGCAGCGGAAGGGAGAAGTTGCCTTGTGTGTTTCTTTGGAAGATGACCACAATGTTTACCTAGAATTACAGGATGGTTTGGGCTTAAGGTTTGGGACCTTAAAGATCATCTAGTTCCATCCCTGTTACAATGGACTGGGATACCTTCCACTCAACCAGGTTTCTCAGAGCCCCACCCAACCTGGAACACTTCTGGGGATGGAGCACCCCCTGTGCCTCTGGAAAATCTCTTCCAGTGGCTCACCACTGTCACCATAAAGAATTTCTTCCTAATATATAATCTAAACCTACTCTCTTTCTGTTTGAAACCGTTCGCCCTAGTCCTGTACATTCTTTTGTAAAGTCCTTCACCAGCTTTCTTGTAGTCTCTCTTCTGGTACTAGAATGCTGCTGTAAGGCCTGCCCAGAACCTTTTCTTTTCAGGCTGAACGATTTCAACTGTCTCAGCCTATCCTCATAGGAGGAGTGCTCCAGCCCTCTGATTAACTGAGTGATCCTTCTCTGGACTCATTCTAGCAGGTTCACGTCTCTCTTATGCTGTGTTGGTGAAGCACTTCAAATGGGGTCTCATGAGAGCAAAGGGGGAGAAGCACCTCCCTCAACCTGCCAGCCACTCTGCTTTTGATGCAGCCCAGGGCACATTTGGCCTTCTGGGCTGTGAGTTGTTAATGCACATCATCTCCAAATATCATTAAATCTGTCAGTATTTATATTTAATATGGAAAAAAGATGAGCTGAAATAAAGAGTCTCTTAAAAGGCAAAGTGTTGTATCTAAATATATATGCGGGTAGATACAAGTCTTAGAATATCTAATGAAAATTTCCAATTTTCTTTCAGAATTGTTTTTGTTCAATTGGACAGTTTTACATACCAGGATTCACATACACTCATAATATTTTGAATGAATGCAAGTGCCTTTATTTGTATAGAGGACAGCTCCAAAACATGAAGATGATCCAATTCATAAACAGACTTTGAATGATCTTGAGAAATATACAAGCATTTCCTAGAAAATTCTTCCGTTACTTTTACATAGTTAGGACACACCTCTGTAAACTGGAAATTTGGAAGTTACAAATGACAAACAGAATTGGTAAGGTCAGGAAGACATGACATAGAGAGAAAAGTCCAAAATTGAAGAGAAATTTGGTACCAAAGATACATGTGAAATTTTCAAGAGGCCTTTTCAGAAGAAAAAAAAAAAAATAGTGTTTTGCTCCCATAAAAGTTATCATAAATAAATGTAATTTTTTGTTCTGAGAAAAATTATCGTGTTTTTATCATTATAAAACAACTCAGTGCAATGCTGTAAATGACAAGAGTTTTAATTTTTTAATTCTCATCTCTTCCTTTGGATGCCTCAGAGATTTTTCAATACAGTAAATTGATAAAAATAGAGTCAATAAACATGTAATAACAGAGCTTGGATTTACACATTTTGAAACTAAGAAGATTTATATAAGAAAATAGCTTTATAATAAATTTAATTAACAAGCCCATTCATGTTCTGTATTATTATTAAATATAAGGCCATTGCATGAAAGAGGAATCTTGAATTATGCAAAACCCATACTTAGAAAACATTTCCGTATAAAACTTTTCTTTGCTCTGAAAATATCCATTAAGAAATTCTACACATCCCTGACTGCTGGAACTGTGAGGTAAAGATTATAAAAACAGATGTTAAGATCATTTGCTGTAGAGTATTTTTTGTCTGTGGCTGTCCCATAACAAATCAGCACAACTATCTGCCCTTCATAAGGTATAATCAATGAACAGTGTGTGTTCTGTGTTGTGTTTCAACAGATATTCTTACTGCATTTTGGTGAAGGAAAAAATCTTGACACGAAAAATTAAATCAAATTTTAATTTTCAATTCAAAAGTTTGAATCAAATTTTTTTCCATTTTTAATCGTTGTATGTGCATTTTACCAATGACAGACTCTAATAGGCTTAATGTTAGTTGTGAAGTTAGCCTGTTTGCTCTTATCACATACTGTGTTTTAACTCTCTTTGTTTCTACCAAAGACTGACAGTGTCATCTGACGAGTCAAGTGGAACGACATGCCACTTCAGAGAGACTTAGCCTGAAGTGTTTCAACAAAATGAGAGCTAGACTGTTGTGTGTGTTTCAGTGCCTCTCTTCTTCAACTCCCTTGAGGAGCGTGGATAAAAACATCTCAGCACTCACTTAAATTGCTCTATTTCTCTCACATGACTGAAAAGTAAGTTAGAGAATGAAAGGCTGGGCTGTTCCCAGAGTACCAGAGAAACTGAAAGATGCAGTAACTTTATTTCTGATCTACATTGTTTACTATAAGTAGGATTTCTGCTTAACCCACTGTTCATGTGCAAAGCTGTGTCTGAAAGAGGGCAAGTCAAAACATGTTTGAGTTTCCCATAGAAATTGGTCTAAGCACTATGTCATCAACCAGAGTCATATAAAAACTTTTGGTCTAATGGGAATTATCACTGCCTTCAAACCTCACTGCAGGCTGGGACATTGGGGCTGTATTTTGAGCTAGTCTCTGAAGGGGCTACAGTTCTCCATGTCATGCCCTTTTGGCGTTTTGCCATTAGAAATAGGAAGGCAACACCTTCTGACATCAGAAATCATCTTCCAGTGGTTGTGTAGCTAATTGTGACAGCACTTACCCCACTCTGCAATGTCCCTAAGCCAGGGATGAACACTCAGCATTGCCGCATCACTGCTGCCCTGTGCTACACACACTGTTGTATCAAAAAGACATGATACCCTTGTACCTGCCCAGTTCTGGTACACCACCATAGTCTGAAGAGCTCCACCAGTGGATATGAAGATTTTGTCAGACAGACCTCACAAATAATGATCCTTGTCGGTGCTTGATTTCTTCTCTACCTTCAAAATGAACCCTACTGTGGTATGCCCTGGGTGAATATCAGAACATTCAGAGCTCAGCTACATTTCTGACCTACGATAATGCCAGGAGAGTGAACCACCAGCTTGTTCTGTTGCTTTCACATGGACAGGCACACAGACCACCTTATAGATTTCTGCACTTGGATGCTATAGCTTGATCCATGGCCTTTGTAAGGATTTAATTGTTTTTTCTTGATGCATTTGAATTTCTATGAGAAAAACCAAACCAAACCAAACAAAACATATAACCTTGTGCTGCAACACAGTTCTACAGATTCAATCAATTTACACAAACTGAGAACACAAATTTAGAAATTTTGTAACAGTGTCACGTGGACAAACTCCCCAGATTCTTTGGTGACATAATTCCAGTGACTTCAGAAAGTGGTGGATTAAGTTAAGCATCAATGCCTTGATCATGTTCTTTCACTCAGAGCAAGCAAATTACTCACAGCAGTTAGCTTGACAAATAAAATCACGTTTTGCAGTCATGAGTAATTAGTGATTAAGCTTTGGTGATGCATTTGTTTATCATCTTGGTTCAAGGTATGCTTTGTGTCTCTAGAGCTTAGCTTGGCATTTGTTAATGTAGTGCCTCTCTCACAGATCACTTTTTAAATGTGTACATAGTAATTTGGTATTTAAGCTGTGTGGTACTTAATTTATGTTGTGTTATTTCTGCTCTGTTTCACTACATTTGGAAAAGATTAAGACTAGAAACACAAATACCAATGTAAACTGAGGTCTGAACAAACATTTCTGACATTTTCTCTTGTAAGAGAGAGCCTTCTGATCAAAAATCATGATTCATGTTGTGTGAATAAATCTAGTCCTAAAGAATATTAGAACAAAGATTGTTTTGCTTGAGCAGATGTTCATGAGTTGTTTCTCTCTGTTGTCTGTTAACAGACTTTTAGCTAAAACACTACTCTATGGAGGTGAAAATATTTTTGTTTTTACGGAAATTGTGATACGTACTTCAAGACAATTCCAAATTTTCTAAATTTTCTTCCTTTTTATATTTTTTGAGTTCAATCTCTCCTACTTCTTACTCATTGTTATTTTAGAGACATACAAATGAAATTTGAATATTTATGTATTGTCACTTGAAATTAGCTCTTCTCAGTTATGACTTCACAGCCATAATGAAGTGATAATGTGTCTTTGTATAATTCAAGAGACAGCTGGATGATTCTTGTCCTTCCTGCAGTAGCCTGATGTTAATTCAGCCAATGGTTTTGATGTGAGAAGAGATGTATTTGATGTTTGTTAATTTATTCTATGTGACTTGCCTGTTATGGCATAGTGAGTTTGAATGACTGCTACTTCAAAATGAATGTCGTGCATTCTCATATCATTTGCTCTATCTAAATCATGTCTTACTAAATCCTGTTTAAGTAATCATAATTATTTCCCTTTCATTAGACATATATATTCATATATATTACCTACATGCTTTTTCTCTTTCTCTCCAATTTATGAAATCTCAAACTATTGAAGTCAGCAAACAGAAAGGTATGCAAACAAGGTTTTTAAAAACTATAATTGTAATTAAATGGAATAATGAAGTGTACCAGACATAGATAATTTGAAATGCAAAGGGAAAGGAGAAAAATAATGCTTCCTGACATCAGGGTAATTAAGCATATCGTAGCCTGAAGAGATGAAGACTGGAGGTAATAGCACACTATGGCTGTTCCTTCAGCTTTATTTTTTTCTGGTAACCTCCTTTTACCTCCTTGCCTCATAGTCAGTGAAGTCTTAATATGTTTGTGTATTACTGACGGTGTCTCCAACATGAACTTTTCAATAGGATGAAAGTGGTATAAGGAGTTAGATAGTGAGGAGATAACAAAATAAATTCTTCTTTCTCTTGTCTGATATATGTGCTTTAGTTGGGTTTAGAGATGGGTTTTATGGGATTTCTGAAATCCTTGCTCTATTACTAAGCACTAAGCAGACTTGCTTTTTTTTTTTTTTTCAGCCTGTGGTCTGAATTGATGCTGTGAATTGGTCAGAAGAAGCAAATAAAGGGACATGTCTAAACTGTGAGGTTTGAAAAGCATGAAATTCCTGTAGCAATTCTTAAATTTTATTCTTAGGGTACTTGATTTTCTTCATTTATCTATTTTATCTTTTCTTTCATCTTCACCTTCTTTTTCAACAATTTTGATTTTGCAAATTAAGGAGAATGATACAAAATTTAGGGGGAAAGGCTGTTAAGTCAAAAATATTTTTAGTTGCTTTCCTAATGATTTATAATGGAAAATAAAACATTTCAAAAATTTTAATGCCTTTCAGTGTTCAGTTACAATAAATACTTTATTTTACTATGTGAAAAAATATATTCCTGGATTTGTGGATTCTGCTGTGATCCTTATCCATGGCTGTCATTTTGTTTGTTCCCTGATATCCATCTTCCTGAAATCTTCTTGAAAATTCTCTAAGGTTTCATATGATGTGTGGCAGGTGAATTGGTGGGGCAGGACTTCCAGAAACCTGACACTGTAATTCTGTTTAATAAGTTTAATAAGTTTAATAAGTAAAGTTTAATAAGTATGGAAACACAAAGCTGTCAAGTGCAATATTTTAACAGAATTTGTAATGTCTTATTTTAGTGCAACAAGATTATCAGGTGTGTATATTTTCCTTACATTCACTCTTCGATGCAAGACGAGTAAAAAAGTGACGGTTTTAAAAGTGATTCTGAACAGAAAAACATATCAGATGTTCAAACTCTTGAAAAATAAGCCAAATAATTATGGCTGCATCTATTTTACTAAATAAAATAGAGCCAGGGATCACTCTTTGTCCTCAAAGCCAAGAGGCACAAACTGACCAGCGCTAAGCCTCCTCCCATGTGTTCTACATATCACCTACCTAGGCCCAATATACTGTCATTTTTAGGGCAGCTTCGTCAATTTAGTTCTTCTTCTGAGATAATGTGAATAGCTTGTCATGGTTTCTAACATGAACCTGGGACATGAGTTTCATTGATGTCTGGCATGTAGATGAATCTGTGTATTAACTCTGGGTATAAATTCTGTGTATAAATCTGTGTATAAATTCTGACATTGGAAGAGTGTGGAAAGAGCCTGTTTGGGTTATGTCCTGGTAATAGGTACCTCTGCAGGGTACTTTCTCTCACTCAGGCCTGTGCACCAAGAGAGTGGCAGTTGGTCCCAAACTGTGTAGAGAGCTCGAACAATCAGCAAGACAGTGCTTGAGCCTGTTGTCCCTCCATTTTTATTAAGCAGTTGTTGTGTAGACTGTAAGACAGTCTAAAAATACTTCCTCCCAAGATCGATGTGTATGTGCTGGGGTGAAAGTTTGACCTGTCTGATAGCACAAAACAATTTGCTTTAGGATTTAAAACAACTCAGAAAATTTAGATTTGAGTTAAATGTTTTTGAGGTTTATTACAAGATTTATTCAACTCTGCCCCAATGTATTTTTTACCTAACAGGTTATGTTTTATCCCCAAATTACCAACCCAGATGCATTTTTTTCATCAAAAGGGTTTAATTCCCTTAGCATGACAATTAGGTTGATTAGTTCTAAGTGCAGACAGATCCAGCCATGCTAATAGAGTTAATTACTTCTGTTGCATTAAAATGGTTTTGGAGGGATTTGCCCAGGCACTGGCTGTGCCATTTGCCACAGCTGTCTGTGGGCTGGGAAGTGTTGGACAGTCTGATTAGAACAATGATTAATGTCTAGAAGAACCCTGTCAGACACACAAAAGCCTTTGTATCTCGAGATATTTGGAGAAAATTACACAATCTATCATACTTGTATTTTAGAAAATAATTGTCTCCAAGATGTCCTGAAAACAAGTGAATGCTCAACAGGGGATGTCCCAATCTGTTTGGCAGAAGCTTGCTGAATACCTAAGAGTGGTCAAAAAATCATCTAAAGAAAATTAGGATGTGCTAGACTTAATAATTCTTTGTCACTTATTTACACACTTGGGTAAATAAGAGATTTAAAGAATTCAAAATTCCATAAAATCAGCAGGGATAAACACAAAGGTTGTTCTGTGGACTGACAATCTTGATGGCAGCAAGACTGATACTATAACATATGACTGAAGGGTAACAAAGGCTGAGATTCTTGGAGGAGGCTGCTGGAAATTCTGCCTCTGGCTTCTGTTGCTTGAGGTTTTGATAATGTATGGTTGGAATCTGTTCTTTTCTGGGATAAATCTTTCTGGGAGGAAGCAGCTCCAAATCCAGTGTAATCCATTGTGGGACCCAAGAGGGAACATGTTGTAAACTACTCTTGGGAAAAAATGGTATGGAAAGCTAAAATAAATAGTCTGTAATGGTTGATGACACCAACAAACCAAAACTGGCTTGAAATAGTTCAGAAAACAAACTTGTTTTTTTGAGTTAACACCATAGTTACTCATAAGAGAATTCAGGCAGAAAATATTAAAGAACAGAAGATTTGGGACAAATAATTGATTTAATGGAGAAAAGAAACTGGGAGGGAAATCTTTGAAGGTGCCTCATTTATGTGTGCATAGTCTGCAGTTTTGAGAATTCACACCCAAGTATGCATGCAGTAAAGCGAAAACGACATTATTTGAAAACATATCTTATGTGGCTCATGAAATACTAAAACATCAGTCTTATGTTTTCCTTGTAGTGTTCAAATATATTATAGTTGACTCACCCCCTTTCTAAGCGCTGACATCAAAAGCAAAAAAAAAAAAAAAAATCCCCCAGAAAACCCATTTAATATGGATGTCAGGAAGAACCATGATGGTTTAAGAGAATGCCACAAATAGGCTGACAACCTAGAAAACAGATGTGTAGAAACATAAGAGGTACAGAAAAAGAATGGCATTATAACAATATTTAGGATCAGTGGGCTTTGTCCTCAAGGAAAAAGAAATGCATTCGCAAATGCTATTTTCATAAGGGATAATTAAAGTTATCATCTGATCTCCGTCATACTTTAAACCTAACTACTTCTTTTGTAGATTGCATCTTTCTACTTCAAAAAAACTGATTCTTTCCAATAATCATTTTCAAAGAACCTGATTTATTTTTTTTTTTCCAAAGTTATTCACTTATATCAGAAAAAACTCAAGGCTTGCCTTCTCATCTGGGGGATGACCTTTCCAAGAGCTCTCCAACCTGGGAGAAATGCCAAGACTGCTTGATTCCTCTAAGGATCATAATTCTCAAAAAGGAAGTGAGAGTGGCAAATTTAGTAGAAACGAACCTGAATTGTGGTCTTTATTATTCTTGGGGAAAATATTACAACAATATTCTAAAATATTTTAGTGCAGAAAAGAATATTGCTGGAGACTGAAGGGCTTTCTTTGGGTAGGTATGTCAGTTCATAGTCCCAAAAACATCTACAAGGTGGTGAGACAGAGCCATCCAAAGGAAAAAGAGTGGCCTGTAAGGCAATGCATTGCCTGAAGAGGACTTGTGGATATGTCCCATCTTCTAAAGCTCCTAGAGGAAGAATGAGCCCTGCTCTGTTTGCTGCAGAGTGTTTCCAGGGGCATCACAGCTGCAAGCACACAGATATTGCCTGGTCTACAAGAACCACTAGAAGCAGAGTGTGAGGCAGAGGTCTTCCTCT
This sequence comes from Hirundo rustica, assembly GCF_015227805.2. Classification (NCBI taxonomy): domain Eukaryota; kingdom Metazoa; phylum Chordata; class Aves; order Passeriformes; family Hirundinidae; genus Hirundo; species Hirundo rustica. The sequence continues at coordinate 56,412,924 of NC_053452.1, read as the reverse complement.
GTTTACTGCCTCAGTTAACTCTGAAGTTAATCCTAGAATGAACCCTGCTTCTTCTCACCTTCAGACATCCCAATCACCACATTATACCTGTCTCACTTATATTTTCCATTCTTTCAAAACGTTAATGTGCAGTTGTCAAAATTGTTGGTCTGAAAATTGCTGCAAAGTGTAGTTTACAAAGGCTCAAAATTCAGATGACTCAAACTTGGTGCTTTTTCTTAAAACCTTACATTCATTGGGTCAGCTGCTTATATTATCAGTCTTTCTTCATTTCCTTTTTATGGTGATTAAATTTAAGATTTTTAAAAATACAATATATGAAAAATAATATCATTCCTACATATCATTGCTAATGTCATTGCTACTGCCAAGCAATTTTATCCTCTTTTTCTATCACTCTTTTATTAATCATGCTGAAATTTCCATTGCACCTGACATGAAAATTAGTGTTATTCTGCATCTACTCTGAATTTTATGCAGCACAGTTATGTATGTATTTCTTGATGAAATGTTCAAATTGAACATTCCTCTTCTCCCTTAACTGCCACTTTTCTCCTTGTGTAAGAGACAAATCCTGTAGAAACTAACTCCCTCTCAATGAAATTTTTAACACCCACAGATTGCTTTAAAACCAATGAATGTTAAGCACTCCATATCTTGGTTTTTAATGACTAGAATATTAGTGTTTTTTTCCCTAAAATGTCAACTGTAAGGGCGATGTGCCACATTAAAATAAAAATACCTTAAAATAACAGGTATCATGTGCCTATGTACCATGAAAATGGTAGCATGAAATATTTTGTGATTAGGTTAATTTGGCTTCTTTTACTTTCATAAAATAGTCTCAATATCTTTTGTTTTAAGAGATTTTTTTAAATGTATCTAAAGACAGGTGATAATATAATTATTCTTTCTCTTCTCTTTGCTGGTTGTGGTTAGGATAGTTAATTTTCTTCATAGTAGCTGGAATGAGGCTGTGTTCTGAATGTTTGTGCTGAAAACTGTGCGGATAACACAAGGATATTTTCATTAGTGCTGAGCAGTGCTTACAACATGAAGGCCTTTTTTGCTTTTCATCCCACCCCAACCAGCAAACAGGCTGGGGGTGCCCAAGAAGCTGGGAGAGGACACAGCCAGGACAGCTGGCTCCAACTGACCAAAGCGATATCCCACACTGTATGGCATCAGTTGGGGGAAGAAGGGGAGGACATTCAGAGAGATGTCATTTCTCTTTCCATGTAACTACTGTGCTATGGAAAGCAAGTTGCTTACAAATTGAAGCAATTTCTTGGTGTCTTTTTTTTCTGGAACTACAAAACTGAGAAAGGATCTACATTTGTTGAATCAGAGAGGAGTGAAAGGACAAAAACCATTGAATATGCAATAGATGAAAGGGGTGAAAATAGAAGGAAACATCCCTGCTGTCTAGGGATGTGCCCTGTCAGTGTTTCACTTCATTTCATGCCTTACCAGGAAATTCTTCAGAGATTGGTTCCTGACCTAAGGGTCACTTGTATGACTGTTGGTTTGTGCAGCTATTGTGCTGTGAGAGAGACATGCCTTTTCTAGCACCAACCAGATCCAGCTGGGTATCTAAAGGTGATTTTCTGGGGAAACAGCTGTGCTCACCAATCTAGAAGGACTTCCCATGGTGAAATGTATGGCTTTCTTCTTAATATTTATCAGAGAAGAACCTATTACTTTACCACTCAAGATGATTAACTGAAAAAAGATACATCAGCACCTGTGACACACAGCTGAACTTAATGAAAGCTGCCACCAGATTTCAGAATTTCTTATTTGCTCCAATGATAGCAGTATTGTTTGGAGCCCTGCCATATAGGAATGGGAGAAATAGTAACTATAAAGCCAGGAGAATAGATGAAAAGGACTTTTCAGGCTGAGGAATCCCTTTAAAGCCATTCAAGATTCTCCAACAAAATGAGGCAGACATAAAAAGAGCTTTTTACCATGTCCTCATTGGGCTACATTTCCAAAGAGAAGTTGCAGAGACCAAAAGTTTAATGTCCTGGACTTTATTTTCTTCATAGTACCTGAGAATTGGGAGGAAAATATGTGGTTTGCTTTATTGGAAGACAAGCTGGACAGAATCAAATTTTGATTGGAATCAAAATTCCCTGTATCCATTTCCATTTGGAACAAAATTATTGCTGTTATCTTAATGGTTTTCATTTTAAGCTCTTAATAATTTCCACAGCTGTAAATACAATCATAGCAGCATAATGTAACATTGCCTTCTGATTTCTAACAAAATATTTCTTAAAGTGTGTAATCCCTTTGGCTTTTTGAAAATTTCTTAAATTACTCTTAAGAAAAAATCTTGCAACTCATAAAAAAATAAATTTACTTAAGGAAAAAAAAAAGCCTTGTTTAAACATGAATAACCATGTCATTATCTATCCCCTGCAGTCTAGAGCTAGGCAAACCAAATTAAACCAAACCAAAATGAAACCAAAATAAAACCCCTACACAAAGAACAAAAAAGTGTTTTTACAATATTTTTTACCAAAAGGTATCCCATATTCTATGGTGCATTTTCAAAATTAGAATTGCATTGACTACCTCTGTTTCAAAATTCTCTGAAGTACTTCAATTTTATAAGGTAGAGTAAAAATGAAATTGCTGCTGCTGCTCATTCTGTTTTTCTGTTAGCACCCAGCAGTTCACCAACAGCAAGCAAAGTGACTTAGGGCATCTGATTATGACCATGCGATATTTTGCAAACTGAAATATTTCTCATCGTAAAAGCAAATAGAGGTGGTAGCTGGACCCCTGGAGTGAATATTGGTACACGCTCACATGCTTCATCACCTCATCATTTTTCTGTCAATTTTCAGCTATAGTTCATGTTGGGTTTTATTTTTCAGTATTCAAATTATAGCAACATGGTGGCCAGAGGGTTGTTGGTTGAGGGTGCTCACCTCTAAAGAGAAAATAATGGGGTCTGGAGAAAATTCTTTGGTCTAAGAGTAAGCTTAAAATTTTGTTAACACCAGCACAGTTTATCCATCACATGAAATTTGTCAAGACCTTGACCCTCCATTTATGTTATTTCCTAGATATTTTGCTCAAAAATAATCTACAAATTGCAGAAAAAAACCCCCACAATTAAATGTTGCTTCAATAGGAAACTTCCATAGGAAGGAAGTTTGTTATTAAAAGAGGGATTGTCTCTGGAACATATGAAAGCAACTTTTATGCCTTTAGCAGGTGTCCTAAAAACTCAAGAGAGATAAGAGAACTTAGATAAATAACTTGCCTAAACACAGAGTCCATTCAGTCTACCTTCACAGACCATATTTTCCAGATTATGATCTTTTTATATCTCTCCCACTGTCTTCAGTCAGTCTATGCCCTTCCTAGAAAGGCTTTCCAGAATGGTTCCAGAATGCACATTACCCTAGATAAAATCATCCCGATGAATTGGAGAGGTTATTTCCCTAAATAAGAGGTTTTTTGAAGTGTTACAGAATTGTGCTTAATTCCTTTTAGTTCCTCTCAAGGTTCTAATTTGTGTCACCAGCCCCTGTAGTTAGGAAGAGGAGCTTCCTAGCTTGCCCCCCAGTTCATATTGTTGTATGTAACTTTGTTACCTAAGTGTTAGGTTACAAAGTGTCCTTTGTTACCTGAGAACTTCACATTTGTCCTTTTTGAATATCCCATGTTTTTTCAGCCCACTTTAGAATCTGCTAAGGTGACTTTGAATTCTGTCAGTGTCTTGGTAGTGCCTTTCTCCCAGCTTGGTGTCTTTTCCAAATGTAATGAACATCCATTAGCTCATCATACAGACAGTAGGGAAAATGCCTTGATGAAAAAGCCTCTTGATGATAAATATATACAGAACATAAAAAAATCAAATTTAAGAGAAAACTATTAATAATTAGTTGTGCACTTACAGCACAACTCAGTAACTTCTGTAGTTCTTTTTCTCTATCCACTTAACCAGACCTCAACTGTTCTTCAGCTTGGGCTCTCTTTCCCTTATAAGAATGTAATTTGAAGCACAGTACAATTCATCGTGTTCCAATTTCAATGTCTTCAGTGCAGATATTTATTCACTTCATGTTGCCTTTATTGTTGGCAGAGAGCAGGTATTTTAAATACACAACTCCTTTGGTCAGTTCTGAATAACTTCTTAAGATGTTGTGGGCTCCTTTCAAGATTTTTTTCCTCTGTTGACTCTAAGAAGGAACATTAAACTGAATGTGGACCTGACATATGAAGAGTGTGAGTGTCTGCATACATTATATGAATTTTGCCAACAGTCTCACAAGTGTAACCTGCCTGATTTAGTCACAAAAGTAACTTTTTCATCAAATTGATTTGATTTACTTAACAACAGAGATCTTCCAACACCTATTAAAACAGACTTAGTAGACCCAAAACTACTTATAAAGTCAAATATTATCTTAGAGGTGTTCCTGCAAATATTTAGATATCTAATGGTATAGACATGCATTCAGGACTCTTACAGATATGTCTTGGTTCTTAAAAATAAATAGATTTTAAATTCTATTTAGCATGGCATACAGAATTAAATAGAATAAAGGAATCAGGTAAAATTTTCAAACTTTAGTATTACTTCTATCCTTCAGCAATGCAGAAAACAAAATCCTGCATGAATATTTGTTTCTCCTGTGTTAGTCTCACCCCTTTGTCCTATTTGTTTCTTGCTGACAAAATATTTTTTTCCTTTGTAGGGAAGAGAGCAGAGCAGGAAAGAGGAGTAAGGGCTTAAATTAATCCATAGCACTGGTTGTTGTTGTTGTTGTTGCTTTGGGTTTTTTTTGTTTTGTTGTTGTTGTTGTTTTAAATAAAGAAATGTATTAACCTTTTATGAGATATCTAGTATTTGTACTTCAAAAAAGAAAATATTTTTGTTGACTAACAGAAAACCTTTACATGGTCAAAGTTCTGTCTCCACTTTAGCTACAGCAATTAATGTTTGAGAAAATTGTCTATCACCCTAGTGATTTGATGGCCTCAATACAAGGTTTCTATATGATGGCCTCAATACAAGGTTTCTATATGATGGCCTCAATACAAGGTTTCTGTATGAAGTAACATGTTCTATTATGCTCTATAATTTTTCTAGTTAAAACTGACAAATTTTCAGGAAGTTTTCCTTCTCACAGATTATTACTATTAATATCATCATCAGCAGCAGCATTATCATCATTATTACTGAAAATATCATCATTAGTTGTATCCATACAAGCAAAAGGTAAACTTCATGTGGTCATGAAAAAATATAGCTTTGAAAACTACACACTCTTCACAAGAAAATAGTTCTATAGACCTTGAAAAAACCGTAACAGTGATTAGTACATAGTACATAAAAACGTGGTGATAAATAAGACATTACACACATTTCATGCTATAATTCACTTAGAAAAAAGTATATTTTATTTTTATAAAGAGAAACATATCTGAAAAGTGTTATGAAAATTTTATGTCCATGAAACAAAACATGACACTAATTACAAATATCTCCTAATACAAGAAATTCTGAAAGCTTTCCTTTCTGTTTTAGCAAAATATAACAGAATTTTTGAATCAATTCCTGCAGTCATAGGAAAAGCGGTAAATTTTTTTTTTTTTCAGAATGCTATTACTAGATGCAATTAAGCTGCCTATAATTAGACCTCATAGATTTTTCCAGGGTTATGTTTCCAGGGAACATACATTTTCATTGATTTGAATGAGAGTCCTACACAATGAACATCATTTAGTTCGCTTGATTAAACTAATATCTTTTTATTTTAGTAGACTTTTTGAATTAGTATGTATTTTTCCTAATCCTACAATTTGTACCTTTTAGAATGTGCATAACAACAAAGAAAATTTAAAAAAAACTTACATGAAAGACAGCAAAACCATCAAAGTAAAAAGATGGTAAATCACTGAAATCAGATTCATTGTATAGTTACTCTCTATGGGTAATGACACTTCTATATTGGGACAAAGCATCCAGTTGTCTGTTCATCACTGAGAATAAAAAAGGTCTTTATAAACAGGTTATCCTAGATATCCATTAGTTGGTTTAAACTAGGGGAGATTAATTCCACCATGGCTTTTCTGTGCCTAAATGTCCCTAAAAGTGGAGAAATTGTCATTTTCTACTACTTCAATATTTGTAGAGATGAGAAATGGACTCAGATGAACATGGCACTCTTTTCTTCTGGAAGCAAAGAGGGACTTCAGGGAGCTAAGGGTTCCCACTTTGTTTTCCCAAGGTAGTAATTAGTATCTGCTGAAATTCTCCATCTTTCCTTCCAGTCAGGGAGAAAAGACAGATTCACCTTTCTTCTGCTCTCAAAACACAACTCTTCAGACTTCAGTACATAATCTGCTGCTTTATACAAACTAAGTAAGATTCTGTAAAGAAAAAAAAAATCTACAAGTTATTTTTCCCATTTTCTGTCTCATTCTGGGCTTGGGGATTTTTTTTTTTTTTGTTTAATTGGTCGGGGTTTTTTTGTTTGTTTGTTTGTTTGGTTTTTGGGTGTTTTTTTTGTTGTTGTTGTTGTTTTTTGGTTTTTTTTTTTGTTCTGTTTTTGTTTTGCCTTTTTTTTTTTTTTTTTAATTTAGAAACATGATATAGCAAGTACAGAAATAGTCACACACCCATCTCGTGAAGTAATTTTTCAGTGTTTGAGCCTGTACTGCTGCTAGCCACCAGTACTTCATGCTCTCCTAGTTGGATACACACACTGCTTATCAGGATCCATTTGGGAGTGCAGCAGATGTTACCGAGAGGAGGATACTCCAGGTGGAACCATATAAGATGCATTTTGAAGAGCTACACCATCTCTGTGTTGTCAACCTTGACTCCTGCAACTGTCAAGAGAGTAAAAATTTGGTAATGAAAGAACAGGGTTCTCACTTCTGAACAGTATGATCTTTTAAATATTTTGCATATTCATTAGTTTCAGAATTACAAATATTTCCTGCACTTCATTCTTCTTTTAATATTTTTCTTGTATATGGGGCAATTTAATGTTGTTCAAGGCATTCATATATTGCCAGGTATCAGTCACCGAAACAAAAAGACCATTTCTCTTGAATACAGATCTTATGTTTTCCTCAGCAAGTAACAGATTATTACTGCAGCTGCAACAGACACGGGAGCGACAAGGCACCAAATTACTTCACTGCTTATCTTTTCTGCCTGAAATTGGTTTCATACCAAGCAGAACAGAGAATATAACCTGGCTTTGAAATTCATTCTACCCATTCACATAGTGAAAAAACCACATGGAAAAAAACAATCATCTTCACTAATAATTATTTCCCAGAATCAAAAGACCAGATTCTCACAGTAACCAGGCCAATCTTCAGCACAGACACAAGTAATACTTACATATGAGTGATAATAACTGAGTGTATTTAATAAAATGTACATCTTCACCATTTTTTTTTTTTTTTTTTTTTTTTTTTTTTCTGAAGAGAACACACAGGTTCTCCTATGTCCATTTCTCATAGGAAAAATAAACTTCCCTATGAGAAAGGGGACTTGTAAAAGGAAATTGTTTTAAGCCAGTTGTTTAACTAATTTGAACAATTGTTTAATTAAAAGGGACAAAATATTTCATCAGAGGATAGTTTAAGTATATGAGAAATGTGAGGTGCCAAGTTATTCCTCCATGAATATTTTAGTTTTGAGGTGGGATTATGTGTGCAGAGCTGGTTTTCCTCAGGAGAGACATAAGCCCAACTGAATTCAACAGAGGTGACCAACCTGCAGCAGGCAGCTGTGGCTGGTGCCACATTTGGTCTGGGCAACGTCCAGGATCCCTCCCACTTCAGCCATTCTATGCTGTCTGTGTTTCCATCATTTTGGATATCACAAGGGTCACTCATCGAAAATGACTCATAAAGAACATCCTTTTGGGCCACAATAGAACATGGTTGAAAGAACTGAAGATGTAAAATGCTACAGGCTTGGAGCAGAATGGCTGGAAAGAAGCTCAGCAGAAAAGGATGTCAGACTGAACCAGCACTGTGCCCAGGGGGCCGGTAAGGTGAATGGCATCCTGGCCTGCCCTAGAAATAATGTGGCCAGCAGGACTATCGTAGCAGGGTAGTGATCATTTCCCTCTACTTGGCACTGGTGACACTGCATGCTGAATCCAGTGCTCATTTTTGGGACACTCACAACATGAAGGACATCTGTGGTGGTGCAGAACTGTTTTATTAGGTTTTTATACAAAGTTTATGTTATGGTTCATTTCACTCTATCCCCAATGTTGTAACCCTTTTTGTGTTTTTTGTATAACAAGGTGTTTTGTGTCAGTCCTCCCACACTCCTCACTCTGGGGCAGCCTGTCTAACACTTTGAGGAGCCCTCCCGGATTGTGAAATATTAGGGAGAGGGCTTCAGGTGATAGGTCCCCTGGGGGGAATTCCTTTAGCTCTGGATTTTAGTGGTCCAAGGCTTGGGGGTGGGCACACCTTGTTACCCTCTGAATCCCCTGATTTGTTTTGTTGTATCCTCCCTGGAACCCCTCCCCCACTTATAAGGGGTAGGAGGGAGATTCAGCTCTCTCAGCTTGGAGCTCTCAGCCTCTCTGCTCCTCAGCTCTTCAGCTAATAAGCATCTTTTAACCTGCTAAGCTGAGAGCCAGCCTTTTCTTCTGCTGCCGTGCTGTCACGACACTACTTGTCCAGCTGCTGAGAAGCCGACCAACAGGTAATAACCTGCATGCTCATCCGAACTGGAAACATCTGTGGCTGTGTTGACCTGATCTAGCCAGAGGTCATCTCCCGCCCAGTGCGGGGACGGAACCAGACACAGACATCAAGGTGCTGGAGCATGTCCAGAGAAGGACCATGGATCAGGTGAAGTCTTTAGAGAAAAAGTCCCATGTGGAGAAGCTGAAGAAGATGGGGTTGCTTAGTCTGGAGAAAAGGAGGAAAACTTATCACTCTAAAGCTATCTGAAAGGTGGTTGTAGCCGGGTGGGGGTCTATGGGTGCTCACTCCTCATATAAGGCACCAATTGCTGGAATTAGTGCTTGGCACCACTGGATGATGGATGCAAAATGACTGACACCATCAGTTCATTATCCTAGAGTAAAACCTCATACCTTTCCTCTGATTGACAGAGGGTTCAAATGGCTGACACCAAAGATGGCAAGCATCAGTCCTTCATTATTCTACAGTAAAGATTTCATCACTTCTCTCTGTTGATTCCCACAGGCCACATTAACACAACACGGACTCCTTCTCTCGGTACAACTGGCTAACTAATTTCTGTCCCTCACAGCACATCCTAGCTCTTTCTGGCCTTCACAGGACTGCCTGACCATTTCTCCTCACAGCACAGCCAGGAAACTCCAACTAACACTCACCCAGCCAACCCACTCTTTTAGAACACCCATCCTTATTGGACATAGCTGTGACCTATTAAGGGCAAAGCCGTTTCCACTCTTCAGTAATTACTTCAGCTGCATCTCTTATAATCTGTTCTTCCACAGGGGTTGACCTCTTCTCCCATGTACAAAGTGATAGGACAAGAGGAAGCAGCCTCAAGTTGTTCCAGGGGAGATTTAAGAATATTAAGAAAATATTATGAAATTCTTCACAGACAGGGAGGTCAAGAATTGGAAGAGGTTCAGGAAGAGATGGAATCACCATCACTGGAAGTGTAGACGTGTATGTGGCACTAAGAGACATGGTTTAGGTGTGGAACTGGTAGTGCTAGGTAAATGGTTGGACTCAGTGGTCTTTTAATGAACCTATGATTCTATATCTTGTGAAAATGAAACTAACAGTAAAAAGCAAATGCTTGGTTATGCTGACTTCTAATCTTTACTTGTTCAGACAGACAGATAGAAGACTATCTCCAGAGTAAACAAATTATTCCTTGTGAACATAATTTTTGGAAAGACCCTTGAGGAAATGTTCAGAACTGTACATCTTTTCAATAGCATCCAAAATCTTGAATCTTCATTACACCTAAAATAAGATTGGAATAATGTTCTCAAAATAGGAATACAATCGGCATCTTTACATCTTCTGAAAATACTCAAAGACACCATTGTGTTTTGCATTTGCACTTCACCTCCAGGACTGTCTTAGCCTGGGAGCAAAAGCCTGATCTTGGTTTTGTCTCATAAAATGCTACAAAGTTATAACGAATATTGTCTCCAGGGAAGAGTAGCAAAACAAAAAAAGGTTGCTCTCTAAAGCCTTAACTCATATCATTCTCTTTAAAATTAGCATTTGATGGATTTTTGATTGTACCTTACAGACCATATTTGGAACAGCAAGAAAATTTGAAAGGAAAGAAATTTAAAAAATAATTCTAGGATCAAGGTATCCTTCAGAATCCCCAAAACCTTCAGATTATTATGCTCAGAATTAACCAGCTAATTCCATGAAAACTAAAAGCAGATAGTATTTATGTGGCAGAGTCCACAGTGACTTCTCACTGGCTGATGGCCTTGTGGGAAGAGTAATGCCTGGAATGCCTCACTATAATGAATAATCCAATAAATAAAGACACATTTACACATTTTTTCCAAAGTGAATTAGCAAAATTACCTGGACAATGGCCACAAGTGTTTCCTAATTTCACTATAGTATTAGCAGTAAAATGCTTATCTGTAACTAGTAGGAGACAACCACTGATATCCACAGATTCTCTCTTCTAGAACCTGTTATGAAACCTGAGCAAGAAGTGTCCAAAGTGTTTGTATAAACCACCTAGCAGCATTCTAAGACTTTAAACAGTTAGCTAATCGGTTTTCTCAGTATTTCTAAACATCATTTGCCTTTTTTATCCCCTTGATTAAGCTTGTAAATTCTTTGTACCAAAGATAATATTTCTGCTTATGTTTTCTTTTCTTCTTCTTATAAATAGATAATTTCAAATCTTAAAATACCACAATAATGTAAAATACAGTTAGAGTCATCACAATGGAGACTAAAATAGAAAAAAAAAAATCTGTATAGTTTGCTAGCAAGTAATTAGAAAGAAGATCAATAGCCAGGCATGGTTCCATATCCATTTTCTTCTCTGAAAACATTTAATATATGCTTTCTGAATAGCGCAATGATAGGCACTGGGATATTTGTCTTGGATTTGCACAGCCATAAAGTCATATGTAGACAACATGATTGCATTTCTCCCACTCAAACACCAGCAAAGAAAATTGAGTCCATTAATAATTCTCCTTTCCAGTTCTGACATTCAAAATCTGTATGAGAAATATTAAGCAATGTAACAAGGATCATAGGATGAGAGAGTCAGAAAGAGAAACAAGGAAAAGAATGTCCGGTTATTCTGCCCTAACCATCAGAACTCTCTCTGTCCTTTTATTTTGGCTCTGTACTATTAGACAGAGTTAGACTGAAGTGGTAGGATTTCAGTATTATGAATATTATGAATATTATGTTAGTTACTTATATTATTTTTTAACCATGACAGGTCACTAAAACCTGGAGTCTTCATCTATTTTCTGTGTTGAAGGCTAGTGTAAATTATATGCCTCAATCTGGATTACCCTAATTTCACCAGAATCTTGTGAGTTACACAGTCAAAATTCTGTACAGGATACATTTCATTACAATGTTCAGTGAATGTAGCAAGCTTGGAATATGACTCTAATTCTTTACATTCAATAATTGACTGATTTTGTGCAGGTTATTTTGGCTTGTGTAATTCACAGGAAAGGTAAACACATTAATAATTGAAAGAGCTATATAAAGTAAGGGAAAAATAGTCAACAATAAAAGTAACACTACCTTGTTTTGATTGACAGTTTTGAGTTCTCCAAATCAATTACATAATAACAATTTACTTCAATAATCATAAAGTTGACAACAAAATCAGACTGAATAGCACTAAATTCACTATCACTAATTTCTAAATAAATATGCCACAAAATAAAAGTTTAAAATTCCACAGACGGATAATGGTTCTTATGTTGTTCTTCACTATTGTTCTTTTAGCTTTTCAAAAGACTTGGTGAATGTTTCCTATATTTATTCGTGTGATAAAAATGGTAGCAATAACATTTTGTATAATTTGATTTTCTTTTTAGGACTACTTACTATAGTTGTTACTTTAGGTATCAACATTCCAGTATTTTAAATACCATTTGAAAAATACAGTTAACCTCTTTTCTTTTACATGATTAATGAGCTTTTACATCAAGGGAGTCCTATAGTATTGCCTCATGTTGTTTGCTTCAAGTATGTCGGAGGTGTATGGAATTTATAGCAAAATTATGTAAAGGATTTTGGAAAAGTGCTTGGTTCTGGTTCTGGTAAATCAGAATGATTCAGAAGATACAGATGTTCACGAATTAGACTACTTTCTAGTCTACTATTTCAGCCTTAGGAATCAGAATTCAAGTGGTAAAAGTCAATCAGATGATATGCAGTTGCTAAATTTTGTTTCATTGTATATTTTAGTCAATATCTTGCAGGTAAAACTCTGCCTTATACTTCTATATGATGGAATAAAAGCTATATCTTTCTTGATTACAAAGCTCAATGAAACATCTGAAATTATGCTTGATCCTCCACAGCCTTGTACATTTTTTAGCTTTTTACTTTATTCTGATATTCTGATTCAGTAGCATATTTCAGTTTAAATAAGTACAAATAACTCCTCTGGGCTGTGCAAAATCAAGGTCTTCTTATACACAGAGTGCTGAAAAGCCTTTTGTGAGGAATCTCTGTGGTGAGCTCAAAATCAGTTCATCTTTATAATTTCAGAGGAATGACAGTGTATGTTATTAAATTTAAGTAGGCATGGAAATAGAGGCAGAAAAATTCTCATTATGGAACAATGCACATGCAGACATACACATTTTAAGAAACCAGTAGCAGTAGCAAAGCAAAAAGAAATGTTAAATGTTTCTGAGTATGCTACTCACTAAAAAAGTTATTTCACTTTTCTTATCAGTGTTACTTTAAGCCACTGTTTTTTGCCTCTAGGAGGTATTACCAAGGTAGCCAGAACGTTCTGTTTTAGCAGCAGTGCTGGTATTTGACAAGCATCCTCAGGAGACAACATACAATACTTACTCTTCTCTGAGATAGACATAATTTCACTAATTTTAAGGATAGGGACACCTTACACATCATAACTAGCTAAAACATCAATTTCTTTCCGCTAAGACTTGATTAGGTCTTGTAGCTGCTGTAACTTACAAATTGTGTGTAGTTCTTGGTTTCAGATATCAAGTTTCAGTTATAAACCATGAGTCAACCAGAAAAATATTTAACCTTAGGCCTTTTGTTCCTAGTTATATATTCTAATTTTATGGCTATTAAACAGATATAAATCTATGAACTAGATATAAATCTATAACTAGATTTTTCAAGTAGCTGGTATGGTCATGTCCCCTATATAAAATTAGATTAATTCTAGATTGGGTTCATGCCCTTTCTACTCTTATTCTAGCTCCTACTTCATGGCTTTTTCTCTGCATCTTATTCCGCAGAGTCTGAAATTATTTCTTCTATTTGGATGGTATGAAAGTTATGTCTTCTCTTCTGTGTTGCAATACAGTCTTGTTGTTTTCTTGGGTTTTATTCTCCATTCTGAAATATCGAAGAAAAAGTACCTTACAAAGTTCCCAATGAGAGAATCATAAGAAAAGAAACCCCCTAGAATTCAGTAAAGGAAAGACACTCAAAGTCAGGGAAGATTTGATCACTGGTGGTTATAAAAGCAGTCAAGAGTTCTACCAAGCCAGCCTCAGTGGGTGTGCATATAAGTCCCTAAGTACTGTATGATTCAGCCTGCTCTTCCTGTTGCCTACTTCATCTCACTCATTATTTTATTCTCCCGAAAACTCAGTGTTTCTGTTCAAAGAGGTTTCTTTCACCTTAGTGCTCCTGCAAGGCCTTCAGGCAGAACACAAAAAGCATTGACGGCGAAATTGCCTGCAGCCTTCCTAGAGCAGATCTGAAAGCCTTCCTCATGCCACAGTTCTTCCTTTCCTAACACAATTGGTCAGGAGATATGAGCATTTGGGGCACCTGAGCCATGTATCCTTGTCCTCACCACTGCTAATTCCTCTCCAGACATGCTGTAAGCAGAAGCAGCAGAGAGGATGCTACAGATAGCTGCTCCTATTGTACATCTCCCACATTTGATGGGGAGATTTCTCTCAGCAATTTTTACATTTCTGAAAGTTTGTTCTGGCTTTTCTTCGAAACACAGGATCCTCTTTACCAAGGGCTTTAAAGTTTACTTTTTTTTAAAATCAATCATTCTTTTTCCAAAGCTGTAAAAATACCTCCTGTAAAACATGTCCTCACATGCAACCCAGTCCCTCAGCCTGAATTCATATGACTTCTCAGGCACTATTTGCAAACCTGTCCAAACATCTTCATATGTTTTTCAGCTGGTTTCAAGATTTCAAGATTTGATGTAAGTGAAGAGAATCTGTTAATTGCTTCAAATTCTACAGTTTCAGTATGCCAAAGACTTGAAAATTAGATTCTTTCATGTCACTAATGAAATTTTTATCTTCCTCTCTCTTTACTGTAGCTGTTTCAATTCTTTTTCAGAAAGATAAATATCACACAGTTAAAAAATTGTTTTCTCTACCTTTGCTTTCTCTATATTTCTTTCCTTTGGTCCCTTTCTGACTTTTTGCTTCCCTCTTTTTTCCCACTTCATTCCTATCTGACTTTCTGGTTTATTTCATTTTTAAGGTTAAATTCTACCTCCAGAAGATTCTTTCCTATTCTATGCAACACAATGTGCAAAAAAAAAATTTTTTTTAATTTTTTTTTTTTTTTTAATTTTTTGGTTGAAAACCTAGACTAAATGCAAGAAAACAGGCTGTACTTGGTTTGGGCAATAGAGAACCATTAACCTGAAACAAGAGTACAGACAAAATAAAGAAGTGAGACCACTTCAAAACAGGATAAATATCCATTGCCCTGAAGCATGGATACATCACCTTTGAAAGAGATTTCTTTGTAGTCAGTTCCATCAACATTTCATCTTGTTTTCTCCTTATACCTACATAATTCCTCTTCTTTAAAGTGCAATGCATACCCATGTTCTGCTACAGTTACAGCACCATGTCCTATTTTAAGATTTTTTTAAAAGGTTTCATTTTTTCTAAATGTTCCTTTTTGATGAAAACTTGTTCATGGTCATTGAACATCAAAGCAGATTCAGTAAAAAAGGAAAAGGAAGAAAAATATTAATATAAAACATCTATACATATGCTATAAAGTCATGTTAAGATTCCATCTCTTATACTGAATTCTTTATTATCGGTTTTTCTCTCTTTTTGCTTATTTGGAATTCCAAAGCCCTGAAAAAAAATTGTCTCACTTTCTCAGTTGGTAGTGGATTCGAGAAGTGAGGTATACTGGTGTTTTCATTTGTTTGTGGCTCTCACATAACTGAATATTTTTGGAAGTAGATGTTTGGTTTATGATAATCATATAAGATACAAATGTGTGCTGGCCTGGAGTGTTCCTTGTGCCACAGACCACAGGAGAAAATAAGATTCTTCCTTATTCTAGACATCCCAAAGGGTAAGATTTAAAAATGTTTGCCTAAAAATGTAGCTTCTGTTCTTTTCCAGAAACATAACTTATTTTTAGAAACAAAGGGCTGCAGGATGATATTGAAGAATTTTGCACTGGTGAGAGTAATCTGGGATTTAACTTCTACAGCTTTCTTTGGGGGGGGAAAAAAAATAGGAGAAATTTAGGGAGGACTTACCATCAAACAGAATAGTTTGTGAGATATGAAGTAATCCAAATCCCATGTTCCATTCCTTGCATTAAAAGTAGAGCTTTACAAATGGCCAAATCTTTTCCGTTTGAGGCACAGCACTTTGGAGTGCTTTTTTTGAAAAATAATGGGCTGTGCACTTTTGAATTGCTGTGTGCCACAGCTTCAAGTGACCATGAAAAGAGAAAACCATGATTTAAAAAATGGTCTGGCATATCACTGTTTTGAGTCCTAAAGCCTAGCTGGAAAACATAGTGAATTGATTGGACTACTTTTCCTGGCAGGACAGGCTTTGATTAGGCTGGTTTTTGGCCAGTTTGAAATGTTTGGGAAAATATGCCTTAAAATGCTCTATAACATTTTTTCTTGCATTTCAGGTAGATTTTTACCCTAATGTGAGTGGCTAAGAATGAGAAATGTCTTCTGAAGGTAGAGTAAAATTTGAGAAACCAGACCTTAAGAGGCATGTCAAACTCAAAGATGTGAATAAAAGTGAACCACATAATCTCATCTCAGGTTCACATCTCTCCTAAACAGACAATGGTGGCTGGTATACATAGGCATCTCAAGTCCTTCTGCTCTCAGAGCAAATGGTTGAATTCCTGCAGCAAAGAGAAGAAACATAAATTTAAATTTTCTTTCTTTAATTTTTTTAGTAATCAAAAGCCAGTGCTTTACTTAGTTTATGAGAAATTCTGAGAAGGAAGCTTAACTTAGCAAGATTTTGGTCTCCCACCATTGTTGACAGGATAGCTAGTTCCCTTTGTCTCTTTCAAAAATTAATATCATCATTCTTCCACAAAATGAAGAACAACCTTGCTTCTGTCCAATGTGATTTGTTTTCCTGCCAGATGTAGGCCCTGTGTACTTAAAACCCAAACTCTGCTGCTGTGTGTAACATCTCAGAGATTGAATGTCTGCTGTGCTGAGCATTTCTGTGTCTTCAATCTCCCAGGGTTTCCTATTTCCATTATCCTCGCTGCTTGGTCCCATCTGTCATTGCAGATATAACTTCAAGAAGAAAAAAAAAAAGGATATTCAGGTTGTTGTCTGAAAGTACCTCAACCCTTTCCCTGGTAAAACTCAAAATATTTCTTTTACAGAACTGCAGGAGCAGTAGGAGCCAAGGAGCCTCGAGTATCTCTGCAGTTCAAAGATTTCTAGGCAACATCCCAGAGATGCACTGCAACCAAATACCCCTGTGTTATGGTTTAGGAATGGTATTCCCCAGTTCAGGGCTGCCACTAAAACACTGCACTGCCTGCTTGGTCTCCCCTCATCCTCACCCAGTAGCTGGCTGGAGAAGACAATTGGAGGCACAAAGGTAAAGATCACAGGCTGAGATAAGCACAATTTACTGGAAACAGCAATGAGATAAGAAAATGAACAGTAACACACACAATATCAATTCCAAAGTGTACAAGACAAGTTAACAATTCACATGCGGTTGCTCAGAATCCACATTATCCAACCACTCCCTCCACTTCACTTACTCAACTGGAAGGAAAGAGGAGAGTCTCCTCTTTCTGCCCTTGGCAATGACCTGAGGTGGTATAGAATAACCTCCTGGGCCTGGCCAAGATCGTTCTGGCTGCTGTAAAAATCAACCCTGCCCTGGACACCCAACAGATTAGAAACTCCAGTTATTATCTGCTCCCATTTCAACAGGGAAAGTTTTAAACTCCAGGGCTTCCTTCACGTAATTCTTCTGGTAGAAACCAATGTAAAGATGGCACAGTCTTAGGTATAGGTGTTCTGCTTGGATGTATTTCTATTTCAGCAATATTAATTCCATAAGCTACTTTCATCATTCATGTCAGTGTTTGTGCAACAGCAGGAATGAGGTTTGCATTTCTACCCACCTCTCCAAACTTTCATCCAGCAAGGAGCAGAACGCATATTAGGAAACAACCCAGAACATAATAAAGATAATTTCAATGTCAATGAAGCAATGAAAGACCATCAAGATGAATTTGCTGTATATCTGAAGGAGTTAGACGAGAACAGGAACACCCAGCTGGACTGATTTTGTTTTCTGAAATATATTTTAATTATGATTTACAGTTGCATAAGAATTCTGATCCACTGGAAAAAAAAAAGTTATTCAAGATGAAAGTATGAAAAAAAAAAATTGAAAATTTACAATGATAGAAAGGAATTTTCAGACTACTTAAAAAAGAATAGAAATGATCAGGGAATAATATAGAATATTTGTTCATGAGGTTCCTTTGGAACTTATACTTTTAGAGCATGTCTTGAGTTACTTTCTTAGCATTAACTGAGGAATAAAGACATAAAGCACACGGTGGTGTGGTCCTTTATTAGTTTTTTTTATTATTATTATTAAAACAAAAATACTTTTTCCTAATTCTAGACCAGTATCTTAGGATCTTGTAGTCTTATAAGTCTTTTTCAGTTAGATTTTTATTTTCAAGGTTAAAAAATATTTTCAGGCTTGTTCTACACATCACTTACTACTAAAAATCCTTTAAGATCTATTTCTGTGATTTAATTTTACAACTGCAGAAAAGAAATAACTATTCATATTTTTTCTTTGTGCTAGTGCAAAATGTAAATATTGTGAGTATTGCTGCCAAATCTCTACAATTGTCAATGTAGAAACCATCCCAATTCACCTGAAGCTAATAAAAGTCTTCCTGTTAATTTGATCAAGAAATGGTCTGAACACTGACAGTAAATTAATTTGGCTGATTTTGGACTGAGGTTGACTCCTCTTTCTTTATACATGATGTAATAATGCAGTGATGACCAGCGCTAAATCCATGGTGCTGCAGATTTAGGAGAAATGTTTTATCAGGGCTTGCCACTGCAGAGTTTAGGCTCTCTCACTGGTCGTATGTGAGTGATAGCATTGAAAGAGACCTGTCCCTTCCTTTCTCCCCTCTGCACTGACGCTGAGCGAAGTTCACTACCTGTTGAATCCTGCAGAGCTGTTACAATTCTCTGAGAAATTTAATTTGTATGCCAAACCTGTTTTCTGTGCAGTAGTTTCTATAGCTAATGAAACCATGAAATAGAAAAACATGCCAAATGTCAGTGCCTACTAAAGTCGCATGCAAACAAATCTCGCTCTGTTTAGACCATGATCTCTACAAAGTGGGTTGTATCTCCGCCCTGTGAAACCATGAAGCCCTGTAATAGGACACTGCTGTTACTAGTAACAGGCCACAAGTTTTGTAATGAATTTCCAGGGTCTCAGGTCTGAGGCTTGAGAGCTGTGCTCAGTTCAAACTTTTCTTTACATGTTGCAGCTTTGTCATACTTGTTTTAGCTGTGACAATAATTCCTGTAATTGACATAATGTTTACGTCTAATTTATTTCAGTTTTATCATCTTTGTGTGTCACAACAACAGTTTTACATAGGTAGCAGCAAGCAGCAATTTTTGTAAGTTAAATGAGATATTTACGACTCTGATATAATGATGTAATGTAGAGAAATATATTTCTGACAAAACAGCAGGGTTATTGAGTAGTGAAGCCACAGGATGTGGCACAGACATGGGGAGACGTGCTTGGTGATGGAAATCCCATAGCTATAAATACAGCATTGGTATTCTGTTAAAAAAAAAAAATAAAAGGTAGAATTGTACAAACTAGTTTCAAATGTCACAAAGAGAAAAAAAAATAGTATCTGGCATGTATGAAAACCATCATACATAGATCATTCAGCTGTAACATAACAGATCAAACAAGAAAGAAAAAAGTGTGGTAATAAAAAAATAAAGATGAATCTAGGAAGATTAAGGAAAAGTAAAAGTAAGATATCAGAAAAGCAAAGAAACTATCTGAATGAACATTGCATTCCTCTCAGAAAATTAGTCCAGTTGCTGGCAGCTTGAGAGTGTGTATTATTTTTGGGTTTTTTCTCTATTGTTCAGAATCTGGACTAATATTTACTAGATTTTGAAGATTTCCACTACAGTAGTGTTACTATAGTAGCAGTGGATAGAGACTTTGTGTATACACATGTATTTCTACTTTGCTCATAAACAATCTTTTGAGTGTAATACATGCTCACATCAATAACAAAAGGCAGTGGTTTCAGTGGAGTTTAGGACTTTACACAGTATATCAATTTCATTCTACCTCAGACTTAAAATCCTATTAAGTTATGTCGCAACGCATGTCAGCCCAAACTTTCTTATGATGTTGTCTAAAACCTGGAAGGCCTTTTTTTCTTGTGGCAGCACTTCTGCAGCAGCTTTTATTGGCTTCTGCCCCCAAGGCCAGTCCCTGTTCTCTTGGGAACCAGTGTCATTTCCCTGCTACAATGGCACTCCTTAAAGCATGCTGAACTTAAACCTTGACAATTCGGCAGAAGTCCTGTGTTCTTCTGGAATGGCACACATGCAGAAAGTTACAGGTTGGTGCTTTGTGCACATATAAAACTGAATCTTTATTGGTATTAGGCATGGACAGTGAGTTTCATAGGGTGCTAGGAACTGCTTCTCAAAAAATAGTTTTTCTACCTGATACGTACCAGTTCTCACTTCTCTTTATTACTTTCCATAATATAATATATTTCTGGTTTATGGTAAGTTTTCAGAGTGTGGCTAATTTAACATTGTTGTTAACCTTAATTTTTGAGAAGATGGCAGAAGTCTAATCTTTGAGCTACATTTAAAATCTGATTGCTCATAAACCATCTGTTTTATTAAAATTGGAAGCCCAGAGAACGACATCACAAAATCTAATATTTCCTTTATTTCCCCAGTGAAAGGAATATCTTTTTCCACTTCAATTAGTTTCCAGTCTTCCTTCTGCAATACAATCAAGATGTTTCATGCTGGCCAAATTATTAGTGACAACTGACTGGCATACGGAGACTTGTATCTAAAATGTGATTTAACAAACTGATTGAGTGCTAAACGCAGACCAGTCTGACTTTCAATGTACCAGTCCAATTTCATTTCTGGTACTATGGGAAATTCCAGTACTTTTTCAACTACTGTTGACAGGATATTCTAAAGTCTATTTTTTTTCTGGATTCTGAATACTTTCCCTAGATGATGGTTCCATTGCCTATTATGATACTTGCTCTACCAAGCAGTAAGTCAGTGAAGGTTTCAGTTCTTGTCAGCCAACCCTGAGCAGCTTTCTAGTTAGTGAGCCCAAATCTTTGGGCCACATTACAATATAGATTTTTATTGTATTACAAACTACTCGGGTAGATATCCTGGCAGTTCTTGCAAAAATTTGTCCTGAGTATACAACATTGAAGAAAAATAATGCTAAGATAGGGACAGTACAGGTCAGATGATGGAATTTAAATATCAAGTAATTCATTAAATGTTAAATTACATGCTAATTAATCGAGAGTGGGCTTTAATTTCTCTTTCTGAGACTTTTTAGCTAGCAAAATTTAATGGCTAAGATACATCCTATAATAATACAGAATCACAGAATCATTTAGTTTGGAAAAGTCTTCTGAGATCACCCTTAGAGTCTAACCTTTGACATGATCAAATAGAGCATGGCACTAAGTGCTACATCCAGTTGTTTTCTTTAACACCACCAGGGATGGTGACTTTACCACCCTCCTGGGCATCTTAATCCAATGCTTGAAAACCCTTTTAGTGAAGAAATTCCTTTGATGTCCAGCCTGAACCTCCCTTAGCACTGCTTGAGGCCACTTCCTCTTGTTCTGTCACTTGCTGCCTGGGAGAAGTGGCTGACCTCACGTGGCTACAACCTCCTTTCAGGTCGTTGTAGAGAGTGATGAGATCTCCCATGAGCCTCCTTTTCTCGAGGTCGAGCAACTTCAACTCCGTGCTCCCCACAGGACTCACTCTCCATCTTCACCAGCTCTGTTGCCCTTCTTCTGGACTTGTTCCAGCACCTCAATTTCCTTCTTGGAGTGAGGGCCCAAAACTGGAGACAGCACTTCAGTTGTGGCTCCACCAGTGTCTAGTACAGGAGGACAATCTCTGCCCTGGTGCTGCTGGCCACAACATTGATGATCCAGAACAGAATGGAATTGGCCTTCTCGGCCACCTGGGCACAGCTAGCTCATGTTCAGCTGCTGCCAACCAGCACCCCTAGGTCCTTTTCTGCCAGGCCACTTTCCTGATTTGAATTTTTGTTGCCCTTGATGACAGCATGCAGGAGCAGAAAATCCCCTGCCCCAAACAAGAAGTCAGTCATAGGCTGTATCTCATTATTGCCAACATTAAAGTGGATGTCTGTAGAAAGTATAAGATTGAAGACTAGTAGGAAGCAAAGCTTTCTGCTGTGGAAAGTGTATCCAGACCATTGAAATACAGACATATTATGCTTCATGAAATGGCCTCAGTCTTCTTTGGATCTCTTTACTGATCTACCAAAAAAACCCAAAGCAAGAGGTGTTTAAGCTATATGTAAGAGTATCTGCTGCCATTCCTGTAAACCTGATAAGGTACCCCTCACTTTTTGCATTTTGATGAACAGTGCAGAAAGATTCCCATTACCTTCTTAGTGTCTTCTTCTAGCTTTAAAGACTCTGGTTGTTTCTGTCTTGAGATGGTCTCTTACCAGTTTGAAGAGTCCAGGAAGTTCCTAGGGTGTGTGGAAGACAACTTCTTGTCGCTGCTGGTGAGTGAGCCCACCAGGGGAAGGATTATGTTGGACATGTTATTTGAAAATAGAGATGACCGGTGGAAGATGTGCTAGTTGGAGGCCTCTTGAGGCATAGTAATCATGAAATTATAGAGTTCTCGGTATTTGGTGAAATGAGGAGGAACATCAATAAGAAGTCTTTTACAAAGGACTTCCAGAGGGCAGATTTTAGCCTACAGGCATCCTTGCCTGTATCAGGAATGGTGTGGCCAGCAGGAGCAGGGAGGTCATTCTTCCCCTGTACTTGGCACAGGTGAGACTGCACCTTGAGTGCTGTGTCCAGTTCTGGGCCCCTCAGTTTAGGAAGGATGTGGAGATGCTTGAGCACATCCAGAGGAGGCAACAAAGCTGGTGAGGGGCTTGGAGCACAGCCATATGACTGAGGGAGCTGGGGTTGTTTAGCCTGGAGAAAAGGAGACTCAGAGGTGACCTCATCACTCTCTGCAACTTCCTGAAGGGTGGATGTAGACAGCTGGGGTTGGTCTCTTTCTCCAGGCGGCAACTGGCAGAATGAGAGGACACAGTCTTAAGATGCACCAACTGAAATAAAGGTTGGATTAGGAAGAAGTTTTTTACAGAAAGGGTGATAAAGTACTGGAATGTTCTGCCCGGGGAGGTGGTGGAGTCACAATCCATGGATATGTTTGAAAAAGACTGGATGTACCATGGTTTAGTTGAGGTGTTAGGGCATGTGTTGGACTCGATGATCTTAGAGTTCTCTTCCAACCTAGTAATTCTGTGATTCCGTAAGTAAAAAAACAAATCCTCTCAGAAGTTCAGAAGCTATCTTCTTGCTGTCTTACTTTGCACGTTTCCTATTTTTTCCTATTTTGCCATAACCTCATTTAGATGGAGAATAGAAAGTATGTTCAGTTGAATCATAGACATTCACAATTGCACTGTGATGTTTTGACATTATTAGCTAGTATCTAATAATCGACATTCCTTTTTGTGCTGTTTCTTTAGCATTAACTCAGGATTCTTATGACATTGTCACTTAACTATCTGCCCTGACCAGCCCTTCCTTGGTAGAACAGTTATTTTAGTGCTATTAGTGTTTAATGTTTAGTTAGGACTGATTTTTCTCATTTACAGTATTTTCTAGTGTACTTGATGGTTTCTATCATTTCATTGTCATCTTACTCAGCAGGGTCTTCTCTCCTTCAAAGACAGATTTATTTGTAATGTTCTTAAATAATAACAGTAATTTTCTTCCTTTTGCTGTCTACATCTTTTTAATCAGTTACGTATGGATTGAAAAGCTTAGATCTCTCTGAAGTTCTAACACCACCTCTTTATTGATAAACAACTTTTTAATGTTCCTTCCTATCATTTCATAATTTATGACTCTACAAAAATTATGTTCTCCTACAGCAGCTTGATTTGTTCAATAATCTCTGATGAGAAAAGCTGCCAAAAACATATTTTAGACTTTAAATACTATTTATCTGTTGAAACATCCTTACAAGAAAGGTGACACCTCTCATATGCTGTTTTCCTTCATCAGGTAAGGATCCCCTTGGCTAGATATCAATACTGACAATATTCTTTCTTTAATAATTACTCATCTAGCAATCAGCTAGAAATTGCTTCAGGAAATGTTTCAGTCTGTATTATAAAGCTAGATAAAATGTAAAAATCACAGTGAGTGCTTCTGCAGTGACAGCTTTTGAATTAAGAGAAGTGATGTGTGATGAAGTCAAGAGTTACTCAATATTGATGAAGTAGGTCATTTGTACATCCAGAGGGAATCCAAACTGACGATGAAGCTCAATTTAACAATTCCTATGAATGTGGTGATATTTCTAGGAGTTTGGATAAAAGTCGAGCCTCTCATTTTTTTGCATTTACTGTATATGAATGGAAAATAGAAAGTATTTTATCAGTTTTGTTCATTATTTTAAGTGATGCCATTGTATCCTTCAGGTATTTTTCCATCCCTTTTATTTTTGAATAATCAGTGAAGCATGAAAAATTAATTTACAGTGGTAAAACTAGATTCCTCTTCAATATAAATTTTCTGCTTGCTTTATTCTTTACTATGCACTCTAAGTGGCAGAAGCACTTGTTGCATGAAAATCTAATTTTTATTTTTTTTTTTTTTGCACAGAGCAATTAATTTAGCTCAATATGTCACAGCCAGGAAAGTAACTCAAAGCCACAGTAAATGGGAGAGAAAAAATGGCTGGGATAAAAGCAGCCAAAACAAGAATTTTAATCCAGTAGGGATGGAAGGATATGTATTATACTAATAGTATTATTTTCTACTTTTTTTCTGAAGAATGTAGCTAAGAGGTTAAAAGCTTTGCATTTTCCTTCTGTACAACAAACTGGATTGCATGCAGTCCAGAGCAGGTAAAGACTAGGAGCTTAGAATTTTCGAGGTGCAATCTGGAGAGTAAACCTACTGATGTAATCCTCTGCTGAAGTTATTTCCTCACAAAACACAGAGGGAATACCAGATATGAGAGTGAGATTTAGGTTTTGTATATATTATAGATACAAATGGAGGACTAGAAACAGGGCAGAATTATCTGGAAGCAAACTGGAGTGTACACTGGTAAGATTTTAACATAGTTCCCTTAATAACACACTATATAGTTAGAAATTAGGAGAATTTTCCAAGTCCTGTTCTGCAATCTATTTTGGAAAACTTCATTTCCTGAAAAGCTGAGGTACACAATTATTATTCTTAGAAATATTGTGTTGTGTATGATTTTCTAATGGCCTTGAGTTGGAGAAAAGTATATGAGCAGGTTTCAAAGGTGTCTGTTCTCTGTGTGCACATCTATATGTGCACACACACATGGAAACATACACACCCGTTGTACCGTGGAAGATCTCTTGTTTTGCTTGCTCAACTGCAAACTGAAGGGCTTCCTCTCTTAACCCTTCTCAAGTAGTTTGCTTCAAGGTTTCCTTTGAACTGGATCCTGTAAAAATAGGATCGAGTCACAGAATTGTTGGTCAAAGTGTACTGGTGAATATTCAATTTTTGTTCAAGATAAAGATGAGTTGATTCCTAAGACATATGTCCTTCTATGCACTTACATGAGGCCTTTTCTAAAGGCAAATACCGGCAGCAGTTCTCTTCTGCTGCCTCTTACACTGACAATAAATTAGAAGGAATCTAGCATTATATAATCCTTTTGTAAGCCCTTTGAGAAATAAGTTTCAGTAATATCTCACTCTATTCACATGGTTCACATTCACCTCACAAAGATATTAGAGAGAATTTTAGAGAGAGTTGTATTTTTCATAATCTTTTTAAAAGATTTATTGGGAAAGGTATCCTCCGTTCAACAGAACCCTGCAGCTGCTCTTGTCTTCACTGTCCAGAACCTTGCATCAGAGAGAAATTAAATCAGAGATGCTAAGGAGTAAGTAGATTACTGAGTTATCTTTTTGATGTCTACTGAGGATTATTAAAAATCATCTAAGGCACAGTCTGATTTTCTTCAATTTTGTCTTGACCCGGTAAATCATTTTATGTGCAGTTGCCTTGGATTCTCAGCACAGAGAAAATACATTTAAACAGACATTTTTATTTTATACTTCACATAGGCATCTTCATTTGACAATAAGAAAGGAACATCATAAAGGTACACTTTTAATAACAGAAAAGAAAGCAGTTAGTATTTCACTCTGGTTCCTTATGTAATCCATTTTAATAAAGTAGAACATTCATTATTCTTTAGCTAGTGTTCTCCCAATGCTTGTGATAATTCTTCGGATACAACTTTTATCTTTAATCTATTAATAATAAAAATCATTCTAGGTCAAAACAAAACTAAATTAAGGAGAAATTATATCAAAATATTATTTTCAGGCAATTTTAAAACATTATTTTGATTTTTGCTTTTAACGATTTCCACTAAAATTAAATATGAATAAAGCATAATTAGTTTACATTTAAATAAAATACTTTGAGTTGAAATACAAGACAGATGGGTCAGAAAGATGAGACCCTGTCAAAATATTGATGTAAAAAGTATGCAAGGGTGTTTTTTTTTCTTTACAAGTACTGTTTTCATAAAATGATATTTTCTAATAAAATTAATGTTTTCCCCTGAAAAGAGAATCCCAGTAGGTCTAATTTCTTCTGAAATTACTTCTTCTGTATAAACCTGTGGTCCATCTTCAATTAAATTATCTTTTTATTGTCTCTCACAAACCAGAGGACAGATGGTATAATTATCGTCTCTGTAGACACAAGTTTAAAACATTGCAATGCTTTTATTAAAAATAGTAATTAATTTCTCTATAAAATTTTCTGAATATCCAGTTCAAGAATTATCTGAGCTATAAAACAAAAAAATGTATGCAGAATATGATTTAAATATAAAAAATATTTACTTTTATCTGTTACCTTATAAGTTTGTAGAGAAAGCTGATATAATGCTATTTTGTCAGATAGAATCAAGTACCATAGAAATGGTAAAATGTCAGTGACCAAGCAGAAAAGTCATTCATAGGATGTAACACCAGGAAAATGAAAGGTCAGAAATGTTAAAATTGACTTCTTATATTTATGTCAAGCAGAAAAAGGTTGTAAACACAGGTTAATGAAGACATTAATTTCATCTTTTTACAAATACCAAGAAATGAGGGTATATTTTAAATGTTACAAACTTGACTGAATGGCAGAAACATAACTGTCATCTTCATCATATGTATTCTGTTTGGGGCTGAATGTACTTTTGGATTGTGACTTGCCTATTGGCATAATAAATCTTGGGAAGCATTTGTTACCCTTATGAAAGCAACAGTTGCTCTCGGTGCTCTGTAGCAGAGCAGCTACCACAAGAGAGACCCCAGCATTTCTGAAGAGGAGTCATTTTGCAGTCTTTTTAGGCTGGTTGATGGGCTTAATGTGGGCTATTATGATTGCCATGTGCATGTTTCCTGCTAAATATTGGCTCCAGATGTGCTTAAAAAGCAGCTACAAACAGCTTTCAGCTATGCACAAGCATAAGACTCCTGTCTTTTATCAGAAGGTATTATTCTTATGCAGCAGTCATCTATTCCCTATCAAAACTTCTTTTGAAGAAAGATTGATGTTACTCCTCTCTCTAGTCCTGGTTTAATAACTATGTTAGGGTCATATAACCCCCACTTTAATTTCAGATTTACAAGAAGGGGAAAAAAAGTCTGCCAAGAGCAGGTTTACACTATTACCATGTGGATGACAAAGTCTGCAAGAAGAAAATGCAGAAGGTAAATAAGTAGAAACATGTCTGACAGCTGAATTCAGGCAGGCTGGCAAATTCAGTGTGCTAAGTGACCCACAGAGGTTCTGGGAGGGGTAAGCAGGTCCCTCTGTTAGCAGAAATTTGGGGCTTGAATAAAAAATCTCTGTTTTTCTTAATTGTAGCAAAATGTCCTGCTCTTTTCCTCAAACAACCAGCCCTGGGAGACATGACAACCTCCACCTCCTTCATATCAGAGTCTGATTTTTATCCTCAGTATTCTGACAGTTTTCCCAGTTTTTTGAAAGATCTACACTACTTTGGGGACTGCAGCCTCAGGAGTCATATGACAATGATGGATCATTAATTTTCATTCTCTAATCAACTTGTGAAAGTAGGGAGTAACAGGACCTCTACATTCTTTACATATTTGGGATTACAACAATTTAGGGTATGCTTGATTAGTGCATAGCACAGCATTATAGTCAGTTCAGGTTTTCTTTGTTTTGTTTATATCACAGTTGTGGCTCTGTGCCTTTATTGCTCATGACATTGAGGAAATGCTAATATTTATTTTTTCAGGCCTTCTCCAGTGTATTCTAGATTTCTCTGCTACTTAAGACGTTCTTATTTCAAACTGAACCATATGCTGATCCAAACACAGAGGTGCTGCACTGGAAAGACTTCTTTCTACTAAAAATTGATCATAAATATTGCCTTCATGGCATCTAAATATAAAAGAACATGTAATCTGATAAACCAGCTCACGTGATTTGTATGGGGCTACAGATTTGACTGTCTGGGCCGACTCTCTGGAGAGAAGTAGATTAAGGCCATAAACAAATTAACTTTGCTCTCTGCATACTCCTTCATTTAGCTGCAGATAAAACATAGCGCATTTGAAACTGATATAAGAAATGCTGCTGAAGTTATGTTCTCAAGAGGCAGCTGACAACCAGGGTAAGGAGACAGCAGGGGCTTATGCACGGATACGGGGGCACGGACACAAGCAGTGACAGCACGTCAGTCACCACTGTCTCCTTGTCATGGGGCTATTCCACTACACTGATAAAAGAAGGCTGTCAGCGACTCCAGAAAACCAGCACCATGGAGTTGTGTGAAGGGTCTTGCTCTGCATTTAGATGTTGAAGGTCTTGCTTATCTAGACCCAAGTTATTATTACACTTTGAAAGATGCCCTCATAACTTACTAGTGCCCTGAGAGTGAGTAGTAAACCAATTGCTGAGGGTGTGGGAAATATCAATTTGTTAAGAAGCTACTATCCAGCCAGAAATCGTAGATCAGTATAAATGAATGAGGTTCCAGGCACTCCATGTTCTGTCCTGTTAGCTCATGCCTTTAGACCCCTTCTACTGCCTGTAAACATTTATTTTAGTCTAAAGTAGCTATGTTGATTATGACCTGCAGATCTTGATGTAGCTTCACCTGAATTAGTACAGATAATTTCCTGGCTGATTGCTCAGTAAACCTGCTATCTGAATGTCTGGACAGAAGGGCCTCTGTTTTGTTTGGGTAGTATGGATGGTCATAAGATTTCAGTGTTCATTACTGTTTTAAAGTATTGTAATTCACTTTACTACTTTGGCTAATGGGGCTGAACCTTAATATTGGAACATCTAATAGAAGAAACTTTAATTACATATTGCATAGCTGTAAATTTGTGCTTAAATACACATTTAATCAGATGAAAAAAGCATGGTACAGAAGCTGCTGAAATGTATCCCTTATTAAGATATATTAAAAGAAGGAAAAAATTCTGCTGGAGTTTACAAGTGAGTGACTGCTTCTGAGGTAGAAAGTTGAAAACTGTACTGTTGATCCCTAGAGATTGGTCTAAAAAGACTTAATGATCTTTCTGAGTTTTTCTCAAATAAGTAGAGTACCAGGAACATAATCTGAAAATTATGTGCAGGTTTTGAAATGGAAGAGACAAAGAGGTAACTGTTAATGAAAGATGCAATCAAAATACATTGACCATTGAGCAAAATACAGTCTCTTCCTATGGGGAGAAGATATGGTCACTGGATACTTTTAGAGCACAAAGTATCTGTCTGCAGGAATCTGGAGGTTTGAAAGTCATTGCATTTGATGGTGATGGGGTTGTTTGGGGGCTTTGTTTGTTTATTTTGGTTTGGTTTTTTTTTTTCCCCCCGTCAGCCTTTAGATAAAAAGACAAGATCAAAACAGAAACTTGCAAAGGACCATGAAAGACTTAGAGAAGTGGAGTTTTTTCTGAAAAAGCTTTTACAGCTGAAATTCAGCAAGATGCCATTGTTCCTCATTCAGTTGTTCTAGACAGATCAAAGACTCAAATGAAGCCTGAAGAATTATTTTCCTTATTTAGAAAGACCATCAAGAGTATCAGTGGACTCAGCATTTATTTCACCTCCTGTCAGCTCTTTACCACACTGTGACATATCATGGAGATAGGCTGAGGAGAACGTGAATCTTGTGAATAGATTTTTCACAGATTCAGTTCAACAATTAATAAAGGTCTAGGGAGTCAGGTGGATCTTTTGATTTAGTTCTGATTACAAGAGGAGAACATCACTTCAAACAGGGAATTTTCCTCATATGGTTTTTCTGTACTGTGGATATGAGAAGGCAAGTGTGGCTCACTTCTTTTCAGGCTGCAGCAAATGCATCATTCTTCCACAATAAGTTAACACTATTTTCTGCTGACAAGAGTCCTTTGCATCATTTCTCCTGAAGGACTCAGAAATTAAATTTCTCTAGAGAGGAAAAACATAGCTTAAAAGTGTAGTTTTTAAAATTTGCCTCTACATTAGTCAAACAATCATAAAATTTGGAAAATGAGGCATTGGATTGTCAGGTCACAGACTTAGTGTTAGAGAAGTAATATATAAAACCTATTCCTTTTGAGTATGCTGCACTTACTTGGTAAATTGAACACCTCAAAAATTTGCCAGAGAGCTTTATAAAAGGAAAATAAAAAAGGAGATATTACTCTGTAGCATGATGATTGAAGAAACACAAACTGGTCACAGAAATTCTGAGTCCTTTGAAACTAAAATTCCAGTGTGAGAAGAAAAATCTGTCGGATCATCTTGACCTGCAAGCATCCACTGAGCAGAGAAAACAACATATTAGCAAGCATTATTTGCCTTCTCCTAGCAATGTCTAAAATAGCAGGCAGCTATAAAGGTAGAGTGCTGGTGCCATTCAAATCCACTTCAGTTATCTGTACCAACCACTGAATCACTCATTCGTGGTCTGTTTTCCCACGTTTTTGTCTCACAGAAATCATAGAATCATAGACTGGTTTGTGTTGGAAGGGACCATATGGATCATCTAGTTTCAACCCCCACTGCACTGGGCAGGAACAGCTTTCACTAGATCAGGTGTCTCAAAGCCCCATCCAACCTGGCCAGGAGCACCTCAAGGGATGGGGCATTTCCTGCTTCTTCAGACAACCTCTTTCTTACCACCCTCACCGTAGAGAATTTCCTCCTAACACCTAATCTAAACCTACCATCTTTTGGTTTAAAACCATCTCTCCTTGTCCTATCACTACATGCTTTGTAAAAAGTACCTCTCTGGAGGTACTGGAGGGTGCAGGTTTACTGCACTACACAGCTTCGTATTGTCAGCAAACTTGCTGAAGGTGCACTATCCGTGTGTCATGGATTAGCACAGTTTGGTTTTTAGTTAGGAAGGAATGTGGAGTGTTGCCCTGTCAGGACCTTGGAATTGTTTTAGAAAGGACAGGAACCTATCAGAGGCTAGTTTTAGATATTGACATCTGCTCTGACCACTGAGAATGTTGAATATGACTTTGGGAAGTACCTACATAAATCCTGGTTTTGTTCAAGCCAGGCCTCTTCCTTTTGGCTGGAGAGAAAGGTAACGTAGTACGGCATCCGGGTGTCAGCCGGGCCCCTCCTCCCTGGCCGGGCGGCCGGGGCTGGGCTGACCCGGCCCAGAGGAGCGGCCCTGGCCGGGCTGCTGGCTAGGGGGGGCTGGGCAGGCCTGCAGGCCGGGCCCCTGGTACCAGCTACGGGCCTAGCTTCCCCGATTTAAACTGAGGGGTGGGCAAAAAAGGCATTTATGATCCTGCCTTTTTTTTTTTGATTCCGAACTGCCCGGGTGCTCTGATCTCTAATCTCTCGGCAGGAGTTCTGCCCCCCTCACCAGCACGGTCTTGAAAACCTAACACCATGAGCTGCAGTGAGAGAGAGAAAGACTCTAGTCAGATTTAACCCTTGAAGCTTCCAAGGCCTAACCCTTCCCTGAGAGAGAGAAGAAAGAGACAGAGTGGACGTAGAAAAGGCACAGCATGAAGTCAGTGGAGCAAGAGTGAAAGACCTGATAAAAATTATTAGAAAGAGGGATTGAGGATGTGGACATTTTTTAACCAGAATTCTCTGGTGTAAACTATGGAGAAATGGACTGTTTCTTGTCATATCTTAATGTTGTTTGGTGGGAATGCTGGTTCTAATCAAAGGTTGGAGATTGATATAATTGAGATTTAAGTGAGAGTCTAGAACAGAGTAAGCCCCTCGGTCCTAGGGTAAAAAGAGGTGTCAGCCTTTGAGACGGAGATGATTTTAGAGAGAGAAGGTGATTTGAAGCCCTTGGCTCCTGGGGTAAAAGGAGGTCTCTATTTCTTTTGAGATAGAGATGATTTTAGAGATAGAATAAGAGAATCCCTGTTTTATACTAGAAGAAGCATTCTTAAATGGTACCCCAAATATACTGAGAGGTCCATTAGTAGCCAGGGGAAAGGCTGCTAATGGGTGGGACTGCACAATCTGCAAAAATTCTGGGCAGTTGCAGACTTGTGACATTGTGAGCCACTAGACCACTGTAGTCTTGTGGCAAAGGTCTCCATAGGACTCTAGAGAGACTTCTCTCCCAAAGTGAAGAAAGATTATGTTTAAATGGTGAAACTGACTGGAAATCACAAGTTGTATCTCTCTATGTTGTTTTGTAAGAAGGTTAACAGTTTGTAGGAGGAGGGAGGAATGTTTTGAATTTCCTTTTTTTTTTTTTTTTTTTTCCTTTCCTTTTCCATTCTTTTAGTGTGTGTTAATAAGACTATTTGTTTATTTTTAAGGTTGAGCCTGCTTTGCTTCTCCTCATCCTCTTCCACAGAGGAAAAAAAAAGTAAACACTAAGACCACTACAGTAAATTTAGCAAACAGAATTTAACAAACATAAAACCAACACACCATGTCACCAACAAAGACATTGAAAAGTGGTGGTCCAAGAAACTACTCCTCACTGTCCTTCTCTTGGACAACTGACCATCCAGTCAGTTCCTTATCCACTGAAAGGTCCGTTCTTCAAATCCATGTCTTTCTACAGAGGAGGACGTCATGGGGGACATGTGGGCCACTGTAAGTGGCATTTTTACTATGATATTCAAGTGGAGTCAAATAAACAGTGATTTGGGGAAAATTTTAATTTGATGATGAAATATAAATAAGTCAAAAAGCTAACTTTTCATTTGGTATGAAGTCACAGTACAGAGACTGGTGTTTTACAAACACTAATCAAGCTGAAGACTCAACCAATTAACATTGCAGTTCATTAAAAAGATTGATTATTACTGGAATGGGAGAAGACTGCTAAGTACCAGTTTCAAGCTACCTTTAATAGCCTCATATCTGTAACAGATGCTGGTTGTCAATTCTCCTGGGAAATGCACAAAAAAGTATTCAACACAACAAATAGCCCTTTACAAAGTGTACTCCCCAGCTCCTGGAAATCAATAGTATGGAAAGTTTTAATTGAGAATTTTCATTTGATTTGTCAATTAGAGCTGATGCTTATGCCTCAATTTAACAAAATAGTGCTTACTGTAAAACTAAGATATGGCAAAAGAAATTTTTTTTTTTCCGTTTGTTTTAATATTCAGCTCTAAAACCTGAAAAATACAGAGAAGGGCAGAGCAAAGAAGAGATTATTTAGAAAAAACACTTTAAACTAGAACACTATAATTTATGTTATTATTCTACAATGTATCCCAGAAGACCCAATAGTGAACCAATGGGGGTGGAATAATACAAGGCATTTACAATATATTCTCACGATATGGGATTTATAAAATATACTAGCAGTCTTGGAAATAAAATAGATGACCAGATGTTCTGCTCAAGTTGCATAGGAAGAACAAATAAAGGAATAAAAGAAAAGTGTCAATTTGGAGATCTCTGAAGGACACATTTTGCTCTTTATTATGAGTACATTTATTATTATTTCTTGTTATTTTCCCAGAAGACCAAATGCACAAAAGGGAGAAGGGTTAAAAGCAGACTCCTCAAACATTAGCTATCAGTCAAAACATCCGGAATAAATGAAAGCAGGGGGATGTGGGGATGACTGACAAAACAGCAAGGTGCAACACTAAAGAGGAAGAAGGAAAAAACAATGGAAAGATGAGGCTTTAAACACACCAGCAGCAGTGAGAGAGTCCAGTGTTCAAGAGGAACACCTCCCCAGGCTGGTGATGCAGCTCCAGGAGGGAACTGCAGAGCTGCCAAACCACTCCTGCCAATGCAGTGAAGAACAGACCTAGTGAAGAGCCTGAAAAACACATTAATTTCAGCCTGTGTCATCTGTCTGATTTTAAAGTATTAATTTTGAGATGCAGTTTTCACTTCTGTGGTTGAATGATTGTCCTCTGCATTACCAAGTCCCTGGACTTCCAGGCTCTCTGGTGTTTTTGTGACTTGGATTAAAACACACCCATGAAGCCCCTGGCTTTCAGCTGCTTTAGTGGTCCCTGCAAGGCTCTCCTTGGGGCTAATATTACCCTTACTAGAGCTGTCTGAGGACAGGCATGCTGCATGCTTAGGCAGCCCCCAGTACTCTCTGCTTTTCCTGGCCCTATAAAGGATCCCTTCAATGTTACCCATCAAATCAATTCAAATAAACACAAATGAGAACTTAAGCTTTTCCAATTTTTCTCCTTTTTAATTTTATTTGACTGAAACTAATTGCTGATTTTTTTGAAGTATGAAAACATTTAAACCTTTAGAAGTGTTTAATGTCAAAGAATTTTTTTTTTCTTTCTCCAGTTCTACCACAATTTCCATGCAAGTCTGTCTTGGTTTTGAAAGACAGTTGTCTGCCAGGGAAAGTTAGAGCCTCCCTTGGAATGGAGAATATATACTCCCTTCCCTCTAAATTATTATAATTTTGCAATTAGGGGCTTTCAAGCAAAGATAGGGGAATAGGAGTAACAGTTCTTTACTAGGAATATTAAAAAAAAAGGAAAATACAAATGTACTAGTACAAAAAAAAAACAAGTAAGGAAACAAAGAAAGATCCTGGAAAAAAACTCTGACAGAGTCAGGAATACAACCTGGCACCCTATTGGTCAGGCTGTTGGAAGCAGTCCAACTAAGTCTTCCTGGAGTAACAGATGTGGTTCTGTGGAGTAGAGATGGTCCTGTAGAGAGTCCAGTGGTGATGAAATGGGTCCGGTCTTCCTCTGGGAATACAGTGGAAAGACCAGATACCTTGTGTCCTTTAGTCCCAGTTTTTATCTAGCTAGGAACAGCTGGCTCCTCCCCCACTGGGTGGAGCGTCTCACAATGGGATGATGGAATGTGTCATGTCATTGGTGGGCCCTAATGGCCCATTATCAGAAGATGTCCCCCGGAGGATGGAGGGGTGGTGAAAGAGATAAGAAACACTACCCCACCTGGATTTAATGGCTGGGCCATTATCAGAAGGCATCTGCCCTCCTCCCCCTGGAAGGGTGAGAGAAGGATAAAACACATCCCAAAAAACAGCTTTCAACAGATGAAATAGAATACACATTTTAGGTTACATAATCCAAGACAAAGTCAGAACCTTCAAAATCTTGCCTCACAAAATTCAGAATTATTTTCAGGTTTCTGAAAGCCACCGCAGCATAAAACCTGTAGCTCAGCTTTCTTAATTGTTACACTATGCACTTTGATATTTTAAAATATTTTATTCTTAATATTGTTTACGAACTGTTTTATTTATAATATTTCCAAAGTTTTTTTCCTTATATTGGATCTTTGTAACTATTTCCTTCAGTCTTTTACTTAATATTCAGTGTATTGTTTCAGAGAGAAAAAATATTTTTACATTTATAAATGCCTATAGAAAATAATTTATGCATTAATGAAAATGTATTTTTGGTATTATTTTTTTCCTTGGTTTCTTTTATCCCCCTTCTTCTCTCTTTGTACTGTGATTTCTTACTTCTGTTTCACCTCCAGTACTCCTTTCTACTTCCCTGCCTTATTTATTGCCAGTTCTTCATGCCTTTTTTTTTTTTTTTCCTTTTTTTTTTTTTGCTTAACAACACAAAACTCAAACTATTTCATTAATGAAGAAAATGGTTGGACTGTTGTGAAATTCATTATGGACAAGTAGATTTGAAAATCCATCATACTCGGCTTTTATGAATTTATGAAGCTTAGATTTAATACAGTTAAAGATCAGATATCTGCTCCAACATTTCTTGAGACACAGACTGGGAGACATCTTGTTCTCTGAACGTGATTGCATCATTTTCCAGAGCATGTTCACATATAAACAATGGGCTGCTTGCATAGCACGGTAAATGATGTTTCTGCCCACCAGAGCCATAAGCTCTCACTCCTGAAGATGAAGTGCAGTGAAATCCTCCACTCAACCACAGCCTTTGCTGGAACACAGGAAGTCTTCATCCAGATTCTATACTTTTACATTTGTCTGCTTACCTTACAGCATGTTTCTGCTCAAAAAGAGATTATCATGAGTTCAGGATGAACCATAATGCACACAGCAGAAGCTAAGACCAGTTGACCACAAGAAGTCATTTCATCAAGCTGTATATCATACGTGAAATGCATTAGCGTTGACCACCACCCTTCATCATTTCTTCAGTTCTGTATCTGGAAAGCAAATGGTGAAGTGACTCATTTTAAAACAATTAGCTGATAAGTGTTTTGGGCTGATTAATCATGAAAAATAGTCCTGGCAAATGGAAATAAATAATGGAAATAAATAAATATATAAATAAAAGAATGATTTGTTACAGTAATTTTGCCATTTCAGTCTGTTATTTTTTGAGCAACCAATACAATAGAATAAGAGGCAAGGCTTGTAGTCCAGTTTATAGTTGTGTTTAATATAGTCCTTGTTCAGGCTTTTGCCATTCTTTGCTAAAAAGCTAAATGAAAAAATAACCAAATTATAAATATTTGAGGGGGGAAATCCTTTTAATAGTGAGTCAGAGAAGGCACAGTAGGCATGGACAAAGAATTTGTATTAAATAAGCAGGATTTCTTTCCAGCCTCCATCTCTCCATCATTCTACCCGAGGCTATGAAATGTGAACACGCATATGTAAGGGTACATAAAATAATGATTGGCTTGACTACATTCTGTACCTTTCAGTAAACAAGGGGTATGGGATGAAACTTCATTCAGGTTCAAAATAAACAATAGTAAACCCCCTTATTCTCAAATTCTATGTATGGATAGAGAAGTACAAAAGGGAACAACTTTTTTTCATTTTTTCCCTTTGCACTGTTTCCTAGATGAGTGATAAATAAATAATTAGTGACTCCTTTATAAGGTTGACTACTTCAGAAGGTCTGAAGAAAATTCCTTTTTCAGTCCTTTAGAAACTGCTTCTTTGGACCTGATATCTCAAAATGATTTGTTCAATAAAACCACAAAACAGATGCTTGTAGGAAACTTCAAGAGACTCCATTCTCTAGCTGACAAATAAGATCAACTTCTAAGATCTCCTGTAGAAACTATATGGTTATAAACCCCATAAAAACAAAATAGGTACTTCATACTTCTTCTTTACTACTGCAAAATACAGACACAACTCCAAACAAATTATTTATATTACTAAACAGGATATTTATGGAAATCTCTGAACTGCAGTTGACCAGACATTGTTTCTTAAACTCAACTCAATTTTTAAAAGAACTAACTTATACTTCAGTTATACTTAAAAAAAAAAAAAAAAAAAAAAAAAAAAAAAAAAAAATCAGCAAGCTTTCATTGTGATAAACTTACGTGTTCAGAGAATTTAAATGTTTGGAGGTACAGAGAAATTTAAACTTAAAAGGTAACTGGAATGTTGACCAAGTATTTTAATCATGGATTTAATTCAAGTGAATATTAAACAAAAAACAGTCACTCAATTTTTGATCTGTGAAGTTTAGAAAATGTGGAGTTTGGGGAATTAATATTGATAAATTTGAACATTTAAAATCATAATAATCTGTTTGAGGGTAAAAATGATGAATAGGGTTTCTAACAAAACAGGGAATTGCCTCATCCATGAAAGGATGGATTTTGCCCTTTGGACCTTACAAGACAATCACTGCAATGCTGTTGATTTTATCATTCCAGGGAAGAGAGGTAAACCCTCATAAAACTATATAGAATACTATAAATTATATAGATTATTACATTTCTTATCAGTTCAATCACAGCAGTACTGATTTAAGAATGCCAGTTATTTACTCTGAGTTATAAAAATAAGTCAATTACATGGGCAGACTCGGCTTGAAAAATAAGATAAGGAGGCAACTACCTAAGGCAGTAGGCTGGGAACAAGGACCTACACACCAGCCTTGAAGAGAGGACACTGGCTCTTCCAGACTGAACTATCACACTCAGTTTCTATCACCATCGCTCATTACTGTGGTTGTTGCAGTTGTGGGAAGGGTTGATCTGTACAGGACCTACTCTATGGAGGGGAAATAGTGAGTCCTCTCTGAGGAAGTCAATGGGTCCACAATTACCATTTTTTGGTAAATCACTTCATGAAGTAAGTCATGTAGAGCATGAACTGCATTTCTTTTGGGTGAGAATAAATTGTAAGCTTTGTTCCAAGAGCACAACTAAAGCTCTCCAACTGCTAGTGCACAGTTAGTCCATGATATATGACTAGAATTAAAATAGGGGATGGAAACCCAAATATAAAAGAAAAAAAAATCCAATATAAAGTCAGAGTTCTGACTCAGTCCCCACCACCATTTGCTCCACACTCTCCCTTACACTTGCCAGTGCAGTCATAACCATAGACCAAAAAAATGTTGGACTTGGAGGTCTCTGAAATTGCTCTTCGGTTTCTCCACTCAGAAAGCCATTCTTTCACATTATTTTAGGTGATTAATAGTGAGATGTCTCCTCAGTCATTACTTTCTACTAGGAGAAATTGGGATGCCATTGGTTATTTAGTTTGATTCATATACCAAATATGTCTATTTTGTAAGCTGAAAGAAACAGCTTTCTGCACATTATATTGAAAATAGAAAGTTCTAGCTTAGGAGAAAGACAGAAGGAACAGCAACTTGCTTTTGATCCCTCCTTAGATATGACAAAGGTGTAATCTCTTAACTGTGGCACTTCCTCTTGTTCTGATGTGTCAATGAAAAACTATGCTTCAGACGATGAAAGGGTTGGTTTCAAGGGTTTTTTTTGTTGTCCATGAGGTACATCTTAAAAACTGAAGAAGAGATGATTCATCTTACTCGGGATCCAAAGAATACTGTAACTCTAGTATTTTACTTTACCTCTACAAGCAGTCAGATTTGCTGGATCTTTTTAATGTCGATGTGTGCACATCTTCAGGCTTCCTGTATATACAAGAAAGTGCTTGTTTAAAGCAAAATAACTGCAGAAGCCTGTAAAATCAATGTTATGATTGTCTCTTTTTGAGGCAACTTCTTGTGGAAGTTTTGATTTGATTGAACAACTTTGTAAACCATCATCTTTAACTATGATTTTATAAATAAAACTCTTTCATGATCTCCAGGTTTCTGAAGGAGATCTGGTCCCTGGAGTAAAAAATCATGGCAAATAATCAACCCCACTGAGAGTGGACACTCAGTTTTCTTAACTGAAGTCAAATGAATAATTCTTGCACCACTCCTTGATGCTCTTTCCTTGCTGTCTTAAGGCCCAACAATACAATAACATCCACCTGCCAGCAAAGACACTGTCAAAAGATGAGCAGGGCTGTTCACTCAAGGAGTCTGATTATGTGCATAATGAAGCAAAATGGTACCTCTGCTGAAGCTCTCAGAACTAAGGCATCCACTGTGAGACGCTTGGTTGAACTTAGTCACCAGCATCCTCTCATACATTTCTTCTTTGGGGGCTAGCAGTCTGGATGCTGAAAACCAGATTAATTACTGCAGTCAAGACAATATCTTAACAGTCAAGCACCTTTCATCCCTTAAAAATCAGGACAGGAGAGGCAAGGAAATAATACCAAAGCACAATAGAGTAATTAAGGCCTTCAATATTTCACCAACCGATTATCTTACTGAGCCTCAGGCAACATGAAAAACCAAATACTAAGCCACAGATATTTCCACCACTGTCTCCTGCACAAGATAGTAATTTTTTCAAAGCAAATTGCAGTCTCAAAACTGACAAGTACTCCACAAATCTACAAGATGACTTGAAGTAAACTCTCAACTCTTCAGTGACTTTTATTTGTAAACCAGTACCCTTTCCTACTCAATACACACCAACAGCTCTGCTACTAGAATTTCTACTTTTTATCTCTTTTCACCACTTCTGCAATCACCTTCATAGCAAATAAAATCTTGTGCTTTCACCCTGTTTAACACAGCTTGAGTCCTTCCATTATTGTAGTAACTGGCATGTTCCCTTAGCCTCTGAAAGGTCTCTATTTTAAACCAACATTAAACACAGTTCAGGTTTTACAGCCTAGTCTCATGGTGGCAAAAAGTCCAACTGTGACAACTGAAACTCTCATTTGCCTCACTTTTGCTGTCTCTAGCTTGGCCTTGCACAAGCTCTCCTTGTTTTGTCTTGTGTTCAGAATAGAGATGTTTTTAAAAATTTACCTTCACCTGTTGCCCAGGGTTCTTTCCACTACCTGCTTAGACCTCTTCATTTGTTACTTTTTCCAGCTGTTAATAAAGATCTTCAAAAAAGCCAAAAAAGAAGAAAAAGAAGTTACCTGAACGTGTTTCCACTAGAAACCTTTGACTTTACGCTGGACTGGTTTTCTCAGTCCAACAAAGAACTAATGTGTCTACTGCAATTAGTAGTGACAACCTAATACATCTTGGCTGAGGGTGTTTTTTCATTCTTTCATGCATATTTCATATGGGAAGTACAAAACATCTGGGAAAGTTTACCTCAGAAATGCTGCATTGCCAGGCTTCAAAATGACTGAGAATCTCTAATGTTTCACAGAAACCAGGAATGTTTTTCCCTATTAATATTTTTTGTTTCTTTCTTTTTTTTTTTTTTTTTTTTTTTTTTTTTTTTTTTTTTTTTTTAAATTGCTCAATAGCAGGATAAGACTTCATATCTTTAGAATACCAAAATAACATCTTACTTTAGAACAGCTAAAATTAAATTAATATCACAACTTGAAAAATAAAAGTGTTTAAGATAGCCTGTAATTAGTGTAACTTTCCATGTTGTGTCAGCCCAATACTGAAATCAAGTATATTTTGGAGCACTTGATATTTTATTTTTCTACTTATTTCTTCAGAAAGTTATAAATTTTTTAAATTAAATTTAAAATATGGAATATAAATCTATGTTCATGAACATGTTTTATTTGAAAAGAATAGCTGATCCTTTTAAAGGAAAAAGCCAGGGAAATTTATATACCATACAATAATGGTTCAGCAAAATGAAACGGACATTGCCTGAGTAAAATCAATGTAAGTCTCCTAAATGATTTTTGCATAAATTATTGCATTATTGCATAAATGAATATTTAAAGGCTAGTACTGTGACGATCTCAACTGTGACACTATCATACATGGAAGAGTTAGTGATCAGCAAAAAATTTTATCTGAGTACACCCTGTCCTGCGCTGTGCCACGCTGCACATCGAGCGTGGCCTTCAAGCCTGTGTTGGTCTGCACAAAACCCTTGGCTGAAGGATCACACCAGCTGGCTTACTGCCACAGGCTGCTCCTGCTGGGTACCAGCAATTGCAACACCTTCCTGTTCCTGACTTTATCCAGAAGTGCAGAAAAGTGTTACGTGAGCATCCTTTCTGTTTGACAGCAGAACTCATGAACACAGTTATTCTCATTCAAGGAATTCCTGTAGTAAAGGGGGTTCACTCTTCCCATGGGCAGGGTCTGGACAGTGTGTACACAGTGTGCATCAGAGGTCTATTGAAAGCTGCTTAACTAAGGATTTTTAGCATTTAAAGGGACGTAAGATTATGTGTATTCTTCTTACTTTCTTTACAGTGTTACTTCTAATACATAGTATTTTAAAGGATACTTTGTAGAGCTTAAGTGACTTTTTTACTGGGATCATAAAAGACCTATATGTCCTTGTGCAAAACAAAGACTTAAAATTACTATTTGAAAACAGAAAGGCTATGTAGACTGCAAATAGAAATCTGAGTTTCTCATAAGAGCTTTATTTCTATTTTTTTTTTCTGTATTCATTGAAAGTACAAGTGCCACTATTTGAGTAAAGGGTTGGTTCCCAGCATGTGTACAGCTATTGCTGAACTTCTGATTGGCTCTGAAATATAATTTCCCTGCTCTTTCCCAAGAGGACTTTGAAGAGGTATTGAGAAAATTATCTTAGAAAACCTGCTCATTCTAGTTTCAAGAACTATTTTTGATCCAGTCAAGTACATGCAAATGGCATACAAAAATATATCCTTTGTGAATCTTAGATATTTCAGACATTTAGTCCAAAATGAGTTAGAATTTGTATTGATCTTTTTCTTCCTTTGGCTCTTGCCTATATGCATACCCATTATGAGAATGGTTCAAATAATAATGTTTGCTGAACATGCATACAGAGAAAATGTACCCTGCCTGTTACTGCATCTGTAATATGCTCCAAATTAATACACCAAATTACACCCTTCCAATTTTGTATCACTTGCAAATTTGCTGTGAATACTCTTTGTCCCCTCACCAGGATTTTAACAAAGATGCTAACCAGTATTGATTCCAGAGTCAAGCCTTGCAGCACACCAGTAGTTCCTTGTCTTCAGCTGGACATTCTGTCACTTATCACAACCATCTGAGTGCAGCTGCACCTTTTAGCTGCACTCATTCTCCACTCAGTGTTATGTTAGTTTGTCAATTAGGATGTTTGGGGAGATAAAAAGCCTTGCTAAAGTCAGTGTAAGGAGTGCATCCTGTTCTCCTCACATCCATCAAGATAATCATCTTATCATAGAAGGTATTCAGGTTGGTTATGTTGCTTTCCTCTTCATAAATCTATGCTGATTATGCCCATTTACTTTCCTAATTTTCATGTATTTGCAAATGTTTTCCAGGCTTATTTGCTTCATAACCTCCCTTAAGGTCAAGGTGAAACTGCCTGCCTTTTAATTTCCCAGATTCTCTGTCTTGTCCTTTGTAAAGACAAAAGTGATATTTGCTTTTTTACAGTCCTCAGGTGTCTCTCCTGGTCACCACGATCTTTCAAACATAAGAACAGATAAACAAAGATGCATGAACTTTCAGCCTCTTGTTACATTAAAGCATTGGAAGTCCCATTGGTTGAGAGTGCACATCTTGAGCAACTGAAGTTCTTCCAGCATGGGTAAAGAATAATGATGTAGTATGGTCAAATATCAGCAGAACAGATTTTATCAGCAAACCTGAAAAATTGAATGAAAGCAACTGAATATGAGAAAATGGTTGTCAGGATTATAGCTTTGAAATATGTAATTGCAGTGGTTTTCATGAAGAAAAATGCTCTGCAATAACAGCCAAATATAAATGGATACAGGAGTACTGAAGACATCACTGGGGATCACTGATGTAACAACAAGGCCAAAAAGAGTTGTAAGAGTCAAGTCTGAATTTCCTTCAGAAAAATTTGTACAATAACTGCCTCTCCAATGATGCACTCAAGGCAGGCCCATGTCCCTCCACAGCTATATTTGGTTTACTTGGCAAGGTTTCTGTACCAGGGGGAGTGGAGCAGTGGCTTCTCTGAGTAGATATTAGAAGCTTCCCCTGTGTCAGATGGAGCCAATGTCAGCTGGCTCCAACACATACAACCATCAAGAACTGAGTGTGTCAGGCTAAAGAAATTAGCTCAGAGAGCAAATAGAAGTGCTGGGTTCCAGGCTTTTGACTAATTTTATGGATTAAAAATTTTATCCAGAGCATATCTATGGCAATGATCACAGAGATGACCCTCTTAACCTGGAAAGTCACATTCATTTTGTTATTGTTCCTTTCTCTTACTGATCTTTAGAAATCTTCTTCCCCACATGAGAACCATTTCAACAGGAAGGATAGCTTGTTTTATTTCTTTGCTTTTTCTGGGTTTCTTTTGTTTCTGAAAAAGATGCCTCCATTTTCATCTGAACACCCACAATTTTCAATGTTCCTTTTTTTTTTTTTTTTTTTTTGGGTGAAATTTAAATAG
Organism: Hirundo rustica; assembly: GCF_015227805.2. Lineage (NCBI taxonomy): Eukaryota > Metazoa > Chordata > Aves > Passeriformes > Hirundinidae > Hirundo > Hirundo rustica. Next base: position 56,368,980 of record NC_053452.1, on the reverse strand, counting down.
AGAGAGTTAGCAAAGAGGCTCTCCATCCACCTCATCCTTGGAGAACTCCTAAGAAAGCTGTTAGCCTACAAAAAGGTATTCATTATGTCAATGGTGGTGTGATTTACAAACAAAGGAAACGTGAAGGATGACAACTTGATTAGTATCCTGTCTCTCCAGCCATGTTGCTTGAAACCTGAAGAGATAATAAATAAGGAAATATCCTATATGGATGACACTATTCCCTTTCAGCCTAAGGGAAATGATTTGGAATTTTTCTGGTACTAAACTCCTCTAAATTTTGGAGGAATGCCTTAATGGAAAGGGAAGAAATTAAGAACTGTGCAGGAGGGCAGAAAATTGCTATTAACAGAATCAGCTATTTATACTGCCTGGGTTTATAAAAATCTGTAAATCCTTGTTTCAAGAAGCCTCAAATGCAATGTCCCTGTTGAGATGATGAGGGGGAAAGTTATTTACGTTGACAACTACTGCTGTCATTCCCATAACAGTCACAGTTAGAGTGGCACTGTTATCTCTATGAAGATATTCACTATCTTGAAGAACCAGAATTCTAAGGGAGTGATTCAATTGCCCAAACACAGGCATTTATTTTTATTTCAGATGATCTGGCAATCAAAGACAGCCATGAGGGCAGTTGTAAACAGATGCTACATAAGATACTTAGAGAAAGGCTGTTGGAGGCTGGATAGGATATGCTTGAGTTTCTAAAACAATATCTGATTCTTATGTTTAGGCGGATGATCAATCCATTTTCATTTTCCACTCTTTTTTTTTTTTTTTTTTTTTTTTTTTAAGCTGATACCTCTGGAAAATGTGCTCCCTATCTTGACTTAGATTGCATTTTTGGTCCAGATATCAAAAGTGATAAGATTCATGAAATAGTGTTCATGTGTTTTTATATGCAAACATAATTCTCTATCTATGCACATTTTCCATTTAACACCTTTTGGACAATTCCAGCTGATTTGACAGATGAACAGTGGCTTCAAAGGCATAAACAACCTACATCTGTCATGAAAATAGGCTGGATGAATGACCCTATTAGTGCCCTGAAAAAAAAAGAGCATGGCATGAATTTTATTACAGGCACTGAAGAGCTGTATAAGAGAGAGCTAGTATGAGAACTCCAGCAGCATGAAAACTTCATGTGGCATTAGCAGCTCCATAAACAGTAATAATTCCTACCACAGGCAGCCAGGCTTCATCAGTTCCACCGCTCACAGAATAATCATACTTATTATCACGATTCTACAACCATCTACATTAGCATGTGACACCCAAGAAGTTGAACATTGCATAAGAAGCAAGAAATACAATTTAGAAAGAAAAAGGACAGAGACCTAATGCAAAAACAAAGGTCTGTAGGGTCAGATAAAGGCTCAAGGCTTCATTCTTATATGTTCAAGGCAGAAAACGAAAATAACAATAAAGAAAAATATTGTGAGAAGTGTATAGCAACACATTTGTATCTGAAATGAAAGAAATTTTCACAAGTACTCATAAATATTTGATGAATACACTATTAAATATCTTAGTAACTGGCACTTCCAAATCTTGTGGAAACAATTCTGCCATGTCTAACTAGTTGCCCTACATTTGTTTTTATGGCTACTGCAAATCTGTTTAGTGCACAAGTTAGCATTTAGCACTGTAACTTATTTTTACAAGTAAACTCCATGCAAATGAATATTAATTGATCCCTCAGTTTCTTCTGGGTTTTTAAACTCTTCTTTGTTTGCTTGTGTTATACCAATATAAGCCACCTATGTCATATGTTTTAGGAAGTACTTACATATTGTCTTTGCTCTGCACAGGAAACAGATGGCTGCTTGCAGGTCTAGGGAATAAACAGACAAACATTTGTTTAGAGATTAATTGCTACCAGTATCACAGAAGTTAGGAGATGCCAAAATTAGACTGTTTGTGAAATTTTCTTTTTCTCTCTGTGCATTATGGTGCCATTTTTAATGGAATGCTTTTGCTGTTCATTTTATTTCAGTGGAAACCATCTTGCCCACTAACTAACATTGACTCAGTTTCAGATATCTCTGTGAGTTTAGTTTCTTTTGCATCATTACAGGGATTTTATCGCAATTACTTAGACTGCTTGATTAGCAATTTAATGGGATTTTGTTGACCCTAAATGAAAGGACAGACAGCTCTAATGCCTAGAAGGCTGTCAGATTTATGTAAGCCTTCTTAAAAAATGTGTTGCCTCAAGTATCACAGCAACCATTTCCTGAATTTTGAGCTAAAATGAATACAGACTTCTTACACTGGAATTTAAGGAGGTGACAGAGAGAAGCCTTTAATTGGATTATTCCACCAGTATGGTTTAAAGTTAGTAGAGTAGTAAGTTACAATATCCAATATAATGATTTCCTTAGGCTTGATGCCTTAGAACTATCCTACATTTAACAGTTCCTCTTTAGCTGCAGTGATGTAGGATCAGATATAATTAAGGGAACACACTTGACTCAGTATGAATAAAGGACTTACATAGCAATGTACACCCTAACTGAGAACAAGCTTTTGCAAAATACAACAATAGGATGACACATAGAGGGAAAGAAATGCAGTGAGAAGAAGTAATGATGAGATCTGAAGCAGATGTAAAGATTTTCATTACAAAGCATTGCTCATATTTTTTGTTTCGTCTCTGTATACTGGAACACTGTATTTGATCGTTACCTAATTTTGCCACTCTATTTGAGGCATGGAGAAGACATGTTGAAAACTCACTTCTTTCCAATGTATTGTCTGATTAGTCATCCATGCACAAGTCTTGCTAATAGAAACTCCTCAAATTAATTCAAAAGAAATTTTGAAAGGTTCAAAAGCTATAGGGTACCCAAACATATCCCAAAGGATTTATTCTTTCTTGGAATGAATGGGGCAATGAACTTAGGTCTCCTGATGCCCAGAAAAATACTATAAAAGTACAATTCTATTTCTATTAATTTATTATTTCAAGCTGATAGAAATTTTATCTGAATGCTTACTCATGTATAAATAAATAATCTGCAGTAAAAATTACCTACATAACATTAAATTATCTATACATTAGAACTGAAGGACGTCATTCATCATCATCATCCTATTGTCAATACAGAGCATAGTACATGTAAAAATAGAGGATAAATGACTGATATCTTTGAGAGTTCTCATCAAGGCTTTCAGACAGATGTGAATTATTTTAAAGAGTTCCAGGCAGTAGAGAATGAAGCCTGATTCCTCCTAACCCTTAGCAGCATGACATAAGAGCCCATCGAATTCTCATTTAACTGGCCAGGAGTTGAAAGTAACCTGGACAAAAAGTATTCTTGGAGGATCTGGTGAAAATGTTGGCTAAAGATTCAGAAGTAAACAGTTGTGCTGAGTTTTTTTTTTCAGGAAGAGCTAAGCCCTCCTGACATTTCACTGCTGAACTGATCAGGTGGAACAAAGAAATTTTTGTCTTCAGCTGAAGTATCAGGAATTATCGGAATTATCTGTTTCTGAAAGCATGATCACAGGCTTAATTGTTCTACCCTGTCAGTAAACCCTGCAGTGAGTTCTTGTAATTAGTCTGACTGACACTGTAGGCATAGCTTGCCTACTCTCTTAGTCATCTCTTGAAAAGAAATGGTTCTATCTCTTGTGGTTACCCTGACAATCCACAATTTAAGACATTTTTAATGCAAGTTTAACTCAAAGGTGCATGCTCCACATTGCAATCCAATGGCTTCCATAAATTACACTGTCAGTTAGATGGAGTAGGCAATACATATGCAAAACACTATGGAAATGTTCTTACCATTCAGCAAAATCATATGTAGAAGCTTTATGAATATGCATGCATTTCTATCATGGTTTTAGATTCCTGCTGTCCCTGTGTTCTCATTTGCAACAACAACAAGTCTTATCAAATCTCACATAATTAAACTGAACAGAATGGCAAGGGTAATTGTTCATATGTTGCCCCTGTGTAATGAGTCACCATAAACTAAAGGATGTGTTAATAAGTTCGCACAGCTGGTATTTCGGGTTGGATTCTGGCTAAATAATGACTGCTTATGATGTTTTAAGCCACAAAATATCCTCAATTAGGAAGGAGATTTTTTTCACTGCAATGTTTATCTTCCCTTGAATTTTCAGCATCAGCAGCTGAGAATTTAGACACTCAGAAGTCTATGTTACTGCTGGAATGTGAAACAAGCTCTTCTTCACAAACTTTTAATAAAAACATCTTTGCCTAGTATTTCTCATGAGGAAACTGAATATTTCCCAAGTACTGGCTGGGCTCTTCTGAAACCTAACATACTTCATGCGCATACCTATTGCTAGATGGATTTTGGTGAAGTTTATTGACCTGAGAGAACACTTAATCACTGCTTTGCTCTAGATGATGCAGTTGCTTAAACAACATTTTTAATTTTACACAGTAAGTTAACAAAAATATAGCAAGAATGATAAAAACTTAAAGCATTGTATAGTATTGAGATCTTAAATTGACTGTGAAAATCAGGGTTGAAAACACCTTGTGTATTGAAAAAATGTTATTTGGAGGAGAGAGGGAAATAAACACAGTAAAACATAGATGGAATATTTGGGAGGATATTTTCTGACATTTTGACTAAATAAATTGATAACCTTCATTTCCTACTTGAAAAAATATATCTTGAATGGTAATATGATCATCAGAGGGCACAAAGCTACAATAGGGCTGAAGAAACTGTACTTTTCAGGAAGACATATTCTCCTTATTAAGTAACTTGAAGCACTTTCCCAGACAAGTGTCACAGTTGACAGTATTCAGCTGGAAGCGTACATTAGGATTTAATAGACAGCAATTGTTGGGAATTCAGGATATCTACTACCTTCTAGAAAAAACCCATCTGATTAAAAGCTACTTTACAGAATGATTTTAGAAAGTGTTTAAGTCATGAATTGTTTGACATTAATGAAATAACTCATCAGCACCCATAATGTGCAATTCAGCAACCAAAATGTCATTCAACAAAAAGCTGAGCTAGTAACTCCTGAGTCTGCAGTCACCAAGTAAAAATTTGTGGCAGTGTGTGTAAGTGCAAATGCTGTGGGACAAAGTATGACACAAGCCAAATCTTTTGCCATAAAAGTGTTCAGGTGAAGAATGGGAATTTATGGATATAAAAGGCAACTACCTGTCTCCAGTGGCACTGCTGCTCAGCTGGGAGGTTGTTATTGTAAAAGTCTTAAGCCAGTAGAAAGAATGAGGCTAAGCTTCAATTTAATTCAGAAAAGTAGCAGAATTAAAAGGGAAATGGCTAGTGAATACCCAGGTTCTGAAATGGAAGATATTGCAGGTAAATAGTAAATGGCTCATATATAGCTGCATGATGAACTGAGAATCACACTGAAGCATGAAGGTAGAAAAGACTAGACTGATGGGCATGGGATGTTTCCATATTCTGAGTGCTAGTGATCAATCATGTGCAGAAGAAAAACATATCCAGCCATGTAATACTGCAAGCAAACATTTTGAAGTATCTTGGGGGAAATATTTTAGGCAACTAATCATATTTGTGATTAGCATCACAGGTTTCTGCCTCTAATATCTGTTGGTTTACTATGTCCTTATGAAATATCAGTTTGTGCTAAGTGTTCTGCAACACTCATCTCTCATGAGCATAAAGACTTCATACAGTAAGAAAGATAATTACCTGGGACAGGAAGCAGTCTGTTGGGATGCCTTGGTGTGGAAGCAGTATAAGGCAGCCAGCTGTCATCAGGTGTGTTGCCCTCTTCTGACATTGACCATGCCCCTCTGACACTTCCCTGCCAAAATGCATACATCATCCTAGAGACCTCAAACCCACAGCTGACTCACATCAAAGTGAAGCTGAAAACAAAGAAGTCAGCCAAAACCAAGGCAGGAAAAATTCTGAAAACACACTCTTCATGGGGACATAGGCGAGATGGGCTCAGACACCTAACTCATACTTTGCTTATCATAGTGCAGCTTATAAGGGACTCCTGATTTACATTAACTCTATGATTATGTGTTTTAAAAGATGAAGTCTGATATTTTTGCTCCTTCTGCCTATATAGACAGGTATCTTCAATTTTTTTTATGCAGTGGGTATAATTCGAAGAAGGACCATCAGGATTTTTTTTAATATCAGCTGATCTGAGAAAGGATGTCATAGCTATCTGGAGTACAGCTCTTTTAAACCATAGCTGTCACTCAGATATAGTGGCCCTGACCACATGACTAGACCTACAAGCCTCTCTGAGAGCAAACATTCCAATGTCTTCAGGAGATGTGGGATCTGCCTTCCAATTCCATAAACATATACTGTCATGTAAACTGGAAAAGTTACATGTTTTAACATTTAAGAGCTAAAACAGTTCACTGTCCCCTCTCTGCATAATCTTAGGACAAGACATGAGGGCAGTGAGTTAGAGATTTGAGGCAGGGCATGAAGAGACCATGAAGGGGATTCAAGTGTATCAGTATATATCCAGCGCTCGCTGAAACTTCCATCGTCCTACATCCAGCAAATACTGCACAGCTGATTCAGTCAGACCTCATCTCTTGGCCCTTAAAAGACATATCATGTCTTGAAATCATGCTGGTTTCTCCCCAGCTGTCTCAATACCCTATGTATATTAAATCCCTCTGTAGTCTCTACAGTCCATACAAAACCAGAAGAGCACATATGTTGTAATGCATTAATTTGGTTTATATTTCATCGGATTTGTAATGTTTTGTCTATGTATCATGTGATCTGTCCTTGCCCAGCAGTCTGCAACTTTAAAGGTACTCAAGGTCCAAACTCTGAGCATCTCCCACGAACCGAGCCTTCCTCCTTCTTAATTCAATAAGAAAAGGGGAAATGTTGTAATGCATTAATTGGGTTTACATTTCATCGGATTTGTAATGTTTTGTCTATGTATCATATGATCTGTCCTTGCCCAGCAGTTGGCGACTCCACCGGGACTTGTGCATGTGATGGAGTCTGAAACTTACTCTATCAGCCAAAGTTCATTACAGGAAATGGGGCCAAGTTGATAGCACTCAGCACTAGGACGGCCCTAGGGAAATCCTCAACACTATTTACTGATATGTCACTATTTTTCTTCTCTGTCTCTACTAGATCTGCTTGTTAAGGCATGCCCCACACTTAGATTTTAGGAAATGTGGAAACATTTACTGTTTCTTGGTATGTTTTCAACACATTTCCTCTCTCCTTGTATTTCAGCAGGCAGGTTGGCCTAACTGTTCCCCAAAAGAATTCATAGGATTGTGCTTTGGATATTCTTCTCCTCCTTCCTGATGTTCTCTGTCGTTGAGGAAGTTCCTTTCACTACAGCCGAGCCAATTTGCTGCTGATCTGGAATCTGTAGAAGAACAAAGGAAGACAAAATGAAAATATCCCTCATGGAAGTGACCAGAGATTTTTTGCACCATTTAGCAAATCTTTTATGACCTGATGTTTGGGAGATGCAAAAAAATGGTCTGAGGAACAGAGTGAGAATAGGACCACAAGATTTATAAAGGGTGTGTCATAAAGAATGTCATAAATCTTATTTCATTTTTTTTTAGCCCCGGATCTATCTGCTTAAATGGCTAGGGAGTAATTTTTTTTTTTATTTTCGGAATACAGTTTTGAAGAAAAACCTTGTAACAGGCACTGTGTCATACTGTAAGAACAGGCCTTATGGATTCCCACATATTTCTATATCTGAGTCCCTTTCTGTTGAGTCTCTCTGTCCATAAGCTACATCAGCTGTTCACTTGAAGAGGAACATATGCCCATGTTTTCTTGACACAGAGAACAAGACACAGAGAATCAGATGGACTGGACACATAAGATGTTATATTTGTTATATGTGTGTGTGTTTGCATCTATTCTATGTGTTTATGTCGTTATTTGCACATATAACACCATTTCTTACAATAAACAGATAAATATATGAACAATTCTTCATACACTTTCTTTTAGAGCATGTATTTTTTAGTTTATGTTGTACAAGAAAGACATGGAGAGACAAATATTTGTGGACAAAATCATGGTTTTGCATCATATTGAAGTAAATAATTCTTCTTGCATCCCCCAGTCTACACAGGATAAACAGAACAATCTCCTAACACAAATATTGAAATGTAGAAGATATGGGCTTATACAACACGAGTAGAATTGGTAAGTGATGGAAGTGTATACAGGGAGCTCAGCTCATCATCAAACTATTCTTCCTTCTCCAGCAAGCTCATAATCTTTTCTGTCTTAGAAGTTTGAATTCTGCCTAGTTTAGCTGTGTGATGCCCCTGGTCAAACCCAAGGAACTGCTGCATTTCATCATCAAACTTAAATGATACCTCTTAGACCTCCTTCTCTGTTCACTTTGTGTAGGTCCTTGACTCATGCCATAGAAATGCCTGCTGGCTGTGGATTCTGGTAACAGAACAGCATACTTGCATTCATCGATCACCTTTAGGACATTTAAAGTATCGGAAAATTCATTTGCATGGCCAGTCTTATGCAATGCTCATTATGAATCTATCCAACATCCTTCATTCTTTCTCTTAGAGGTTATGCTGCAGGTTTTAGGGCCATAGAAATCATATTAACCTTATTAGTAAGATTATAAACTGGCATTTGCACTTTTTTGTGTGTTTTTTTTAATTGTAACATCATCTGCATTTCCTCTGGGCAGGACACCTCCTTACAAAGGTAATTTTCTGATGTGAACTCAGCAGGGACACCATGACTGCTTATCTTCTGTGCAGTTATGGCAACTTTTTTTTTTTTACTTTCTCACTTCTGCTTTTCTGCATTCTACATTGCACGCACATAGCCCAGTTCTTTCACACACTTCTATCCTCTCAGATGGTTAGAAACCGGGTTTGTAAAATAGTGCACTGTAATGTCAATGAAACCCATTACAACTTCAGACTATGTAACTTGTGAAAGAAGAAATCAGTGGTCAAGATGATCTCTTTTTCTTTAGACACTATGTCCCATCTGAAACAGAGGTTCGCTTTTTTCAGCTGGATACTTTATTTAGACCTATTTCCGCATTTCTCCTGAAAGAACTAGGCACTCACTTGTGATAGCTGGAAGCATTCCAGGAGAATGGAATCAATCACCATCATTTGAGACAAAAAGGCACTGATATACTAAAATGGCTCTTATCTTTTGACATAAAATGTCACCTCTTGAGTTGTACATTAATCATTGCATTCAAGATTATCAAAGGTATTTCTGGCCATGGTCTTACACTGATTCACCACAGAGATTTGCAGTGAGATTTTTTTGCTTCCTGGCACCTAATTGGATAGAAACCATTCATTTGAGAATCTTCATCTGTGATAATCTTAAATTAAAATTCCACTCAGTCCTGTATTTGAAATTTTTAATATTAATAATTTTCTGAGTTACTGTGATTGAATAAAAATGAGCTTATAGTATTTCACTCCCTCTGACAAGACACCACAGGTACCATAAACCTGTAACAGTGGTGCTTTGGCTTACCCAGTTCATTTTCCAATTCCTATTTCCTCCCTTCTAAAAGGTGCTTCACCAGTAAGTATTATGGACAGACACTAGTAAGAACAACATAGAACCACAGCAAGAGAGTATTTTCATTCTTGAAAAATTATATTAAAAAAAATCTTCTTGCTTTAGTAACACAAAATTAGATAGAAAATGAGAAGGTATTCTATATTGACAGACAAGAGCATTAATCAGCAAAATATAATTTAATGACATCCAAGAGCAAATTATCAAGTACCACCAGTTCATCACACTCTGGAGACCCTGTCTTATGTGCTCTGACAGAAACAGGAGAGATTTCATCCTAAATGCAAAACACTCAAATACATTTACTTGTCAGCAGAGTAATCCTTATCTTGTACTGTAAAACAAAGGCAGTAAGAAACTGTACATTAAGAGTGGCAGGGACACATTCCACTGGGATTTATGTCAGAGCTGTGTCACCAAGTTCCTGATACTCAGCTTTCCATCTGGCTCCTCCAGACATTGTGGAGAGCAGATAGCACTTGTGTGGCTGTAACAGCTAGAGCATGTTCAGTGCAACAGGTGTCACCATTTAAATTGCTTTAAAAACACATTATGGCAGGGTGCCTTGCATAACATAGATCTTATCTACTTTAAGAAGCATATTCAGTAGTTTCCTTGAGAGAGTGTCATCCAAAGCAGATAGCAGAGCTGTAGGCAACAAGCTGAAACTAAATATTTCTAGTTCATTCTGTTTCTGCTAAATACAAACAATTTCATTTCAGTTGGCCTGAATTGAGACAGTATCCAAACTCAGTGACTTTAGTAGCTTTGCCTTCAAGAGAATGCAGCAGAGAGGAGAAAACCACAGGATCTTTGATGATTTTCATCTAAATAAAATATTTCCATTTGAATAGCATAGAGCAATAGAAGAAATGTAACATTCAGTGTCCTGAAAGTTTACAGAAAGAATGAACACAAAGAGATTTATAACATTAAGTCAGTACTGCTTAGCAGTAAATTAGATAGCATCAGTTTTACTGTCTGTAAGGCCAAGAAAAATGAAGTCCAGCCTTTTTTGTCAAAATAACTAATATTGGTCTTGCCACAACAATAAAATCAATTTTTTTAAAAAAAAATTAATAATTAAAAGTTATAATCAGTCTCTGAAAGGATTGGTTATTTGGAAAGCTATTATTAACTTTAAAATTAAAAATATTTGATATTTTTCCTAATAGCCAGAATACTAGAATGGAATACTGAACACAAAATTTGTGAAATTGAGATCCCATGCTTTGGATGTAATGTATGTGAATATTCATAAACAGATAGATGAGCTACTACAGGATGTGTTCCATCATCTCTGCATTTTTCATCATTTAATTTCACCTGCTGTTTTATCAGACAGAGACTTAAGAAACTTATGCCTCTCTTCATTATCTGCTCCAGAAGGACTCTCTGAAAAAATGCTGTATTACCTACAACTGAGGTCATGCAAACCTTCTTTTGCTTTTCAAGACAGATTGAAAATAAATTTATAAATAGATTTAATATCAATTTTAGGGTCTCCAGCTGGTAACCTCTTACCACTGTGAAAACTGTCTTTAACAAAGAGAAGATATTCTGATGTTCACTTTGACTTTTACCTTAGTTCCAAGAGCTGTAAGGACATTTTTGTAGAATCATAAACCAACCAGGATGTGTCATGAGCATGAGCACACACACAAAGGGGGCCTTCACTAAGTGAAGGTGCCCCCTGAGGGCCCCTTTTGCCATCCTTATGTTGGCTTAGATGGTACAAAGGATGTGCAACACAAGGACAGTAGGTCCTTCGCTGCTATTACATGACCTATGAAAGTTTCCACTATTGTAATAACAAAACCTGCAAGCAAAAGAGGTTACAGACAAATGTGATAGCACCCTTCATCCTGCACTTTTAATGTGTTTTGAAAAGAGAGGAAAAGTTATTAAAAGGAGAGACGAAAGTAAAGAGAACATTTAATAATATATGTGCAGAGACTGTAAGGGAAAATTGTTAGTGGAGGGAGCTGGGTGCTGTCTAACTGATTGATGGAAAATAGATGACTTCATAGAGCTGCTGAACTTTATCATGATACACACTTGACCCCAGAGGCATTTAAATAAACCCTCTGTTAAGCCTAGATGAGATTTTATCCTTGAAGGAAAGCAAGGAAAATGCTTCAGTACAGTAATGAAACAGCTAATGGTGGACTATTGTCACATGCTTTACTGCATTTTATTGGTCTGTCCAACGTAACACTTGCCCCAACTACCTAGTAATATACATGTCAGTGTGGCTAATCTGAAGAAAGGTAGGATTAGGAGACCTAAATTCATAATAAATATTTATATTTAAATTTATAATTCTTAGCACATCGAGTGATGAAAAAACAACCACCCTTTTCCATTGAAAATTTTAGCAGATGCTGTCTCTGGGACTTTTCCACACTCTTAAAAAGGTAGATCTGGATCTGATTCATACCAGTGCAAAAGCTTCACCTGATTTTTGAAAAGTCAAATAATTTAAAAATTCAACTGATAAAATATCATAACACATTTTCAAGCTAGATATAGCTAGTTCCTCTGGCTAAAAGCATACATGGGCTCCAGAGAAGCCTTCCCATAGTAAACTTTGCTGCTCTTGAATTGCAACACTGTTTACGGCAGGAACTTCCCTCTCTCCTCCCCGTCTTCACTGTCAGGATGGCAAAGCATCTATCAAAAGGACACTGATTAACCCCCATGTTTGAAGAGTAAAGTAAAAGTCTAAAGTAAACCTTTCAAAAGTAACTTTTTCTTTCATAGCTATCATTCTCCATTCCTTCTTTTTGCTACCTCAAGTCTGCCAAAAGAGGAGATATGTCCTCATACACATGTCCAGATGTCCTAGCCAGTGACATTTATGCACAGGATGATCAATGTGCCCCCAGTGCATGCATCTTCTCTTACAAAGGTAAATACACTGAATTAGGAAGCTTCATTAATTCTGTGCAAAGCTGTCAAAAAAAGGGACTCATAAACTCCTGTGAATGAAGTAATTTTCTGCCCATGCACAGAATGCAAATCACTTCTCCCTTTCATATCCCTCCTCCCTCCAAAGAACCTTTTTTTTGGAACATACTCAAATCTTCTCCCTGAACCACAGTTCTTTCTTATTAACCATGACACTTAAAAAAGAGCATGTGGACACTGAAATTCCATCTCCACTTCTTTATTTATTGCCTTTGTCTTCTTTTAAAATTATATATATTTTCTTTCCATCAGAAATGAGTTTTTATTACCAACTCATCTCTTATAAATAGAAAACTTGCTATGTGTAGAAAAGATTTAATAACTAAAAGTCCCAATAGAGTGCTTGATATATAGAAAAATAGCACTCTTTTAGTTCCTGTCTCATTTAATTGCAAACAAAATTAGTATACATTGCCTCTTGAAAAATTTTATTTACTTGAACATGCACAGTTTCAATAACCAAAAGTTAACATAATTTTTATATTCTTCTGCTCTCTTTACTCATTACTTTTTGTATTACAGTTGGCACAGCTTCTCCTGAACCAACATGAGCTTTATCTGGCAGCCACTTACCAAGCATTGGCACTGTTATTACCCAGGAGGCTCTGGCAAAGTAGCAGATAGAATTTGGATCATTAGTCAGTGTCGTAAAGATGAGAGTAAAATTAAGAGGAAATAAGAGCAACACTAACATTGTTAGGCTTAGATAGAAAGAAAAAAATTATTACCAAAGCTCCTGGGAACAAATGACATTGTTCTTAATCAAACTGGAAGTTATAAAACTAATTAGTTTTGATTCACAATGAGCAAAGGTTTTTTGTGTTCAAGGACTTTTATAAAGAGGCTTCTTCTGTGTGCACTTACTAGGAAATAAATTCCAACCTTTGTTTTACTTAAATTTTCTAAGAAGTTAGGACAACTGGTACTTGTTATCATGCCCATTTACTTATTGTCATTTTAGGCTGATTCTATATTTAAATGGCGAAAATCCAAGCCTGAGCCACAAGAAGACAATAAACTGAGATATGTGAGTTCACTCTGAGTCAAGTTCACTTTCAGACAAGTGTATTGCATAAAGTTATGTTAGGATTTTCACATCAGAGTACCACAGAGATTTCATTGTATTGACCAGGCTAATAAGCCTAAATTCTGTACCAGCATGCTGCACTTCACAGAGGTACTATGATCATGCTGATCCAGCACAGATTATTAAAAGTAGAGGCAAGATCTTAGACTAATTATAAAAGTTTCATGGTAAAATCAAATGCACAGTATGCCAATCTGCTAAAGATCTTATAAATTTGTAGACATATGAAAAATAAATAGAAGGTGAATGAGGGGAAAAGACTAGAAAATATCAGATTCTGAAAATTTTATCTGATTGGCATAGCAACAACTTCATGAAATTATTCACACAGTATAAGACAATCTCCACAGCAGATGGAGAGGTCAATAAGGAAGGAAATACATGACATCAAAAGGTATCCATTCAATTACAAAGTGTAGGAACTGTAAGTGTCATGAGAATGCATAAGAAAGGCATAAGTTTTGCCACAAGTACAAGGTTATATAAATGTAAGATTTTTTTTTTTTATTAATAACCTGAAGGATCCCCCTACAATGAGGATATACTAAGTGGAGAGAACTTTTAGTTGTACTTGTACAGATCTTCTTACATGATTTCAACCTCAAGGAAGAATACAGGAAATGGAAAGTAAAGTAGGTTATATAAAACTTACAGATAAATGCTGTTTGCATAGAGAGACAAATCAAACAGGGCAAGGGACAGATTGATGCACATCTCACAGGTGGTATTTAGGATATCAAGAGATATTTATACATACTAAGGAAAAGGTTACCTAACACCGAATAAAATCTATAAAAATGTGTCATGGAAAATGGAATCTTTAAAATAAAATTTGGACAGTTCCTTAAATTGAATTTTTGATTAGGGTAAATAAACATAGGTTGGAGATTTCAGATGGAAGTGAAATGTTTCAGATTTGCTGGATGCAATAGCAGAAAAATTAAAGGAGAAGTGAACAAATCTCAGAGCTGTTCAAAGTTACCATCAACATAATGGAAAAAAGGTGATGTAACAAGCAGATAACAATGAGAAATTTGCAATTTAAAAAAAAAAAAAAAAGTTAGAACAAAAGGAGATAAGAACTACAAATCAGTCAATTTACTTAAACTCAGAGAAAGATACAAATAATGAAAGAGAATGACTGTCACTAACCAAAATAAAACTGGAAGACTAAAAATCAAGAGAGATGCCAGAAAGAAATTGCTTCAGATAAGCCTGATGATTTTTTTTGTCAACAAAAAACTGCCTTTGTGGAAGGAGTAAAAAGAATGCAGTATATTTTGCCTTTAATAGCTTTGGCACAATCCTTATTATTCCAGTACCAAGCTATGATAATATGCACTAGATTCCATAACTACAGAAAGGATATAGGTCTCATAGTTTTGTTGAAAAGGGATCATATATAATTCTTTAGCAAAATTGAGGTATAGATCAACTGAGTTTGTACAGGTGTTCTGTTCACTCCAGAATCTTCAACATTTTCATTACCCTAAAGAATAAATATTATGCTTCCTGATTTAGCAGATGACATAATTTTTGAAAACATGAGAGGTATATTAGAGGGTAATTTGCTCATAAGAAAGTGAAAAGTAACCTAAATACTATGCTATTTGCTAGGTGCAAATAAAGTATCTCTGCAGGTAGAGTTAACAACAGAATAAAGTATAAACTAAAAAAAAAGTAAATAAGGAAGCAAACATTGCAAAGGCAAAGGATCTTGGTAATTTCAGACCACAAGTTAAACACATCATTAATGGCATAGCAAGAAAGGTAAATATCATTTCAGAGTGCAAAGAGAAGTGTAATTTACAATTTCATGAAGCAATACTCTTTCACTTGGTTTAACATTGGTAAGGTCTCAGCTTGAGAACCATGTTTTGCACTTTAAAAGCATTCACCATTTGGAGAGTGCCTAGAATAGAGCAACAAGAATGATCTGCAGCTTCTAAACATGACAAGGGACAATGACTGAAGCAAGGAGCAGGTAAATCTAAGCAAGAGAAGGAGACTCCTTGAGTGAACACAAAATACCAGTAAAGATAAATATCTGCTGCAAACAGGAAGAAAATTATCTGTTTTCACTGTTCAGTGTGAATGTAGCCTGAAGTAGCAAAGAAAAACACAAGAGAAACATTTCTCATTGTGCCAGTGATAGAATATTGGAGTAAACAAGTGATGGGTCGTATGGAGTAATAAGCACTGCAAATCTTTAAAAGCAGGTTAGGCAAACAGCTACCAGAAACAAAAGATAATGTCAATGCCTTGCAACTAGAGAAAAAGAGTAGTTGAAACTCTAAAGCTCCTTTACTATCAAATGTTCTATGATGTCATGAATACATATAATATAGAGTACTTAAAGAGAGGAATATGAACACTCTCATATTAGTTTGAATGATATATTAGCCATTTCATGCACTGAGATAACTTTTGCTAGCTATTTGTAATTTTTCTTGACCTATTCAATATGTCAAAAAGCTGTGAGTTTACAACTAAAAGCATGGGCTTATAGTTTTTCTTTTCATTATTAAGTGAAACATAGCATAACTTGAAAACTATGATGTTTTCTCAGTCTTAAACATGTATTTAACCTCTAAGACAAAAGAAGTTTCACATTTTTTCTTTCAATACATTATACATATAGCAGTAAATTTCTTTCTGTGCTCACCCAGACATGTAGGATTCAAGCCATTTTTCATCAACTGAAGCAAACTGGGACAGAGTACGTGGCAGTAACATTATCCAGAAAAAACAATTACTGTGATGAAGTGGCACATTCTGATACCTGAGCTAAATTACTGATGAAAAATGGACTTGTAGTGTCCAGTGTATCACAAGAAGTTAAAAGGATCTAAGAGGATGGAGTGGAAGTTTTATTCAGGCTGTAAAAGCCATGCTAAGAATAGTTTCTACAGACATAAATATCTAGCTCATTTGCTGATCTCCTAGAGTCACAAGTGGAAGTTTTACACCATTTTACGTGCACTTTGAAGACAAAACAGGTTTTGCGATTTTGACAACTGTATGAGGGGGAGTAATATCTTTCTGAAAATAATGCAAATATTTGCAAATACACTAGGAGTTCAAAATATGACTAGCAAGTTTGTAATCATCCTTTAATTCCCAATTTGTAAGCTTTTTTAACCTCTGGAAATCATTATTTACAAAAGTACACAAAGGTACATAACCTAAAATTTGCTGCTTCTGACACTACTACTGAAAATATGTACATTCATTGGATGCCACAAAGAAGATAGGTATAAAAACCTGGCTTCTAAGAAAAATGTGTTCTGCAAACCAATAGGAAGGGTTTGGATGTCATTCTCATTAGTATGAGCAACAATTACACCTGTGACACACAGGGTAGAGAAGAGAATTAACACCACCAGTATTTTTGTTCAGCACACACAGTACCAATTTATCTTACACTGGTCATTACCTCTTTTGGTGTTGTAAGTTCTATTAAAAATAAAGGCAATGCATTGTGTATTCAGCAATTTGATGTGATACATTAAATTGTGACCCAGACTTTCTCAGAGATATGACATGAATGGAGTTATTGATCATTGTGGGTCCCTTCCAACTCAGCATATTTTGTGATATTTTTACCTGGGATATTCCATTAAATTTGCTGCAGTGAAATTAATAATCTGAGACCACACCTTAATTTCTCAGCTGTCTTCCAAGGATGATGAAATCATGGTCAAACTGGTAAATTGATATATAGATGAAGAAGTTTACTTTTATTAAAATATTCGATCTTATTTCAAGGATTTAAATTCAACCTACAAAATTATAAATTTGTTCTTTGAGTTTCTTCAGAATTTCAAATGCAATAAAATTTGCATTAAAATGAGTTTAACCATTGTGCGTGGAAAGACAGCATGCTCTGATGTTCTTCTGAATACAAACCAGCTCTTAGTTTCCTCCTGTCATTTCCTCCTGTCACTATGTCAGTAGTGCTAAAGAAGTCTCCAGCCACCACCTGTTCACATTGACCAAATAACATGTCATTGAGGACAAAGTGAGAAAGGATGTATACCAAAATGCATTTGCAATGCAGTTTCAGGTACCTGTGGCTATCTGAAAGAATAGCATAGAGAATTCTTAATTAGAATCATTCAAAAGCATAGATAGATAGCGCATATTGCATTTTTCACATGCTTGGAGGAAAACCTCCACATGATTGGATATTACTGAATTTAAATTTAGTATTTTGCAATACAGTATCCGTCTGTCAAGAGTAACACTAAAAACAAAGAAAGAAACAAAACATCACAAACATCCCCATGTGTTGCGAATCATTTTCATTGGTTTCTTTATTCGTACTGAAACAGTACTGAACACCTAAGGGACTCAAGCTGTACAATTAAAAGCCTGGATGAAGATTTGTGAATTCATTCCATTGCAGCATCTCTTCCTTACATTGGACTTAATAAATAGTACTTATTAATAAACTCTATCCCATGGAGATAAATTTTATAGAATCACATAACTATGTTAATTTCCAGCTCTGATTAAAATTCTTGACTTAGGGGATTCAAGGAATCTGTAGGTTAAATAAAAATATACTCTTAATCCACATTGCCCACATGTTGCTATGGCAATTTTTTCTATTGGAGACTAACTCTGGAACAAGCACCCTTTTGGGTTTTTTGTTGTTTCCAAATAGGTAAAGATTTATAGTGGTTTAGTCACCATCTAAACAGGTCAGTTTCAGTCATCTGTAAGATGATTGTAAGAAAGAAATTAAAGTCATAAAAATATAGACCTCAAAATTGTAAGGTGGATGTGCACTTGATTAGCTGGTAGTATATGCGTATGATTATAGAAAGCAGTAACCAGAGAGAGGGACCGGTATGGGACAGTGAGCACATGCTGTTGACTCTTCACAAGAGTGTCCTGTGTATCAGAAGCAAAGAAATCAGAAATCTTGTGCAGCTTTAGTAAATACAGGTCACTGTGTGCAGGCTATGAAACAGGCTGTTCCCCTCACAGAAAGAGTCAACTGAGAAATTTTGAAAAACAAAATGAATAATTTAAACCAGACAGGTTTATGAATAGCACAGGACTGAAACAAGGCTGCAAACCCTCTTTACTCAGTCAGATATCTCTCTCATTAGTTCTAAGCACATGCTCGACTCCTTCTGGAGTATACAGGACAGGAACACAAGCCAAGGTATATTACTGAAGAGGAATTGAGTGGTGAACTGAACCAGAACAAATACCTTGAGTATAGGAAGAATTTATGGAAGAGATCTGTGACACTGATAAGCAGAAGTGAACTGAGAAAGGCATGGAGAAACTCCCAAGATTCTCGATTCCAGCAAATCACCATGTTACTTCAAGTGTACTCAACACTCTGGGCTACCATTCCAAGGCAACAAAGAGAAGTCAATCTGTTGAAATTTCTATACAGAAAAAGCCTAACAGCAACAGCAAATCCTGAATACAACAGCAGTAGCATTTCCCCCACTTATGAAGGTATACAGCCTGCAATGCTGCAATTTCCTCATGCTATGTATGATTATATCTTATGTAATAATGGCATCTGGTGGAGTGGAGTGGATTGGATTGGGGCAATATGTCACTCAAGAGCATTCATTTATTTGCCAAACATTTTGGCTGTCTGTGTAGCGTTGCAAGGAGTATGGGGAATAAACAAGCTGAGGAAAACTCTGATTTAATTGGTATAACAGATGATGGCATATGTAGCTGTTTTTGGAATAGTAACAGATTGTCCAAGAAGGGCTGCCTAGGAAATGAATAAGAGATACAGGATTCTCTCACATATTAAAGATTGAAACACTTTATGTGAAGAATGAAAGCTAAGAGTTAAATCTGCTTCCAGGGTGAAAAATGGAGAAGAAGGTCCATTCAAATTGAGCTATATATAGACCAGTTTCCCAAAAGCATCATTTGAATGGCTTTTTCTTTTTGTTGATTGTTTTTTGGTTTTTTTCCTGAATACCTCAAGGAATCATCTAAAGTGCAGGACTGGGCTTTAAAAAAGGCAAATGACAGACCAAAATGTCTGCCTAATTTTCAGGATGCACTCAAAATCCTTTGATATAAAAATGTAGAAAGCAGCTTTGAGGGCTGTTCTTGTGACCAACAGGGAAAACTGTAAGGGCAGAATGCAACTGCAGTAAGGGTGACTGCGAGCTTAAAAAGTGCCTTATTAAGAGAAAAGATATAAAGGACAGAAAACATACCCTTTTTTTTTTTTTTTTAAGTGAATTCATAAACTTTTTTTGTGTAAGACCTCATGGGAGAAGTCCTAGAAGACTTAGAAGTATTAAAAGAAAAAAATCTTAGAGAAGAGGTGACATTTCCTCAAGGAAATAAATGACACAGCAGGTACAAGCTGTCCCCGTGCAAAAAAAAATCATGGAGACTCTGGCTGAACTGTGACTTTAGCTACAGAAAGGAAATGCTATAAAAGTGGAAATTAGGGTAGATTATGAGACTTGTACAAAAAAGTAGATTTTATAGACAGTAGGTCAGAACCACTAAAATATGACCTGAAAGAAAAAATAAAGAACATGAGAAGTAGAATGTGTTAAGATACAAAAAGAAGTTGATCATTTAGGGATATTAGTATGGCAAGGATGGAGAACTAACTACAGATGAGGGTGGACCAAAGTGCTAAGGATATTTTCCATTTTCTTTAATGAGTCATTTACAATTCAGTGGAGCAGTACAATTTAGTATCAGTATCGAAGGCACAAAGTCTCATAGTACATTTGGGAAAGAGCACATCAGGGCGAATTTGAAATAAATATATATATTATTAAATTGTTCAGTCTTGATTAGCTTCTTTCTAAGTAGTTTAAAAATTATTCAAATTACTCTTAGGGCCATTACAGATGTGTGAACTCAAAAAGGAAAAAGAGTTACCAGAGGACAGAAGGGGACAAGATGGTGTCTGTATTTTAAATGAAGAAAAGCAAGTATATGGAAGAAAAGAAAACAATGACAATTAGTATGGATTTATGAAAAACATTTTCTTCAAAATAGTTTGCTTCTATCATGGAGTAGCATGACTTGTGATTAAAGAAGAAACTGCAACTGACACATGACTTTTAACGCAGTGGGAGATAACATTTTCACAAGAAGCTTAGTGAAATACAGTATAGATAAAAGGTGAGTGATAAAGCAGATGAATAATTGTACCAAAAGAAATATTAATTGATGGCTGTCTTTTAAGCAGAAGGATGCTGAACGGGGCTCTGCAGAGCCCATTCTGGATACAATTTTGTTTAGTACTTTCATTTAAATTAAGACACTGGAATAGAGCATACACACACATAAATATGCATCGATAAATATGCATATCTATATTTTTTGTAGATTACGTGGAGCTGAAGAGTACAATAAGCTTCCTGGGAAAAAGTAATTAAAATTCAATTAGGAAAAAAATACATGGAAAAGTTTTATTCAGTAAGTGCAGGAGAAAGTTGTGGTAGAAGATTTTATGTACAAATTGAGCAGGAAGAATAAACTATGAAAATACAGCATGAGTTAACAGATACTATCTAGTAAAACATTAAAAAAAAAAAAACCACCTGATATTTGAGGTGAATTGTAAACTGTACAGAAGTGAAAAATTTCATTGAGCCATTGAGAAAAAGGCAAAACTCATTCAAGGAAATGAAGAGAGATGTTGAAACAAGACAAATTAAATAATTCTCCCAGAGCACTTAGAAGTCTCACCTGCAATTTTGCAGCTGTGTTATCCTTCAGGAAAATACAGCAAAACTATTATAGTGAAGAGAAAAGTAGTGAGAACACAGATACACATTAAGAGTGTTTGGATCAGTGGAGGTAATTTGGCCTAAAGAAAATTTTAGAGGGATAAGATGGCACAGTACTGATACTGAGTTTTGAAGCATCAGAATAGATCATGTGAATGGCTGTGGGGGTTCCATCACTGCATGCCTCTAAGACTATAGATTAGAGATGACACTGATTACTCATTCTTGATTAGCTACCTCTATGTCTCCTGTTTAAAGTTATTTGAAAAGGTGCTGCCTAGCAGCAGCACTTTGTAGCTTGGTTGTTGTAGGAAATGGCAGAGGTTGCATCCTGGAGAAAACAATCAAGATATTTAGAGAATCACAGATGCTAATACAGCTCCTCCAGATAATGCAACAAATGTCCTCATGGATGTTCCAGACATCCCTTATTAACAGATCTGTCTGTCTGATATCGTCTCAGTCATCCATCCGTTCCTGGGGATGCATGTGTTCAAAGCAGCTACATCATGGTTATCTCACCAGGGAGTTCCTAGTACCTTTCACATGTCTCAAACGCTCACTGGCAGCCTAACTGCTTGGACCATGTCAAACAAACCTCAGTTAATTTCCTTCTCCTTTTATTTATAATGACCTTTGACATTTTTTTATACCCTATGTCATCCTTTGATCCTTTTACATTCTCCACTTCTTTCTCCTACTCCTCCACTTAGTATATGTAAAAGAAAAAAGCTATTTCAGTCCTCTGACAACACTTTCAACATTTCCCATGATTCTTACAACACCCAGATGCTGGGTGAATGACCAGTGACAATAAAATAGGAGACATAGCGAGAAATTGACATTTAACTTTTATCTGCACCTCTACTGGTCCACAGCTGGCTGAAGAAAGCATGAGTTTTGATGAAGTTACATACCACTGGATAGCACATATGGATTTAAGTCAACTCATTTAAAAAATCTCATAAAGGATAATATCTATGCAGATATTACATGGATGTTTTAGATATTAGTTATTATATAAATATTTAATCTATTTTTACATACATAAAAATAACATAGGTGATAAAAACTTTGTAACAGCATCTCAATTTCTATTCTTGCATTTTTAACATGAAGTATTTGATCTTCATTTTGAAAGAACTTCACTTTTCAACATTCATATTTTAGTTACACTAACTACAACACATTCCAAATTTCAGTCTTTCATCTCTGGAAATCTCTCTAGACTAAATTTAATCAGGTCTCCTGAGCCAAATATCACCTTTACACATGCAGCTCTGTGTTTCCTGAAGGCAGGAGAAATATCACCCTAGACATTGCTTCAGCTCATGCACTGCTCTGAAACCTAACATGAAACACTTGTGCTTTGGGACATAGCTAAGAGCTGGGCTCCCTCTGGTTACAAGTCAGACTGGTTTACAGGAGAGAGGAGCTGTGATGAATCCCCACATTAGGTGAGTTCATGAACAACCATCATAGTATACAGTATGGACAACTTTTTGTTGGTTGCAAATATTCTGAAATTCAGAGCTCATAGCATAAAATCTAGCCAAAAATGAATGATCTGGGACTAATTATGAGTAATCAAAGCAAAAATTCCTGAGTGGAGATGCATGAAAATTGCACCTTACAGGTGAGTCATCACCATTTTACTTCCATTAAGAGAACTTCTGAATTTACTGTGAATTTCCTACACTATGGCATTTTCCCCTTTGGAAATGGGAGACGTCTTAAGTGCCTGAACTGTGGAGTCTTCAGGGAGAGAAAGTTCCTACTGCAGGAGAAATTTACAACTTTCAGAAATTATTGCCTTTCTGTGCACTCTTCCTTTCGCACCCTGTACTGACTACTATTTCATATCAGGCACGGGACTGCAGGTGCTGGTAGATGGGGCTAGCTGGTCTCTCAAGCCCCCTTTCTCTCTTTTAGTCCAGCAAATCCTCCATCAAGAACCAACTTCCATAGATTCTGAAATCAAAAGCAATGATGAAAAGATTGCATCATTGTGTGCCACAAAGTGTGCAGAGAAGCATGTCCATGCATGGTACAGGGTGACCCAGAAGCACTCCTAACTAACCATACTGAATCCTGTATCAAGAAATCACTACTGTCATCATCTCGGAGTGGGACTCAAGGAATGCCTAAAAGCAGTTTTATTAATAGGATATTCCTTTTCATGGAGAATACAATTTCATTTTCAGAAATTTCTGCAGTTACTGTGCATTTCTCATTTTTCCCACTTTCTGCATGCTGTTTTTAAAGGGTAGGGGATGACTTGAGACACAAAAAGTGTGTGAATGCTAAGAACAGAAGCAGTGATATGATTGAGGAAAGGGTTTGGAGTGGACATCTTCCATTTTCAACAATGCAGTCTTACATGAAATACAAGAAAAAACACCACTTAAGAAAAGATGAAATGAAAGATAGAAAAGAGAGAACAGTGTAAGATTGAGTTAGCATATGATGCTGCTAGCTGCTATGCTAACTTTGACTGGTCATTCTAGCCCTTGCACATCTGCATTTTGTAGCATAGGTGTTAATGGAATATTGATTTATTTCAGAAGAGTTGTTTTTTCCCACCCTAATTCCCTGCAGGTTGCCTCCTTACAAAGGTCACACATGCATTTCAGAACTGAACTAAGCCCCTTCCACAAGGACCACGAAGATACCCAAATCTATTTTTTATTTTTTTTTAACTATAGACCCAGTATCAGAATCAAAAAGCAAGACTATGCTTACATTCAGAAATTACACTACTGACCAGTTTCTAAAGATACTCAAGGATGTTTAAAAGACAGGGTTTGAACAAGAGTCTCTGACAAAAATCTGACACACCATATATCCAATGGTATATTTTACTCTTGTGGCTTATGAGTTTTTCAACGGGCAGATTCACAAGGACATCAGTCAGGAGTGTTCATAACAATAACAAGCCCAATGGGCTTCCATATGAAAGAGCCAGTAACAGATTATTATAGAAACATACTGCTTATATTGTAGTTATCTTTCCTCCACTCAGCAGTAATAAGCAGACAGGGAGCATTTCAGCAAATTATCCAAATGGTAAATGGTTGTGGTGGTTATTGTCCCTGAGCCAATAGTGGGGATATGTCCCACTAACCCTCAGTCAGTTCTTACTTCACAGTCAGTGGCTCTTTACTTGGGTGCTCCTTCATTTGCTTATGGTAAGAATTACAATAACAATGGTGAATGCCATTTGACAACATGAAAGCCAAGTCAAATGTGGCTGCTGAAAAACTCTTTTGAAAGAGGTGATGGACCTCCATGAGCATCGTATCTTGTGGGGACAGGTCAGGCATTCTCAAACATCCTCAAAGACAGGGTCTTCCTCATCTTTGCATCTGATGATCAAAATTACTAGTGGAAGAATGTAGTTATTAGAAACAAGGCAATCAATGATAGATCATTTGGGGGAAAATTTACTAAATGTTTTTGACAAAAACAGGAGGCTGAGTCATCCCAGAACTGTTTGTAAGTTCTTTGTCTAAATTTATTTCTTCTTTAAATCTTTGATGTTTTTTCTATACTACACATGCAGGCACTGCTAAGTATCAACATCGTAAATTTTATTTTTCTTCCAGCTGTGGCTGAAATTTTCCTGCTTAGAAGAAAGAAATCAATGACCTTTTCTAACATTTCCTGAGTCACTATTATAATAATGGGAAATCCCCATTCCCGAGATCATTGCTTTCACATAAAAGCGTTCTCTGCTTGAAAGGTCATGCTATCTAAATAACATATACATAAAAATGAATCAATCTTCTCTCTGCGAATTTGAACTGTTATAAACTTTAAGGCAATGCAATAAACTTCTGCGTTGATTTTAATTTAGCTCAGTTGGTGTTAAAATGTTGGCCATTACTGCCTGTAAAACCATCTGTCGATCAGCATGATGCCGTTTCTTTAAAAGGCAGTGATCTAGCCTGTGAAATAATTTGCTGCTCTAAGTCTCATTTCAACATCTACACCTTCATCTGAGCATCAGCAGTTTGCTCTTAAACACTCTTTCCATCCCTAGAAAGCTGGAAATCTCTCCAAGAAACAAGTGAGTAAAAAATGGACTATGGGTCTCCTGTTAGTCGGGGTTGCTGCCTTTAACTGGCTGACTACAACCTCTAACATGGTATGAAAACTTTTTTTTCTCCCAGAAGAATGAATCTCAAGCCTTTTTGTAGGGCAGGTGACAACACCTTTTAATGTCTGCAGAGATACTTCCATACAGATGGCAGCAGTAATGAAATTTATGAATCCTATTCATACCATGCTTTATGTAATCAAATTGTGTCTCTATTGACTTCCAAAACTGAGTGAACAAATACTATTTTTGTGTTCGTTTATCAAGTGCAGTATTTGTCTGATACTTTTAGGAAGATTCTCTTAATTTAAAAACTTTTATTTTGTGGATTTTCCATCAATCTTAAAGAAGTGTGAGGATTTGTCTGACAGAGAGGAGCCACCATAGCTATCCTCAAAAATTAGCTATTCTGATTGAAGAGGTGTTTCATATTATAGAGTTTAAAGCACATTTCTAGAAAGGAGCAAGAAAGGGAAGGTAATTAAAACAGTATATTTAATGTATTAAATTTTTTGCATTGGCAAAGATCGAATTAATATCAAACCAATTTTTGTATAGAAAAAAATACAGCCACATTAGAAGAAGATGAGCTGTAGAGAAAATACAAGCGCAAGAGAAGATTGTGTGCAGAAACTGTGTAAGAAAAAAATGAGTTCTCATTTTACAAATGTTTATATTATATCATTACCTAAAATTTGCCCTCTGCAAACTTTTTTTTTTTTCCTCTCTCTCATAAATACCATGGGAGGTTTTAATATAACATGGTTGGGAAAAAGATAAAAAAGTTTATTTGCAGTATGCCACAGAATTTCACAGACATTCTCATAGCAACAGCACGTAAAATGCATTCCTTAATAGACCACCTTAATTTAAAAGCTTTGCAGTTACTCTCATTCATCTGATTTTGATCCAGGCAAATAACTGAAGTTGTCATTATCCCTTGGAGGTGTAAGAATGCAGAATATTAATATTAGGTTTGGAGAGCGCTGTGTTCATGCCCTGCCCAAATGCTTTCCTGATGGAGGAGAAAATATTCACTTTGCAAGCTTCTAGCACACTAAAGTGAAACGATCATGCTGTTCTGACTTTGATAACCATATAAAATTTTTCATATACTATCTCTCATATTCTTGACTCAAGAGCCACAAATGAATGTTAAATTTCAAATCCCTCTAATATATTCATGGGCTTCAGAGTTCCTAAGTGTTGATAGCAACACAGTGTGATCAGGACTCAAATGGATTTTCAAATATCAGAGTAATTTTAACTATAGACTCTTTTTGATTTTTGGGGTTTTTTTGTTTGTTTGTTTGTTTGTTTTTGTTGTTGTTTAATAAGAAGCACATATTCTAAAAAGGCAAGAGATTGATCATTATTCGTTTCTGATGCTCAAAAATCTATACAAGCTAAAACATAAGTTGTGGGGTTAATCTCACAATTGTGCTTTATGTATCAAAAACAATCAAAGAGCTGAGAGGCATTTTTTAGCTTAAGGAGAACTGTAATTCCTTGAGAAAAAAAAGTAATTTCACCTTGTCACTGATTTTTTAATTTTCTTGTTCTAAAGATCTTTGTTTCAATGTTTTTCTTCCTCAGAGTGTAGTGGCAGTTCCGCTAGGTAGCTACTCCCATTGGCTTTTAATAAATTTGCACGTTATTATTTTCTTTTAATTTATTTGGTGGTGTTTTGGTTTTTTTTTTGTTTTTTGTTTGTTTGTTTGTTTTGGGTTTTTTTGTTGTTGTTGTTGTTGTTGTTTTTTTCTTTTCTTTTTTTTTCTTTTTTTTTCCTCCTTGTTTGTATTTATCATGTGTTTCTCATGATGGCCTCACACTCTGAAGCCCAGAACTGCTGGATACAGCATGCCTGATAGAGGGGCTGTGTCACCTCCCTCACCTTGGTGGCAACTCTCCTAACGCAGCCCAGGACACCACTGGCCTTCTTTGCCACATGGGCCCGTGGCTGGTGTTCCAACACAGCATCCACCAGCAGCACCCTGAGGCTCTTTTGTGGAGGAGCCCTCCACTGGGCGTGCCATTGCAACACGTGCAGAGGCCAACAGGACATTGCTTCCTCCAGGAAGGAAGTTAATGAGAATATTCTTCTTCTCAGAATAAGAAATAAACCACAGTGACAATATAATTACCCAAACTAACTTCAGTGCTGGCCTAATTCTGCCATCCCAAATATAACCAGGGCAGAAAGGACAATTGACAAACTGCATAATTACACAAGCTGTTGAAATGTCAGGTGCTTTCTATGCCAACTTTTTTCACAAAAATCTAAATATTCCTTAACCAACACAGGTTACCACCCTACCACACTGGTAAGCTGATGGGCACATTCAGCATACTTCTGATTTTATATTCAGGTTACAATACTATTATTAAAACATTGTCTAGAAATCTGGCAGGTTATATTTTGGATTTATTATTTAATCAACACATTGAAAATGTCATAAAAACAGCCTTTTTCCTTCCTAAAATTATGTCAGTCCAAGGACTGTGGTCAGCAGATAAGTCCTACAGATGTCGCAGATTAAGGCCTTTGTTATTTCTGGGATTGATTATTTCAGCTCTTTATTTTGGGGGTTCTTTGATTGCACTATTCAAACACCACAGTCTATGACAGATGCTACAAGTCAAATCACATGCAGAATTTTGAGGAATGTGAAAAAATAACCCTATATATTTAACTCATCGTAAATATCCTCAGTGTTTTTAAATGATTGCTTCCTGTTTGAAGGATCATAAGAAATAGCTGATTTATACTATTGAGCACCAAGTAAGAACTGAGCTTCTCAGCAGCCAGTAAAGAACACTTCAGGATTTAATCTTGTCTATTGCTTATCTATATGTTCATAAACGTTAGTAGGAGTAGGAACAAAAAAGTATTTATTAACAGTAGTCACTTCCCTAAACTGCATCCTTGTGCACAAAATCACCCACAAATTGAGCTGTGTCTCTTCTGCATCACTGTGACAAAACCCTTTATATTCTGTAGTGTTGGGCCCGTGGACATACGGCAAGACTAGAGATTCAGAATTCTTCTCTTCTACAAAGACTCAAGAGACATAGAGGTTTGTGAAGCACCCCTGACTTTTCGTGTCATGCAGAGAGACTCCCAAATAACACAGAAAAGGCCTAAGTTTATCTTTATATAAACTTGCCCTTGGTGCAGAGAGATAGAGGAAGAGAAAGATAATAAGCTTTGGCTAAAAAGTTGTTTATAGAAAACTAGCTCCAAGCTGTTTTTAATTTTGCTTCATAAATCTTTTGCCATAATTTACCTCTATATTTTTTTTTTCTCTCCTAATAATGAACACAAATTCAGTGAAAGTCACCTTAAATTCTGGCAAGAAGAAAGAAGAGTTCTGGAAATTTACTGTTAGAGAGAGGGGAGTAGGGATAAACCACATATTGTCAGGGTAAAACACAGAGAATATGTCTGAAGGCTTAATTGCTTTACTTTCATTATTAAAATTCCTGCCACAATATGTCTCTGAGCTAAAACTCTGTTTTGGTCCTGGCCCACATCAAGTTCCCATCCACTATATTATTACAGCCACAATGGCAACAATACCTATATTCTGTGGCACACAGCCTCACTGGCCTGTGAGGCTCCAGAGGAAACTGAACTTCTCTACCTTTTCTTCAGGCACAGAAAACAGGAGACCAACCTGTGTTTTGCATCTGTTACAGATGTACTGCCCATTTTAAGACATTCACAAGTGTTTGTTTTACACTTTTTGAAAAGTAAACAAAGGTAGCATATCACTATGGAAAAAGTAATAATACCTATATACTGTAATTTTTCTTTTGAGCTACAAAATATTCAGAAGAATGGTGGAGAAGCTGAGCCAGCAAACAACTTCAAACATACCATATTACATTTTCTTAATTTTCAGTTAATTTTCCTCCCCTGTTCTCAAGAAGCAATTATAATTTAAAACCTCACTTGATTGCAGGAGACCATATGCATAATGCGTAGACCTGCAACACTGTTTCAAAAATTGAGGGATTATTATGTAGAAAACTTAAAATTTCAAGTGTAATATAAATAGAATTATGTAAAAATAAATATCTTAGCTACTTCCAGCTGGTACAGGACCACAAGGAAGACTACTCAATGATTAATACTTGATATTTATTTGAAATAAACTGCAGTTGCTGGCTAGTATAACAGAACTATTTCTAAATAAAGAGAATAGCTATATAAAGACACTAAAAATTGAAATTAAAAAACGTTTGTTTGGCTTTTTGATATTCACCTCCCGTGAACATTTATAGACTCCATTTATCAAAAGCTCAGTGTTTAGCACTGGGACTGCCAATGAAAGAGATGGAAAGGGAAGTTATCCTGACATGTTTTTGTTCAAAAAAGAAAAATATCCTCTTGCATGATACAAGCAGAACAGTGAATAGGCAGGACAGAATTGGCTATAGGTAAGAGTCCACACTTTGATACACTACCTGTGAATTATTTTTTTTTTTTTTTTTTTTTTAACCAGGAGATTAACCTTGTAATTTTTTATTCCCTGTTGTCTTCAATTTCAGCAATGAATTACTGTGTTGCCTCAGGGAGGGTGTTAGCACGCAGTTAACCCCTACCCTGAGGGCATGCACTTTGACAGTGAATGTACAAATGCCAGGAGCAGGGCAGGGTGCCATGGCCAGGGCAAGAAAGGACCATCCAGCCCATGGGGTCACCTGCACCAGAACGTTGGGGACAGCATTCTTTCAAGCAAGAGATCTAATACTGCCACACTCCTTGTGCCTGCCCATTCTACAAAGAAAGCAATTATGGAAAATAGAGACAACCTCTTCCTTGCTTCAGCCACTCAGTTAGTGCTTCTACTGCCCCGGAAACACAGAAAAATGAGGCATTTTTTATCTCAAAGAAAAGTAATGTTATGAACACAGGACTGCCACCCAGAAATGCCAATAATGATTAATCAGTTGGAAATGCACTTGAGTAGCTGTATTTACATGCTGATGACTTTCAATATCTAAAATACCTATTAAGTGTTACATTTATGTATTTAATCTCGGAATGTGGAATATCTCTTCCTGGGCTTCAGTCAGCTTCCAAGTAAGGAGAGACCATAAAAAGAAAACATTAGGTAATTCTTCATTTACTTGAAAGCAGGAGATTGAATTTCTATTAATAAGAAGTAGCACATATTCTGTAAACTTCACACAGCAATATCCAGATGGTACCGTACCTACAGATACCTCCATTATTACAGATACCTCCATTATGGAAAAAGTAATTCTTTCCCACTGTTTTCAAACCCATTTCTAGTGGTGCTAGAATAAATATCTGGAGTCAGTTAATACCTAGTAAAACTGGTAAAATCTTCAGTGAGCTATTGTCCTTTTATTAGTCCTCCCCGGACTGAAAACTGTGATGAATGTGCAGAAAGATGTTAGCAATTATAATAAACAAAGCAATTAAACAGTTCTGCTAAGATCTTTTGATGTTACCTCATGAGAAACTGATGGCTGGCCCTTTGGGGAGGTTGGTTACTGTACTGACTTGGTAGGGATGTCCTGAGCCTATCATCCACTCCTCTGGCTTGTGTGCAGGGAACTAAGGATGGCACATCAGCTCAGGTAATCTCAGCATCCATAATGCAAGTTATTGTGGAGACAGCTGGCTGGACAAATAAAAAAAGAAAACCAGATAGCAAAGGGATACCATTGCTTATGGTTTCTGCAAACACTGCATTACATGTTAGACAGAAGTGTATTTAAAACACAAGTTCTTATGGTTCTTGATATACTTTAGATATGCCCTTATATTACAATCTCTAGAGATGTTAACCTTTAAAATTCACACAGAGTAAGACATGTTGCTTTCTAGATATTAAAAACCTGTGGATTACAGCCTGAGAGGGCAGTATGACCAGGCATTCTGAGTACAATTAATCCCTTTTAAAGAATGTTAGGCACCACTATGATCAGGTTTCCCACATGCCTGCATCTTTAAAATTCCAGGGAAATCCATAGATTTTCACTGCTAAAATGGCCATTTGCAAAGTTATGCAAGATCTAATTGGGGGGAAAAATGAAAGGAAAAAAAATAAAGAAGACACAAAGACAAAGGCAAAAGTCACAGTGCTCTGCAGTAGAAAGCTGCAAATATTTGGAGGAGAGAGACATGTTAGGGAGCTTGCCCAACAAAGTTTCAGAAGGCCGAAGTTAAACACATATGTTAGTTTATTAGAAGTAAACCAGAAATGTTCAGGCAGCACTAAAGTACCAGTACGGTTGCAGCCTCTCAGAATTCAGAAGATACACTCATTACTTCATGAGGACTACTAGCCTGGACGCAGATACGTAAGGAAAATTAATCAAGAGTAACCAGTATTTGAAGAAGCTGGGAAAGACAGTTCAATACCAAGGAAAAAATTAAAAATAATAAAATAAAAACACTCTTGATTTTATGCAAATCAAAAATTGGGGTACTTTTTCTTATGAACAAGTCTATCATTCCTATCTTTAATTAAAAATCCATGCCTGAACAAGAGGCAGTTGTTAGATTTAAAATCCCTCTACAACTGTATCCAGAAAAGGCTAGGTAAAACATTTTCTGCTAGTATGAAACCCATAATTGCTGGCATAGGCCTGAGATCAAATAGTTTGCTGACCATATATAATACATACATCTCTAAACAACAACAAAATAAAGCAAAGCAAAACAAAGCAAAACAAAACAAAACAAAAAACCAGCAACATCAACAAAAAAAGAAAATTGAAGAGTGGAAAAAACATTGGTTTCAACAGGGAGAATGAAAAACATCCTGGAGAAGAAATTGTAGTATCCTCTGGGGTGCAGAAGAAAGAGTTGAATTTATTGTGAAAACAATCAGAGAAGTCGGATATGTTTAACTTTCAGAGATAAAAGTCTTCAAGGGGAAGAAACTCTAATGGCATACACTGAGTAGATGCCAGGGAAGGCATTCTGCTGGTACCTAGAGGGACATGCCTACATCACAGTCAGCCACCTTAGGCTCTGTTTAAAGACACAGCGAAAAAGCCAGTCTCAGAAGGGAATCCCACTGATTTCACCTATGAACAAATGATTGATGGCTCACTCATCATCTGTACACTTGTCTGTGTGTACATGTGACAACTGCTGTACTGTTTTTCTCTTTATGAAAATAAACAGCATATGCATGACCATCTGCTGATGCAAATAATTCTGAACTATATTGTCAATTATAGTTTCAATAATTGCTTCACTGTGACATTTGTTGCAATAAATACGAAATATCTTGAATTTCAGAATACAAGTAATGTATAATGAAAATATGTGGAATGCTTTCCCTCTATCTGCTTCAAAAACCTATTTTCCAACAGCTCTGCAATAAGCCAAAAACCGTTTATGATTTAACTTTACTACCTCAGTAGTAAAGTTAAATTAAAACAGGCTGATTTGGTTTGTTTGACAGGAATTGAACAAATATTTAGCTAGAAACTAAATTTGTCCCGTTTTCTTCCCAATGTAGAATTTTATAGACTGTGATTTTTTTATAGTAAAACCAAATTATTAACTCACAGAAAGCTGTATATTAATTTAACAGCACTTCTCATCTGTTCTTAGGCACAACCTGTGCATACAACATTTTTGTCTGGGTTATTTTCGTTACTTGCAGTGGTGCAGGACTCTTCTGTGATTTTAACACCTGGCTGAAAATCTGAACCCAGGATGTCAGCAACCAACAGCATTTCACAAATGGGTTTCCCCTTCTGCAGCAAGGTATCTCATAAATATTGTAGGACAGACAGTCATAATTTGATATTCAAGCTGTGCTGCTTAATTAGGATTGATTACATAAATTGCAGAATATTGAAACACTGAAAAATACTATGCAAAAGGAAAAAAAAAAAAAGCTTCAAGGTTTTAAATCTTTGAGGGAAAGTTAACAGAAACAGAGTGACACTGTAGAAACTTGCCAGCACTTTCTTTCCTGGGGAAAAATATACCTTACCTGTGGCAGAGTTGTTGGAAGGTTGAGGCTATAAAGATTTTTTTTACTCTGGTGTGTCGATAAACTGTTATTGTTTGCTCAGCCAGAAGACTGATGTGTGAATCTAGGAGTAAATTAGCATGTTTCCATTCCATTTTTCATCAGGAGGTGGTGTAACCACAGTTTATCTG
Organism: Hirundo rustica; assembly: GCF_015227805.2. Taxonomy (NCBI): domain Eukaryota; kingdom Metazoa; phylum Chordata; class Aves; order Passeriformes; family Hirundinidae; genus Hirundo; species Hirundo rustica. Next base: position 56,335,355 of record NC_053452.1, on the reverse strand, counting down.
TGGTGTATTGATCTGGATGGATGCAGGTTGGCTGGGTTTTGTGTTATCCCAACCTTGGTTAGATTATCACAAGCAAAAGTTGGTATCAAAATTGCCACAAACATAACAAAGCACTTTTTTCCTAGTAAAAGCAGTGAGTTAAGCCCGTCTTCATAAAGTTATTTCTTTTCACTTCTAATCAGGATGATTTTAGCCCAAATCAAATAAACCCAGATTTCAAAAATGCATTTTTTGGTGGATATCCCTGTACCACTGAAGCACATATTCATTCAATTTTTAAAAGTGCATATACACAGTCATACTGCTATTTCAGTGATATTTTTTTATCTAAGCTCAATTCCACAGATAAGCCTTGTGCAAATATTCACTATATTTAAAAACTTCTGCAAAGTCTTCAAAAGAAGACATCTCAGAAATTACAGATGACTGTTGATCAGAATTGTTTATCTAATGACACTATGAACCTGATAAATGAAAAGGTATTCATTGACAGAGAGATCACAAAAGCAATGTACACTGTGCTATTTCTCACAGCTCACCACAGATCCAGAGGTCAGCAAAACCTCTGGATAAATAAGAAAATAAATATATAACAGAAAATAACAGAATGTAGCTCATCGTTTGAACAAATTTGGCTGCTATGATATTGTACAGTACGTATTCCATCCAAGTCTGCTGCTCCTCTGCATCTTTCCAGTGTAAATTATTAGGGTTTTTTCCATTAAAGACAATGAACTCACAAAAGTCTTGAGTTACTGAAAACAGAAGGGAAAGAAATATGTGACAGGAGCTCATGAGATCACAGCTTGGAGAGAGTAAATAAAAAATGACTGTTTACCATCAAAAGAGAAATTAGGGGCTACTTCAATGATCAGGAAACAGTTGAACACAATAAAAAAAAAAGAGATTTTTCACACTATGGGACAGTCAATTATGTAACACATTGCCATAAACTACACAGATGTCAAAAGTGCATGGTTTAAAAGTAACAAGGGTGTCACAGAAAAATGTAGAGACAAATAAATAGCTAAAAAACACCAAAACAAAGCAAAACAATAGTTATAGAATAGTTTGGATAAGGAGGCACTTAAAGATCATCAATTTCCAATTTCCCTGCCATAAGCAGCAGTGCCACCTACTAGATCAGGTTGCCCTGGGCCCCCAAAACAAACCTTTAAACTGCAGGTGTCTTGAAACTGGAAGTTTATGTCTGGGAAACTTAGTGAGATGTTTGTCTGCTCTTCTACTCCTCCCTGAGAAGGTGCTGTGGGCCACTAACAGTGCATATGAAGGTAGGAAAGCCTTGATCTGGACAAGTTTAACTACTCCAATGCTCCCCTGAGCCTCAGGTCAAAATACACAGTGACCAGGATAAAACAATAATATTAATAAAGGGAAAAAAAAAAAAAAAAAAAAAAAGCACCTACGTGATTTTCCATAAATTTTATAATCCCTGGTTCCTTGAAATTTATATTAATGTCCTAGATATGTTAATGTATCCAAAGTAGAAATAATAACCCTTTCTAGAAGCAAATCCTTCTTGCTACTTTTTAGAAGCAATTATTACACCATGCATTACCAATTTAATGGCAAGAGTACATTTGGCAGAAACATATTTAGCAGAAAAATGTGAGCAAAATTAAAGTACAGGTATTAAGCAGATTTGACAGCAGGGTGCGAAAGCAGCATGAAATTAAGCTCTGCTAAGAGGCAGTGTTTAAAATGACTGATCTCCACCAGAGCGCTACTGCGTTCCTGTCAAATATTCTGTGCCCTCAAGCACATAACAAAGAGCATACCAGGCTCCAGAGGCAGCAGAAAAGATTAATAAGGTGGAAATGCTGAACATGGGGAGCTGAATACTATTCTGATTAAAAGGCCTACCACTTGGATAAGGTCAGATCACGTAATTCTTTAACACATAAAATGACCCTTAATACTGAGAGTAACAGATTAAAAACTGATCTTTAACTTGGGAAGCAGGCAGAGAGCTTGCATCAGCACCACAACATGATGACATTTAAAATTTCTTAGCCAAGTTAAAGGCGATCTCCAGGATTTTAATTCTGAACATACTGTCTTCCACTCCTCTATACCACAGGGCTTTCTACTAGAGGCTACACCTAGTCATGTCAGTATTTCACAGGAGGAAGAATAATTTTAATTAAGTGACAAAGCTAGACAAGAGAGATTAGGGTTAGGGTTACGTTTGGGGTTCTGGACTCTACACAGCACCCACCTTATCCCTAATTCCTATTTTCCTAGGAGATATTTATTTTGTAGGTTTTACATGGACCAAAACCATGTAACATTTTTGCTGCTTTCCTCTTCATTTTACTGCTGCTTGAAGACAGCAGAGAAATAAAAGACGTTAACATCATATGTCACAAACATAGGCAACAATGTAGAATTCAGAACAGAAAATGGACTGAGCTAATAGACTCACCACAGCAAAAATGCAGTGCCATGAAGCAATGCTGGCACCCATCTGGAGGCAGCATCATTATGTGTGCATGCTGTGAAGAGTCCCACCCAGGGATGCTTCTAGCTATCTTGGTGAAAAGAACCAGAGAAACCAGTAAAAGCCTTCTGATTTCCCTGCAGAGAATAGTCATGCCTGTGAATTAAGCTCTCTGAAGTGGTAGGGCTGAATCTAGATATTCTCATTTAGTTTAGATTCTATGAATTTTCTCTGGGTTCCAGTCAGGCCTCTCAGCTCAAACATGGGTAGTCCATGATGATCTTTCAGACTGTTGCAGGAAAGGAACAGCTTTGACTTTACAAAGCGCTGTTAGCAGCAGCTGCTGAACCTCCACACACAGAAAATTTGTGGTCCTAGTGGAAGTAAATTAAAATTTTCTGCTTACACATGAATTTTCCTGTTATGGTATCTTTCAGGTTTTGAGGAAGTTTGTCGGTACAGAGATTGTCCATTTCCATTGGTAGCACCGCCTCAATGGGATTCATTTTTATGGTAATGGTTCATTATTTTTATTACTTTTAAACAGCTTTTAGGCAACTTATAACCAGCAACAAACAGCAATCAAGGTTTCTCATCTTCCCATACTATTGTCTCATTGCAATTTAATTAACCTCTCCTTTACTGCAATGCCTTGTGAAGGTTCATAAATTTGCACTTAGACTCAAAGCAGTCATCAGATGAATTCTGCACTGAACTGCAATGACGTAGCTCCTGAGAGGTTATGTTTTATCATATGAATGCATACAGCCTGTAACTCTAATAATAGATGCTTCCAAGCCTTTTCATGCACTCTAATATGTGTTTTCCACATAAGTCTTTTAGTCTTAATGCAATTTCTATCCACAATACTGAAACTGACATTAAAAAAGAAAAAAAAAAAAAAACAAAAAAAAAAACAACACTTCAGAAGTTCTAGAATAAACTGCTTTATTGTGTAACTGATATTTATTCAACCATGGAGTTACAAGCACTTCATGGTCCAGGAGGGACAGCATTGCAGAAGATTGCCTTAGTGCTTTGCAAGGTAGAAATAAGTCCAAGTTTTTCTAAATAGGTACAAAATTTCTAAACAAGTTCTAATTTCAACATAAGCGAGGTCTAGAAGACTAAGAAGAAAAAAAAATGACAGCAATTATATGAATAAATTCTGTAACTAAACCAATTTTACCCATAATTATCCCACAGAAGTAACCTTTGGTCATTCTGTATAGTCTTTTGCATTTGCAATTTCTCAGCAAATTCTTAGATAGTCATTAGTCTCACAACTCCCCCTGTTTCCCAAACATCATTATCACAAGTTTAGAGAGAGAATTTTCTCACTGAACAGAGCAATTTTTGCAGGGACATACAATCAAATAATAAAATTCAAAAGTTAAACTCCTTGCCTCTCTTCAAATTAATTTATCATTTTCCACTTTCAGTCTGTAAACAAGGACTGAACTAAATGGACTGTCCCCTGAGGGAATATTCTGGGAAATAAGAGAGTAATAGAAATCTTTCAAAATAATAAATGCTGTTCTTCACCAATTATGCCATGCAGATGAGAAATGCAAAAGCAGTAAGAGGAAAGAAAAAAGCAACATAAAAAGATTCTTCAAATGCTAACATACAGACAACAAGAAGGATGTTAAAGCAGCCTTCACCAAAGATGGGCTAAATAACCTAGTGCAGGCCTCACACAAGAAGGTGATTTCCAAACAGGAATTCATGCATTTTGGTATCTGATTCAATGACAAAATTGGATTACCAGATCCATAAATCAAATTCACAAGGTTGCAATAAACGCTGAAACTCTCTGTTCATTGAAAGATAGGGAGCTGAATGTGATTCTGAATTCTGGCCAGCTAAGCAGTGGGATGTTTGTATTAATCAACACAAAATGATGAATGGAGGAAAGAATATGCCTGAAATTCACCACTGTGATCCCTTGTTCATTTAGCTGTCTATATCCTAACATCGATGAAAAATCAGTATTCAAAACCGTTATTTTATACACTGATTTTTTTTAATGTTTTTTTTTAACTTCAAAAAGCTCTTCCCTTTCTCTCTTTAGAAAAACAGTGACTGACTGCCTTCTTCCCATGAGAGCCCAACAATTAGCCAGCACCACAGCTGTCCAGACAGCTTGGGTCCTAAACCCTCTACATTCCTATGTACTTAAAACCATCGCTTATGCATCCCAAGAATAGGCACATGATCAATCAATAAGCCTAGGAATAAGCTATAGAATAACTGCAGAAGAACCTTGCTCAGTCTCATAAAACAGAAACATTTAATTACCCTGTAAACATGTCCAGGTACAAAAGAGACAGGAAAAAAAAATGTTTAAAATAACAATCAATACCACTGCAAATGTGTATTTACAGTACTGGCAGCTGAACAAGTGACCATAAATAATTTCCAACTGGCAATTAAAAGGATAACTTTTCAAACACAACATTTTGTAACAGCTCCCTAATAGAATGAATAAGAAGGAGAAAATCTATCCAGACTCTAAGACAGAGACCGAAAATTTTCTGGGAGGATTTCAGGAGGTGTTGGCAGGTGACTTGAGCTACTGACCCAGAGTTCCATCCCATCACTCCATTCCTATGCTCCTCCTGCATAGCAGGCTCCCAAGTGATGTGTCCCCCGGCTTTTTAAATGACTACAAGAGCCATTGGGAATGTACGTATTGAAGCTGGGATAGCAGATACTAACTTATTGACATTAAAGCATTTAAGTAGACACTGAAAAAGCATGCCATCATCTCAAGCTATTTGACAGAAATTGATGAGTACGAACAAATGTACAATTATCCCTGTGAATCTGGGTGGGTATCTAAGGGAAAAACCTGCCAGCTCTACAAGTCTACACTTTCAAGCTAAAAGAAAAAGTAGTCTCACCAAGGCTTAAAGGAGTGAAGGCAGATGTTTAAAAAACAGGGAGTTAATACAAACTCCTGATATTTAGGCACCATATGGTTGCATTTTCAAAAACACACGGATGATTTAAGAGCAAAAGCCCAGCTTGAAGCCACTGGGTCACGGACACCTTAGAAACTTCTGTCCAGCTGTGTGCACATCTCTCTGAGAATTAGGGTTTGTGCAACTTCATACAGTTCTGCAAAATAACAAATAATCTCTAAGTAGCTGTTGACATTCCCAAAAGCTGTATTTTAACTCCTGCCAAATGGCACCACATGGCAAAAAAGACTCGTTTTGTTGTATGCCTGAATGGTGGCAGTCAGCTTGCTAAAAATGTGCCCTGCTGGGCTGAGTGCAGAATCTGCGCCTCACTTGTAAAATACGATTAACCTGCAAGGAAGGCATAACCACCCTCAGCCCACCATCAGCTACCAGCATGTAGAAAAGGCAGTCCTTCACTGGCTAGAAAAAGTCTGCAGAAGCACATATTGAGATACTTTAAAAAATGACAGTTTCTGAGGTGTGGATCAGAAATTTCCCTTGATTTTCATGAGCATTCAGCCCACCCATGACTCAGGCAACTGAGGACTTTTAAGGCAAATTGTCTTCCACTGTGATTTTCCATTCAGTTAATATCACCTCTAGCCTCATTGCACTTGGATCTGATGATTTCACCCAGCCTTGACTTGTTTCCTGGTTTCAAAATAAACCTTACGACTGAAAAAACCCCGAGCAAATATGGGAGCTGCATGCCTGTTTTTTCTGAAAAATATTCCCTTCACATTAGGTTTATGATAAACAGCTTTTAATAAAAAGCTCATTAATCTATTGGTCCTTTGGAAGTGATCAGATCTGCAAACTCACTCTGAAATTTTGAATTTTCCTTCCTGTCCCCTTCTTGTCCTCCCTGTGTTTAAGACTGAGATTCTAGTCCTTTCCACCATGTTCCACACAAGTAGCTGTCATTTGAATAAATATTATTATTCTTTTCCTAAAGTTCTTTAGGAACTTTTCCTAAGAAGAAAATCTTACATCTAAAGAAATAGATAAAAAAAAAAAAAAAAATTCAAAAAAAAAAAAAAATTCAAAAACAATTTCAAAAAGTGATTAGTTCATGCCATCAGTCTTAGCTAGGCAGTTGGCTAGAAAAACATCAAGTATGAGTATAAATAATATAAATCTTTTTCTAGTAATGTGATGGATTACCTTTGCATGATGAATTACCCTTCTGTTAAAGGTTTTCCTATTTATACTGGCTGGGCACGTGTACAACTAGCTTGTCTCATGGGCACCTAAAACAACTTATTTAAACACTTCAGGAAAGCTATTTGTGCATGATAGTATGTTTAACAGCTACTAGAGGATTTGGACAATCCTAGTTTACCATCAGTTTTCTGCTACCACAGTGTAAATTTCCAGAATAATAGTTTTTTCAATGTCTTAATATTACTTGCTGTAAGAGCTTCTTTACCTTTCATTAGCAATGCTTCATTTCTTTTTGTTCAGGAACAAAAATATGTAAACATGTCCTTGTTGATGGTGACTAACCCTTCTTTCCATTTTTCTTTTAGCTTTTCCTGTCTTGCAAAAAAAAAAAAGCTAAATAAAATATAACACCTGAAAATTTACATACATATACAACCTCTCTGAACTCAGATAAGTTGTACAATATTACCAGCTTTTCAAAACTCAAGCCAGACCATTGCTACTCCACTTCAAACTTTCTCCAGCTGTAACCTTCACGTGAAGATTTAATGAAGTGCAGAAATGCTGCAGGCAGCACAAGCCAAGGTAGTCCTGGAAGGAGCAGCAGAGCTGATGCATCCCCTCAGCCAGCAAGTCCTGCCAGGAGACAGTGCTCCTGGCCTCGCCAGCTGCACACCACTGCGGATTTGGGATGGACAGCAGTTTCCACACAGTAGAGCAGCATGCTGTGCAGAGTTACCGCTGTACTCCAAGATCTCTGCACTTGCAAAGAGCAGATCTGAAGACGCAGGGGCAGTCAGCCTCCTCAGCCTGCCCCAAAGCAAAGCAAGCTCCAAACACAGCTGAACGTGAGACTCTCTCCTTCTCTCCCTCTGCAGCTGTGACACAATGACCAGATCTTTTTAGAGTGAGAAATACCGTGCTGGCTTTAAAACAGAGCAGTGTTTCTCCTGAGTGCCTCTCCCTGAGAAGATCAAATGCGAAATGGCAAAGGTGTGATTACATCCAGGAGCAGAGGCACTGCTGAAGTCTTACTGAGAGCTTTAATATGTGAACTCGTTTACCTGCAATCACCAAAAATCACCAGCAAAACTTTTATTTGCAAAATCTCTTCCTTTAGCTGGATTTTCAGGATGATAGAGAATTCCAGCTTGTAACCCAGGCCTGCTTTATGCCATATTCATTCAGTAATGGTGAAAATAATCTACTTTTAATGAGATATGCTCAGATTTAAAACTGTTGACAAACTAAGAAAGACATCTGAATAAAACCCCAGTGGATAAAGCTTACTACATTGATTCATCTAGCCCCAGGCCAGGCTGTAATTGTAATTAACTTACACAGTAAATTCTGCAAGAAAACCTGCAATTATTTGCTCTGTTACATGGTAAAATAATGACGGTAGAAGTCCTTGTTACCTTTCTACTAGGACAGATTGAAGATCAGGATGGAGTAAGAAAGCAATAAGAGAATAAATGACACACTGCTACCCAGGATGGCTTTCAGGAAGGATCAATACATGTTGACATGGTAAGAAGAAAACTTCGGTGGTGGGTTGGTTTTATATTTTGTCCCTGGATGTTTCTTCACAAAGAAGAATAGGAAAAAATGCGATACCAAAAAACCCCCCCAAAAAAGACCCCAACCAACCAAAGAAAAAAAAACAAACCAAAAAAACCCCACCCAACCAAAAAAAAAACCCCAAAACTACATCAAACCACAAAAAAAACCACACAAACCCACCCACCCCCCAAAAAAACCTTCCAAAATTATGGAAGTTATAGAGAACCTGTAACTTTTCTCCTGTAACCTGAGAAGGGTAAAGAAGCCTTTCCATACAGAATAGTGATTTCAGTGCAAATCAGATAACTCTCTGTAAGAGCAGCCAAAACCAACATTTTTGTATTCTTTTACAGAATTTGTGAATCTAGATATGTATATCTGTACATCTGGAGTAATATGGACAGATGCAATTCTGTACATGAGACTTAGTACATAGGTATAAAGATCCATTTTTTAAAATTTGATCGAACTACCCAGATGGACATAAAAGCAAAGCCCTTCCTAAACCAAAGGTGGGATCCTTTCACTGAATCCCAGATTTTTCACCTTTCTGTTTAACTTTATTAAAACAGAATAGACTTCCCAACCAGCTCAGCATCTGCCTCTTCGCATCTCCTTCAGTTCACGATCAATATTTTTGCAATTAATAGAAGCAGTCCCAAATAGCCAAGATGTAGAAGAGTGCTTCCAGGTATTTTCTAATTAGTAGCCAACATAATGCCACTATAAATGGTTTAGTCAATAAATTCAGCTACAGAAATTAAGGTGTTTTAAAGTTCAGCTTGCAAAATTATTAGACATATGAGAATATAATCAAGAAAATAAATCATTTCTTAAAACCATAATTATTCTGACCTTAAGTGTTCCAATAGCAATTTTTCATGAGTAATGGAAATGACACAAAATTATATACTCGCCCTAATATATGCTTTTAATCAAAGAAAAAAATTTATAGGCCAATTAAAACCCACAGACTTTCACAGTGGAAGAAAATAGGGACTACAAACAAACCATGCTATTTAATTCAATCACCAGTTAATTTGATTCTTTATATAATCTTATAAAATCTTAAAAACAAAATTATATGGATTTAGAGAGCTTTCCTTCATATTTCTTTCACTCTTGCAATCAGTTGGGTAAATAAGTATAATAAATTATTAACATTAATTTTGTGCAAACTCTTTTTAAGACAGTACTGTGATCATGCTTTCCATGCATTTTGCAGTACACATGAAAATCAAGGATTTTACAGCATTTGCTGATGCACCTTGTACATTATTGACTTACACAAAGAAAAGTTTATCATTTGGGCTCAGCAGATTTTCTGCATCTCATTTGTAGGTGACATAGAAGCAGTTTTTGGGTTCTACATATTTCAGTGAAAATATCAGTGTGGCAGAATTCACATTTTTGGCACAGCTACTTCATTCACTAGTATCTCCCAAACTGAGTTTTCCTAAAGGGTAATTCAAGTCCATCTTTAAAATCCACCTCGTCATCTCCATTTCCTTCAGGAACGAGTTATATTTAACTAGGGGATCCTCCCTCTGTCCTTTTGCTGGGCACCCTTTGGGGCAGGAACTTTTTGTTTGAGCGCTGAATTTGTGAAAATATGTAAGTAACATCAACCAATAACATTGACATAGTTCACTGTGTCCATTATCAGAGACCTTAACCAGCCCTCATCAAGCTTTTTTATGTCCTGTCTCTCAGCTCCACAGCAGAGACCCTTTTCAGTTTACCTGTTGTTCAAAAGTGTTGGTAGCAAGCATTGCATCCTGCATATAAGAGAGTAGAGCTCTTTCATCATCTCCGGGACTTAAATCCCAGCTCAAAAGTCAGTGGAGCAATGCCCTTACTTTCCCTTTGGGCCCATCAGACACAATTTGCATTTCCAAATGCATAGACCATCCAGAATTCTAATGTCTGAATATATATAAAAATGATTCAAGCAAACTGGAGTGCTAATATATAAAACAACAGAGAAAAAAAGAAACCAGAAGCACTCTCTGCACCTGCCATACTCTTCTCAAGATATTTATTCTCACAGGTTTTCATTTCTTATGGCTATAGAAGATGGATATTCCCTCCTGTTTAAAAGTAATAGGAAACTTACTTAATTTCTGTAAATATTGGAAGAACCTGAAAAAAATTCCATACAAGCAAAATTATATTAATTTTCTTAAACTAATGGTAAGCAGCAGGAAAAGATCAATATATAAAAGTCAATATAAAATTTCTTTCCTGATTCTTGTTGAGAGGTATAAAATAGTAAACTGGAAAGTTCAAAGTATTTTCTAGATTTACAAGACAAAAAAAGTAAATGATGATGTTCTTTAAATGAATGTGGTTTTTTAATTATTATTTAACAGGCTGAAATAGGTACAGGATGACTTCTGAAATACTAGTTAGCATGTCATGTCTAGACGTCAAACTGATCTGTCATGCTGAGAACCAGAAACAGAATAAGCAATGTGAAAGATCAAGTTCAGCAGGCACATGGGATTTTTGGTTAATGTTTGAACAGTGATTACTCAAACTTTTTTTTAAAAATGTGACAATTCAACAGATAAAGCCAGCTGTTGGCTGGCCACTGGGGTGGCCCCAGAGTGTGCAGCAGGTTGGCATGGCTGGTGTGACCAGAAGACAAAGCTGTACTCCCTGGCAAGAGAAAGCCTTGCCCAGCTGCAGCCTGGACTGAAATTTTTCATCTAAAATAACGTCCTTTTTCTTTTTAATCCAAATAATAAGCCTTTTTGCCCCTCTCACTACTTTACTTGTTGGTGTTCACTCACCATCTTGACCACCCAAGTATCCCACCAGCAGGCTCCCATATTCATCAGCTATTTGTTCACAATTTAGGTGTGAAATAAGTAATAATTTCTCCTGAAAATATTATGGGTTGTCTGTTTGAACCTTTCCTACAGTCTTTCTTCTGAAGGTGGATGCTTCACGACAGCAAAACCACCACAACAGCAAAGACACACAGTAGATTCACGCAATTAAAAATTTTCAACAACTCATTAAAATAATTACTGCATTTATTTTGCAGGAAAGTATTCACTACCTACACTACACCCATTAATAATGTGAGGAATGCATCTTCCTTATGCCCTGGTATGTTATTGCTAGTTTGATAAATGCAAAAACTCATATACAAGGAAGAACAGTGCCTATTGCACTATGGCATCTTTTTCTTTGCTTACAGGGATCCAATTTTCAGCAGATTGAGTTATACTTTCTCATCTTGTTTTTATGGTTTATTCATTAAGTGAGAAGAACCGAGGCCTAATGATTTGAAGCATTTGTCTTTGACTTCAACAACATTCCTCTGCAAAACATAAATTCCCCTTATTCTTCAAAAAATATGCATATCTTCTTCTGGAAGACAATAAAATATGATATTACAGTAAATTACAGCTGGTGGCTAATGAGAAAATGAGGATGAAGACATGAATTTTTTGTTTAATGCATCTATTCTTCTGACTTGACTTGCATTTCACTGAAATTACTCAGAAGTACTTTGGTCACAGCTACTCTGTGAAGTCCTTCACTTCGGTAAGACTATTAAGCAAAGTGTTAATCAGTAAGAAGGTCAAAGTCTGATGCTTCCAATAAGTGTTTGAACATATATGCAGGTTGAAATTTATACTAAATTCAAAAAATTATACTCCATTACCTACAGAGGGTAGAAGAGAACGAGTTATTTGATTTCTGTCCTATATTTATGTCCTATGTTATATGAATTAGTCAAGCACTCTACAAGATTATATTCTGGTACTGGCTTAAGACACACATGCAAATTTAGAAAATTTGTAGTTCATACTTTCAAGAAAAAATAAAAGGTAAACACTCACTTTGCCTTCTTCTGATTTTTCAGCATTTTTTCCCAGCAATGTGATTCTTATTGTTCTACCTTTTAACAAAACTATGTAAGTCACTCCAGATGAGAAGTGACAAGTGACAATTTGATGTTTTATCAGGTTCAAAACCTTTATATAAAGCTTAGCCCACAGGGTTTGGACAGGCCAGATCATGTTTGAGACTGAGCAGTGCTGTATCAGGTCACTGGCCAGCCCATGTTTCTAAGCAGTTTTTGTCCTTAAATACACACCAAGACCTTGTATAGTGCCACAAGGTCTTCACCCCAACTAGAGCATCATCCTCTTTTCTCCTTTCATTTGTACAAAGTTGATCAGACAGCCTGGCAGCACCACTGAAGTGCATCTCACCTCTGCTAATGAAAGAACTTGTGGGGTATTGCAAATTGCTCTGTATGCTGTAGTGCAGTAGCATTGAAATATCCTCGGTCAGATCTCAGGCATCTAGAACTGACCATCACTTTCTCAAATGTTCAGCTATGCTATCCATAAATCTGAAAATACCTTGGGGAAGATAAACTGTATGGCACAAGCCTATGTGTCCAGTGATGGTCCCCATCACAGGCAGTTCCTCTCGCATCTGTGAGGCTGATCCACGCAGTGCTACCCTTTGGAGCTTTGGAAGTTCCTACACATTTCTCAAATTATAAACCACTTTTTAAATGTAGAGGTTTCTGATTTATTACAGTCTTCTTTCACAATTAAGATTTCTGTTGTGTCTGTACTAAGTAAAATAATTTTGAACTTTTCTGGTCTTGAACAAATTGAAGCAAAATGGAGAACAAAAGTTATTTTTCTCAGTGCATGCACAAAATCATCTTTAATAGTCCTTTATCCCTGTTACCCCTCCAACCAAAACATTAAATTCCCCTGAGAAATCATTTGCAATTCAGTACTACACATAATCTGTGAACTGAGGAATGAGCACAAAGCTAGAGTTTGCTTGCATAGCCTGCCCTGTGAAAGGACAAACACTTGGTAAATTACGTGCAAACCTAGTAAAATCATCATGGTTGGGCTGATGTAAAAGATGTCAGTTCTGGATCTTTAAGTAGACTATAGAGGAGACCAGCACCATTTTGTGTACTACCAGAGCTGAACATTCCTAAACTGATAATTTTCTGTAATTTTTTTTTTTTTTTTTTTTTTTTTTTTTTTTTTTTTTTTTTTTAAATTTTGGTACAGAGAAAGAACTCCATCACATAGATGTTAGCAAATTGTGTCTAATCTGGAAAGTAAACAGTAGTTCTGGGGACCTCAAAAAATCTAAATTGTACCTGAATAAAGCCTGAAAGAAAATGTTCTTCCATATCAGATCAGGAGAACATTACATATTAATCATATGTTACAGATATTCTCTTACCTCTCTTGCAATCTAATCTACCTAAGGGCTGAGTAAATAGGATGTGACTGGATCAAAGGCATGGAGTGCTGCCAGAGTTGGAGCACAAAGCTAGAGCAAAACCTTCTTTCCTTGTAGTCAAAAGAATTCCATGGAAATAACAAGGGCAATTATTAAGGGTTTAAAAAGTGCTGAGTGTGAAAAAAGCGAGACATCTATACCTGAAAGAGCTCACAATTGAAACAGCCAGCAAAAGTAGGCAGTTATCAGATGATGGCTAGAAGATGTGATATGTCAAGGACTAGTGCTTGAGCCAAGATCAGCATGCACCATATTAGTTCCACCGTTTTGTATTCATCCATCATTTGAGCTCTTCAGTTTCAGAGAGGTTAGCGTTTCATACAGGCAGCTTTAGAAATAGAGGTTGTTGGGAGAACAGCTGGCCAGAAATTTTCCAGTGAAGTGAAATTTCATTCCAAACACAACCAACTTGGTAACCTTTTGTTGAATGCAAATAGGGTTTCAAGGAAACCCTACCCAGAGAAAGACCTGGATACCTTGAAGACTTGAGAACACTTTGGAAAGAAGACCCTGAAAAATGCTAGGCTTTGTGCTATGAAAATGGGGACAGAGCTTTGTGCCTCCAGAGGATTCACATGGAGTAGTAGTCCAGACAGCACCTACATGGAGAATACACTTGCAGCTGGTAAGGATCTTATCTATCCACTTTCAAAAAAAAATCACGTCAAATGGTGTCTCACCCTGCGGTTAGGAGTTATTTATCCAAGCAATTAAAAACGTCCCCATCTATGCAGAGATGTTAGGACCTGGAAGCAGGCTCAGTCTTGCAGATAGTACTTGCTGAGAGGATTGCTTCTGTGATAAACATTGGCATCCATTCAACTGCAGAACACTTATACCAGTAGTTGCTTTTATTTTTGCAATGTCTGCAATTCCAGATTTAAAAATTAAGGAAGGTAAAGAAATTACAATGTAATAGAGTCAATGCCAAGTCATTTCATGTTTAACTACACAGCAACCAATTTGCATGAAATTTCAGGTGGCATTGACTTGGATCAGACTCATGTAAGTGACCTAGAAATAAATATCTATCTATCTCCTTCCTTCTCCCCTCCATCATGTCCTGTGGCACTCCCTTCTTGAACTTGAGCCAACAAAAGAAATTATATTTCCTCTGCTCTTAAAAACCATTACAGGATTTTTTTGGCTCAATGACAAAAAAAAAAAAAAAAAAAAAAAAAGCCAACCCCAAACCAACCAACCAACCAACCAACCCCACAAAACAAAAACAAAACAGTCCAGATTTCATAATTACCTGCTAAAGGACTTGCTTTTTAATTATGTGTCCAATCCTGAAAAATAAAAATCATGATCTAAGAGAAAGGCAAAAGACACACAATTGCTATGTGCTCTGCTGTTACAGAGTTATTTTCTTTTCCTTCGGTAAAAAACCTTTCAGAAACCTGTTTATTTCAGGAGTCATAGTGTTTCACAATTCAGTTTACTGCAGTATAAGCAGTAATGTTTATCAAAAGCTGTAATGGATCACAGATTTGGCATGCCCTTTTCCTACAACACTCATTAGTACATTTTAGCTGCTTGCATCCATCAGGCAGGGATAGAAAGAGAAAAATCTAAACTGGAGTCCCAATCCCTAAGCAGGGCTGCTGCAAAAGAACCATGTTTAGAAAAACCATCTCTGCTGTAACAAATGAGTACAGGGGCAGTATTAAGAGATTTAAGATTCAGTTGAGATTCATACGCGATTTAAGGCACAACACAGGAAAAAGGCATGGAAAGCTTTACCAAGGGGGCAGGGAAAAAAAAAAAAAAAAAAAAAAAAAAAAAACAAAAAAAAAAAAAAAAAAAAAACAAAAAAAAAAAAAAAAAAAAAACAAACAAAAAAAACCAAAAAAAAAACAGATCAAAGAGGAGAAAATGAGACAAACAGTTTGACAGAGACACTAAAAATGCTAGAAAGGATTCTTATTTGCAAGCATAGAATGAAGCTTCATTTTGTTTACCTTTGATTTTTTTTTCCAATCTATGTATTAACGTTTTACTCTGATTCCTTAATTCATGATAACCAAGTATTTATTTAGTTTACAGGGAAGTCTGATTGGTGATGTAGAGCAAAGACCACCACTGTGAAACCAGCATATGAAGTATTTAATGATTCCTCAGAGATGGTAGATTGTACTAACACAGAGGAACGCTCACAAACCAATAAGATTAGGAGGCTCATGGGCTGAAGAATACCTCCTGAGAGGCTTCAAAAAAATAAATACAAATCTATCGGCAGTTACTGACTTCTGGGAATTCAGCCTACTCAAATCAGTCTTTTGTTGTTGAGGAGACATCAATATCAGCCCACAGCTGTAGTCACCATCTTTCCCAAGAGACCACACACTCACATATGGACATTTATATAAAGAATAGCCTAAAACAACTTAGCCTGGAGCCAAGATGGCTGATAACCTAGATAAAAGAGAGACCTGCAAAACCACGTTATGGGAAAGGTAAATAGTCACCCAAAGGAAAATAGTACCAAAACCAGAAGCCATTTAGTGAAGTTTCCTGTACTGTACCCAAAATATCCAGACAGGTGTTCTCTGTGCAATATGTTGCGAATTCTCACTCGAGAAAACTGTGAATGCTAAAGTTTTACATGAGTTCAGAAAATGACTGAACAAAAAAACGATAATGGTTTTTAAGAGCAGAGGAAATATAATTTCTTTTGTTGGCTCGAGTTCAAGAAGGGAGTGCCACAGGACATGATGGAGGGGAGAAGAAAGGAGATAGATGTTTATTTCTAGGTCACTTACTCGAGTCTGATCCAAGTCAATACCACCTGAAATTTCTTGCAATAAGAAAAAAAAGAAAACATTAAGACAATGTTTCTGCAATAATACTCTCCCAGTGTCCTGCAGGCACTTGTCCTCATATTCTTGTTATTTAGCACATTCAGTACAGCAGTGCAGAGCTAGACAGCAGTCATTTGTTAGCCATTACAGTGACTTTCAGATTCTTCAACTAGAAAAACAAATGTTTTAATTACTTTTCCCTGTTCCAGGGAACTGTCACTGACTCTTTTGTTACAACAGAAAGTTGCTCTAAAAAAAAATTAATTACTTGCTATTTACAAAGGAAAGCTTTAGTACCTTAATAAACAGGACATTTTTCAGATGTTAGAGAATGTTTTAAAAAAGGAGTTCCATCACTTTATTCAGGTAAATTATTGCAACTTTCTCATAGTTAACTCTTTATTAGCAATTACAGAACTGTGCAGATTGTAAGTGAACCTCCTCCACTTATTGAATCCAATCTTCTGCTCATAGTGGGTATACTAAAAACACGTGGCCTAATAAAAGCAGGTTGCACAAGATACTCTACAGTTGCAAATTGAAAAAACTTGAGGATGGAGCATCCTATCCTTGGGCAAAGGGGGAAAAAAAATCTTGTATCCATGGTTTTGTCTACTACCCCTTGTTCTTCAAACCTCCAAGAGTCTGGCTGTGTCTTCATAGATGGCTACCCAGAAGATAGGTATCTGTTACTGGAAAAGAGAAGGTGGCATACATAGGCCCTGTGTATGCTGCCAACTTGAATAGCAGGTTGAGCTGACCAGTTAACACAGGAGAAAAGCAGTTCTCTTTTGATTGCAGCTATGATAAAAAAACTTCATCTTGTTTTCAATTTCCTTTTTGGGGGGATCCAGACCTCTTAACTGAAATCTCTTTAGAGGAGAACAGATAGTACCTGACACCGACGGTCTTTATATAAAATCTGATTAATTTATAAACAACCCGATGAAGCAGCTATGAAAAGTATTTATAGGAAATTAATCTATACACATTGCATTGTTCATCAGATAAGAACCTCATTCTGTTTACAACTGCATGCATGTCCTACTTCATAATTTCACTTAAAGACAACACGCCAAATATAAGTGTGTCAGTCCTCACACCTGCCAAAGTCTCATTTACAGTAATCAAATCATGCACATATTTTCTTTTTTTCCCCCTCCTTTATAAATAGTTGAGGCACCAGAAATTCACTGTTCCAATGATATTTATTAATAAATTCTACTTATTAAGAGAAGGAAATTTTAAAGGTATGTGTTTCTCAGTGAATCAAATTACATGTCTCAAAATACCACCCTTTCTTCCTCTCTGAAAAGAGCTTCTATCTTTAAGATACCCTCTGAAGCTCTCCCTTCATTATTGGTATGCACCATTGCCAGGAGCTCTTTTCTGACTTGACTCGGAAGCCAAATTCTAAACACCCTTCATCTCTTTTGTACTGCAGAACATCTGCTTGCTTGCTTTATGCCCCTTGATTCTTTCATTGTTCTTAGTGCAGAATCACACATTACAAGCATCCATCTCCCTTAGACACTTGGAGATCTTTGTGAGAATGCTCTTTCGATTTATCTTCAGTTTGGCATTTCTTTGATTTGTCTTGTTTACAGAAACAGATTTTCTTTTGGGTGACACAGCAGCCCACTGAACTCAGACATTTTCAGAACAACATGATGAAGTGTTATAAATTGCTTGCTTGTTCATATTTCAGTTTTACTCTCATGCAAGATAAAAGTGCAAAGGAGCACTTTTCTTTCTCTCCAAATATGTGAGATTTTCCTGGAACTGATTTTCAAACCGTTATTTATAGTTGTGATTACAGCTGCAACTCAAGACATGTTAGACTGATCTTTCTCTAAGGCTCAAAAATACTTCTCAGTATGAGTGGATCTCAGAAACAAACCTGTTATGAACTTACTTTTCCCCTTTTTTTACCCGTAAACTTTTTCTAGTGACATAAGAGCAGCTCTGTTTGATTATTTTTTTTTTGTTTACCATTTCTCCTTCCCCGAAATTGTGTTCAATGTGTAGTTTGTATGTTTTTCCTGACAAAGTGCAAAGGGAGATGGTATAAATGACAGCAAAGATTCTGGGCTGCTAGGGTGAGAGAGCACAAGGACTAAGCTGCTGTTGTTTAGATTTCCACTTCTCACAGTGACAGAGAGGGAAGACAGCAAGTCACCAAGCAGAAGCTTAACAGTGATCAGAGAAGCTTGGGTATAGTACTGGTATTTTGTGGGAAGAAAAGCTAAAATTGAATCTATTCTTGCACATCCACAGAGAAAACAAGGCTTTTCAGTGATTTGGAAACCTGCACAACTTCTTTTAACAGGGAAAACAGGCTTATGGAATGTTGTTATGTTGAATCTGGAAATACTGACCAATGCCTGCCCAGATGTCTGCTTGTTCTGTAAAAGGGAAATGCAGAGTGCAACATCCCAGGCACATGATGATTTGAACTCCTCTGAGAAATTATAGACAGGGCCAGTGGGTCAGGGCAGACCAGAACAAGTTGTGTCTCTCCAAGCAATTGTCATTAGAAAATAAGAAGTTGAGTAAAAAAATGTGTTGAGATTTATATTTTATTAAAAATTAAAGGGTTTTTTTAACTGAACGCAGCATGTCGCAGCTATAGCCCTCTATTACCACCTTTATTTATCACTCTGACTGTTGGGTACATCCCAGCTTCAGGTGCCTGGATGCATGCCTGACTCCCCCTCATTCCACAGCTGGGCAAAATCCCACTGCATAATAATTCTCCCTCTTGTACCTTCATTTCTACAGAAAAGAGGACAGGAAAAATTGCCCATGGTCCCAGATCTGCAGTCTGTATGCAGAGGATCACCTTTCTTGTGCACAAGCTGAATTCTGCGGGTCTCCTGTCTAGTCTGCTTGCTACATTATGGCAGCCACAGCGTCAAAAGCACTCACTGACAGGATTCAAGTAATTGCAACGTCTCCCTCTGGGTTCTGTGGATAATACCGTGGATTGAATACTCCTATGCAGTTAGCCATAACAGTAGAAAGCAAAGCATAAACAAAAGCCAACACTTTTAATCCTCAAAAGTTAGGGGAAGAGAATTTCTTTTCTCAGGCAATGGATAAATAGATAGATATTTTAATCAGAGCCAGGACTAACACCTGGAAATGTCCCCTCCCAGAGGAGCATGTGATGCAGACAGTCTTCCTTTACCTTGTTCCCTCTGTCCCAAACTATGTCATGGTCCCAGAAGGAAAAAGAGATTCTGTTCTCAGCCATGCCAAGAGATACCCTGCTGTCCTGAATGCAAAAGAAATGGGGTTTGAATTTTCCAGAGGACAATACTTTACCTTGGCTTCTGCTTCCTAGGAGATGTTTCAGCTTCAGCACCCTGAAGTAAATGGGCACCATTCTTTTTTTTTTTTTTTTTTTTTTTTTTTAAGGATAGCTGCCATTGGAGTCTTACACTGACCCTGGAGCCCATGCAGATGGAGACATACGAAGACACCACAGGCTTCAAACACACATGGCAAGGGAACACGCCCATACACACTAAGAGCAAGCAGGCCTGTTGTCTGTGAACACATAGCTGTTCTGTACCTCTGCAAGAAGCCTGAAAAATATGCCAGTGCACACATTTGCTATGCAGAGGCAGAAAAAGGACTCAGAACACATGCCTGTGCTATAAAGTGAGTGTTACCCATCTCTAGTCCTGAATCGGCCACGTGCAGCTCCAACAGCTTCAAACAAACCCTAAGAAGTTTAAAGTTTCCTGGTTCCACTGCCACGCTCCACACCTTACAGGCTGTACACAACACTGTTGGAAAAAGCCTTAGTTAAACTAGGAGTGAAGGATACATCAAAGAAATGCATTTAGGGGAAACCAGTGCATTCATTTAGAGTTATTCAAGAAATTTCAAATAAATAGAAAAATTAATTTCTAGGTAGAGAGCAAAAGAGGTTTTGAGACATTGATTCCAGGACTGGTCACTGAAATCATCAGCTGAGGAAGGTGAAACAAATGAAGTAAGGCAGAAATTCTGAAAAAACAGCACCAAACCCCCCCCCCAAAACAATCATAACAAAAAAAAAAAGGAAAATAACTAAAAGATAAATGAACAATGCAAAGCAAGAAATATCTCTAAGTCAATAACAGCATAATGGGGTAATTCAGGATAAGACAGAAGGAGCTTTGCAGAGGGAAAATACAGTTATTTTTGAATAATGTCTTTGATGAGCAAAGATCAATACCTGCTAACACCAATTAGTCAGGAAAGACTGAAAAAGTTGTCAACGTAAAACAAGTATTTCATATAAATAAGGAGATTAGGTCTTCTGATTGCACAGAAACCTTTTCTGCCATTTAATCAAATTTCCTCTTTCTTTTTGGCTGCCTTCCTTTGTGATATACATGCCTCATTCTTCAAAATCCTTTATAGGAAAACACAGTCTTTCAGGTTAAAAGCTAACAAATGTATATAGATCCCAGAAACTATTTTGAACAGATTCTTTATGTCTATAGCTTACCTGCCTACTAACATCAAAGTAGAAAATTTATCTTATAATGCTGCACATATTTTTATTTCCTATATTATTGCAGTGCATATATTGCACCAATATTGGACATAAATTGTAGCTTTAAGGCTTCAGACACTAGGACAGCCCTACTGAGTAAACACTCTGACCTTACTGTACTCTGAATCCATCATTTGTCCTCTCTTACCCAAAGTATTTTTTCATTTCTTGATATATTTGGAGGCTGTTTTTTAAATTTTTCAGGTAAGCAGATAATTTTGAATTGACAGAATAAAGACCTTTTCTGCACTGTCACACACAGTCTTTGAAGGAGTTGATCATCGCCCTTGAGTTACTAGAACTAAAAGCAATTTATCCTTCAGGTGCTTGAGGGTTCTAAAAGGAGTCACTTAAAGTTTTGATTTAGCTGAGCTGTGAACAGACTTAATCTTTTGAAACAAAAAAGATTAAGTAAAGCCTGAGGAGTTTTTGGATGTAACACTGGGGTGTTTATAGTCATTTGCACATAGAAACTGAGATGCTGAATACCACAGCCCTGCTGACTCCAATGAGATCTGCCCCTCATTTTTATTAACCAGCTTGGGTTCTGTTGGCAGAGATAGATTTACAGACTCATGCAAAAACATTTTGGCTAAGGGACAGTTGTCTGGAGAAAAAAAAAAAAAAAGCAGCAGAATTATCAAAATTATAGATTGTCTTTTGCGTTTTTATCAGAGACTTCAAAAAAAGAAGAAAATTGGAGACGTGCGCTGTGGTGGTGCATATTTTGTTTTGTTCAGTTTAATGCGTTTTGTATTGAATATTGTAATGGTTGGTTCCAATGTACCCCCTGGTTTTTCCCAATGGTTTCTCCCCCACCTGTTTGTTACATAACGTTCGGTTTTATGTCAATCATCCCTCTCCCTCACCTGTCCCCGTCAGTCCCCTCTCTCTCCTCTTGGGTGCCCTGTCTGTCACTCTGGGGCCCTTCCCTGGCTTCTGGAAAGTTCCAGGGAAAGCATCAAGTGATAGGCTGGTGCCAGGGAAATCCCCCTCCCGCCACTTGTGATTCATTCCCTGTTAAGGAGTTGACACCCCCCCAGTCACGCCCTTCGACATCCCGATTGGCTGACCTGTTGTTGCCACACCTTCGTCCTCCCCCAGTTAAAAGTTGATGCATGACCCTTGCTCGGGGCTCTCTCTGGGCAGTGGTGGTGTTCTTGGTCAGTCTCCCTCCTAATAAATCCTGTTGTACCCTGCTCAAGGGAGTCAGCTCTTTGTCTGCTGCCAGCATTGTGATCCCATCTGGTCCTGCCACCGGTGTTGGG
The DNA here is from genome assembly GCF_015227805.2 of Hirundo rustica. Lineage (NCBI taxonomy): Eukaryota > Metazoa > Chordata > Aves > Passeriformes > Hirundinidae > Hirundo > Hirundo rustica. Next base: position 56,313,270 of record NC_053452.1, on the reverse strand, counting down.
GAGCCAAGGCCCCATAGGGAGGAGGTTTCCTGCCTGGCTCGCAACCCTGATCTCTCACACATCAGCCGCAGTGCAGAAGCTGAGCTAGCCTGTGGTCAGCGCCTACCAGGCATGCGAGGACACTGCGACAGTGCGCAAGCCTGAGCCCACAGGCATTACTAATGGGAGATGGGCTGTTCCCTTAGCACCTGTGGTAAAGTTGTTGGATGAACGCATATTTGTGTCTTCAGCATCACACAGCCTGTGCTTTCCTTGTAACAACTGATATTTATAGGGCAGACAGAAAAGCTTAAGAAGAAATTCTGACCAAATAAATGAAAGTGAAAATACTGTAGTTGGCCATCCTGCCCTACCCTTTCAAGCATGAGTCAAGATGGTTCTTCAAGAGAAATTGAGGCAGAGCAGAAACAATGGAAAAATCAATAAATACTACGGACTAATAGCTAAGAAAACAGTTACTTTGGATAGATAAAGAATGTTTTTGAAATAGATGTTCAAAAATAAGTTTTATGCAAGAAGCAGTGGTGATCAGGAAGCAGCTGTGATCAGTTAGCAGTTGTGATCGGTAAGCAGAAGGAAAAAAATGCCCAATGACTGACAAAAATCCCTGTGCAAAGAAAAGGAAAATTAATGCAAAGTACATTGTTAATAACAGGACTATATTTCAGTCCTGACATCTTGCAAATTTTGCTCTGAGCCTCTGCTCAAAAATGCATCTTATTTTTCCTTGTGTGGCAGTCAAGAAGGTAATTGCATAATAAGGTTAGAAAAGATGCTGATCCCAGAACACATAGCGTGATCTGAATTCAAAACAGTGACTGCTTAAGCAAATGATGCACACGTGGAAGTAACCCAGGATATATATAATGATATAATGGTCAGCTCCTACAAACTTGTCATATTTTCAAAATATAGAACTTAATCTTCAATTAATTACTTACCAGGAATGTTGCACTCTAGGGACAAGGGGGCTCATTTTTAAGCACACATTTCAAAGTTTACCCAATTCCCCCATGTAATTCTGAATGAATTGGGAAATGGTTGTTTCTGTACAAAATATCTGATCTGCACAGTTTTGAATAACTACACATTCATCAATGGGACAGCTGCTGCTGTATTTTTGGCTTGCCAAAGCCAAAGTTACTGGTATGATTTCAGCAGAGTGTTTTATTCAGGGATAGTCACAAGGGTTATTCTCACAGTAATATAAACTAAACTTTGATATTGCTCTCGGTGATATTAATGGGAAGTTGAATCTGGGCTAAAACAATTCAGTCTCTACAAAGGAATTTAAACTACTGCAACCATTCTTATTTCAGGGAAACAGATCCTGGTTTCCAGTTGAAAGAAACTTTATATTTATAGCCAGTTGACTATGAGAAGTGGAACCAAACCCAAGTATTCTTTTCAATTAAAAAGTAAATGCATTTTCACAATGAAGTCAAATAAGCCTATTTCCCAATAATCTTTTTTGATCCTCCCTAGCTAATGAGACAGAAGACAATGGCGGGAGCTAGACCATAGGCAAGGAGCAACTGAAATTTTTATATTTTTTTGTATTTAGAGAAATCGGACCTTATAAGCACGTGGAAGTGTCTGAGCTTGCTCAGGTAAGATCCAGCCTTGATACTTGAGAATCCATAGCCTGAATCTCAAGGGAGTGTGAGTTCATAGGTCATTTCCTCAGAGACAGGAGATAGAACACATCACACAAATATGTTTTGCATAGATTTTATGAAAAGCTATCCTTTCCTCAAGAGAGACAGTAAAAACTAAATAGTGAAACAGAAGCTAAACACACCTCCAGCCGTTCAGACATTCTCTTTTCTACCCACTCTGAAGACTTCACCAGGTAAGTCAATTGCAGCCTCTGCATCAGGTCTGCTATTCTCCTGCTGTTCCAGGTGATGGGTTTACTAAAGGAGGGAGTTCTTTTATGACCTTGTCAATGATTTCCTAATGAGCTTCATCTGGCAACCAAGGCCTTCTCATTGAGTGATAGATGGCTGAACTTCTGGCAGTCAGACCTCAACTGACTACCCTGGCCTGGCCAACAGTTACCACCATTTAAGGGTGTTCTGCTTATTTATCAAAGCTGGATGACCTACAGTGTCATCCTATCTATTCTGTCAGCATTTTAATGTCCCTGAGTGTCTTGTAGTGCTGTACACTTATAAGTTATTTGCTGCATATCTGTCCAAGGATGAAATTTGCTTACTTATTCTATTGATCTCACTTTTTAGACAAACCTGCCAAGAAAAAATAGTTAACACCAGTGTTGTTTCTGGTTCTGGGAGACCTGAGACCCCAACTTGTGTAGGTGAAAATTGCTGCATAGACATGAAGGCCTGGTTAGTCCATCTCAGTCTGCCACTGAGAAGGTGTTCCGGAATTTGAGGGAGGAGATGAAGTCTCTCTCATGTTTCCTGCAGAGAGGACCTTCAACTGCACCAACAATTACTTTATGTAATTGCCTGTGAGATTCACTAGTGGGAATATTACTCTGTAAATAAGAAATATCAAGCAGCAGGAACTTTATAATCTACCTCGATTTGTGGGTTGGTCTTGTGGGACATTTTTGGTCAAAACCACAAATAAAATACGTAGAAAATTAATAGAAGCACCAATAAGTTTTCTCTTTAAAACAATAGGAAAGGACATTAGCAGATTCTGATGCCGATGTTGGAAAGAGAAGAAAACCTCAAAGTTCCTCATGCATTTCATTCTGTGTATCTCACAGCAGAAGTTAAGAATTGCCTCGGGTTTGCCTTGCTTGTGCCAGTAAGAGCATACCCCTATCCTGCTGAGTGCAAATGAGCACTTTGTGCTCCAAGTGACTTGCCTCCCACTCTGCTTGTAGCCAAGAGCAACACACAAAGCAACTTCTCCCTCCTGCAGATGAAGAGCAAACTGGCGGCAATGAGCAGCTTGTCCCCCTCGCCCCTACCCTTCCCATCCTAGCTTCGAGACACACATTTCACTGAGTCTGGCACCACAGTGTCTTTGAGGGTGGGCAGATGAGAATAACTCCTATATTCACCCAGGGACAACACACACACCTAAGCCCATTGTCACGCAAGCCCATGAACATTTGTTCACCTCCCAGGACATGTTTGCACACTTCCATCAGCAAGGTTTCTACGCAAAAGTTCCTTATTCCTTCTTCTTATTCTGTCCTGAAATGAGCCCCATGATTTAGTTGTGCAAAAGGATGCTTAGTCCATAGTTTTGTTTTCCTGGGCATTGGGTGTTTTGCTGTTTAGCTCACAAACCTGAGCAATTTTCCATCTTTAAATTTCTATGAAATGCAGATGAAATGTCAGCTCTGGATACTCTATAAAGGGAATGCATGACAAGAGAGTTATAAAAATAATCTTCTACCAAATACACACATCTTTGCAGCAAAACCGTATTTAAGTGAAGGATTTATTTTGGCATGAAGAAAGAGGATAGTGGTGACTAACAGGACATGAACATACGCAGAATTTAAAAGGTAACAGTTTGCTTAATCTACTTGATTGGGAATTAAAATTGGAACTGTTGAAGTCTCGCAGCTGTAGTGAACTCACACAAAAAAAAAGCTGAAAAGGCAAAATCTCAGGCAAATGAAGCTAAAGAAAACAGAAGACATTTATATTTGAATGAATGAGATTCAGTTGATGTTAATGGCTACACAAATAGAAATCATGAAACTGGCATTTAAATGAAAGGCAGAAATATTTGACACAAATACTGGAAGACAAAGACAGTAATCTAATAATAACTCAGTAGGATACAAAAACAATGATGACTAAGACAGTGCATGAGACACCGTATAAAGAGCTTTGAAGTGTCAGTCAGTGAGATTTCTGAGCCAGGAACAGGGACCTTCAGAAGGGTTTCAAAGCCTTCTGGAGAATCCAGAACACTGAGAGTATGTGACAATTGTGGCATTTTAGAAGCTAGCTAGGCTAGGGTGGCTCAATTTTATGTCTTTCGAATTAATATCAGACGACTCAGAAAAAAAATAAATGGAATGGCTGAAACCAGACCAGCTAAATACATTGAAGGAAAGTTACTGTTAAAGATTTGCAACAGCTTGTCAGGAAAAAAGAAAGTTATGGTCCAACTAATTTGACTAATCAATTCTGAAGTCCAAAGTTTGATCAAAACACTGAGTTGATTTATGAACATACTGAATTGGAGCTTCTCAGCTAATTGCTTTTCATTCTGGCTTTGATAACTTCACTTATGGTAAATTTTATAAAATATAAAGGCAGAAATGTTGAAATCACTTTAAAGAGTCAGCAGAATTCATACATATACCTTTATCCATAAAAAGCAAATCACAGCCAGGGGCAATCTTACTGTTCTAGAAATTCTAACAGGTGTATCTGAAAGGCATTATCTTCCTAAAGACTCTCAGCACCCTTTCTGAGATAACTTGATGCATTCAATTACATTCCTGTTGTGCAGCCCCAGTGTCTTGCAATTATTTATTCTCCCACAGACCCAGCAGGGTTTCAAGTCCTTCTGTTCATTCCCTTCAGGATGTTACAATCCAAATTGGTGGAACTTCTTTACTCTAGTCACTGGAACTAATCACTGGACCAGAATTCTGCAATTTAGCTTCCAGGCAGAAAAAAATTTTTTTGGATATCTGAATGAGAATTCTACACAAAAGTTTGACACGCTTTACTTCATTCATCTGACCCCCAGATCTTTCAGTGTATTCACTGAATAATCTCACTTTTCCCTGTGAATAAATGGAATCTGGGTTAAATGACCAAGCATGAAAAAAGTTGTCATCACAGGCAAGTTTATCATGAATACATCCAAAACACCTTTTTTCACATAGTCACAACTTACATATTTTCCATTTTTATACCATACAATTTCTATGAAAAAAATCTATTCATGAAGGCTGATGTGTATGCAGGGTATGTCACTGTCAAGGGTTAGTACAGTCTGGTTTTTTAGTTATAGAAAAATGTATAATAATTCTCTAGGTCAGGACCTGGGAATTGCTTTAGAAGAGACAGGGACCTATCAGAGAGTTAGTTGGAATATTGACATCTGTTCTATCCACTGAAATTGTTAGCTGTGACTTTGGGAAGTACCATATAAAACTCCGTGAATTTCCCGTAGGTGGGTCCTTTTTCTTTTTCCTTTGTCCAGAGAGAGACAGGTAACATCGAGCTGGGCCTGCTGCTCCCCCCTTTTGGGGGGAGCTGGCCTGAGGCCGGGCCGGATTCCATCGGCTCCCGGGAGAAGGGGGGGAAGGAGAGGTTGCTGCTTTACAACAACTACTTTCTCCAAACTTCCCTGGAGCAGGGAGAGATCTCTGCTGGGCCCTGATAAGAGCTATGGGCACCATTTGGGCCGAGGCCACCCTGATTTACACTGAGGGGTGGCTGAGAAGGCATTTATGATCCTGCCTGTTTTTTTTGTGATTCCGGACTGCCTGAGTGCTCCAGTCTCAGAAAAAAGCAGCTTAACATCTCCGGCTAGTTCACGAATGAGGCATGACATACACACACCAAGGTCAGACTGCGTCCAGAAGGCCTCTGGCACCTCTCCCTGCTCCCCACAGGTAAATCAACACTCCATATCGAAGTCTCAAATGGATCTGTGCAGAAACTTGTATCCCATCACACAGGGGTCAGCGTAGTTGTTGTTTGAGGCTGGAGGTAAGAGCAGGTCCACGTGGGCATTCATCATGTATTGGCCAGGTGGGCTGTATTCAGAATGATGATTTGAGCACGTGTAGCCTGGAGCCAGTACTTCATTCTCAGCTGCGCAGAACAGGACACACACTTCTACTGCAAATGAAATAAAACAACACCTCTGCTAGCCCTGCCGTCTGCAGTCATGCAAGTGCTGTTCACAAGATTTGAAATGCACTTGTTTGAGTGGAGTTCCCACTCAAACACAAAGATACCAGCATCTACCATATGCCTTAGGGCAGATCCCCATGCCCCACACCGAAACCAGCACCTGAGTTCATGCCAGAGAATATTCCAGGGCAATAGAACTCCACTATCCCTGTTGTAAAATCGCTAGACACTTAATATGAAATTTACCTATTTCCTATAGGTAAATTTCAGCTTTAGCTAATAATACTCACCCACAGGATTCTGAGACCTGCTTGGGTATGATCACTGGCTGAGGCAAACTTCCCAAAGGACATTTTGATGTGATCAACCAGTTTGGGACGTAATTGTTTAGAGGACATGGACACGAGCCATTCAGCACCGTCTGCCTTCACACTGGGAAGATTCATCCAATATACTGCTTTAAATGAACACAGGGCTACTGTGGATGGCCAAAAATCCAGTGTGGGGTACAGGAGCTACACCAAACTCCTATTTAGAATCTAACTGTTACCAGAAATTGTACTGTTTCTGCAGGATTTCTGATGAGATAAGGAGCTACCCTGCATAAAGAAATGCTTGGAGAAGCTGGGACTAAAGTAGACATTTCACTGAAAGGATGAAAAAAACCCACTGTTTTTTGTTTTGTTCTTTTCTGAGCTTAGGAGGCCATAAAAAACTGAGATCAAGAGTATTCTTCACTAAAGAAGAAAACTTGTGATTTATATCATCTTTCATCACCTTTTCAAGGGACATGTAGGCTAAAATAATAAGTGTTTAGAGAAGGATTTCCACAACACTGCTTTACAAGCATCTCCATTATCTTTTTGAACTCATGAACATATTCACTAAACTTCAGAATACAGTATATAGAGTAAAATGTTTCATTTTTCCTCACAATTTAATTCTTTGGCATTTTAAAGTGCAACTACAGTGGTATTTATGATTATCTCGCAAAAGAAATTGAATTTTCACAACACATAATGCCACACGGAATAGCTGCAGAAATCATTTCATTTCCAGTACAGAGATTAGAGATACAAGTGAGGAACAAAATGTCTAGTTCTAATCAAAGATTAGAAAGAAGAGAGCAGATTCTTTCTTTTTATTTGTTTAATTTCAATTTTTTTACTTTAAGCATGAACATTTTAACTTAAAAATAAATTATTTCAGAGATAGATATTCTGATTTTATTATTGTCTCAGAAGAAACATTTCCATCCTTTCAAAATCTTTCCATGTATTGTTAAATGACAAATGCACTGAAACATAATTTCTGGTCTCAAAAGGCTAAAACTTCAACTAGTCTTCCCGTGGGAATACAGAGGGAAAAACAATCTCGACATATTTTCAACCATATAAATCTTTGCAGTTACTTGCAAAGTCCACCAACTTCAGGCCACAAGGCAGACTAAGAGAATTTGGAGCTCTCTTCTGTATATGAGAGAGTTTAATGACCAGAGGCATGAGGAGAGCTTGCAGATCATTCCCTGGCCAAATGATTTGCAATTACTGTGTTTTCAAAATTTTAAAACATCTATTTAGAAAAGAGAAGCATGAAAACAAAAGGATAGAAGACATTTCTACAGGAGATAGCTAGAAATATGCAAATTTTGTTTTTCCTCTTTTTTCTTTCCTCAAGGCCAATTAAATGAGTTAGAAAATGCTTTCTCAACAGTCAATTACATCTCTCAAAATCTGAAACTTGAAAAACTGAAATTCCATCTTCCTAAAATCTCCTGTAACAAGAATGGCTTTATGCCATGAATCTTACTTCATTTTCAGAGGCTGCTGTGCATTTTATTGCTCATATCAAATCTGCACAGAAGACAGCAATTGTCACTGGCAAAACTGCTTGTTAAAATAGATTTGTAAGTGTTTCAAGTCAGTGTGTCAAGCTGTACCCAGAATCTAGTCCAAGAGGCAGAAAAGTGAAAAAATTATTCCTCAAGACGGTCATTTTCATGTGGTCAGGACTCCTCAGACAATGCTCCAGTAGTTATGAGAACCATATTAAATTCTGGGGGCTTTCAGTCATGGTGAGAAGGTGTAGGAGGGTGTTTTATTATGTTACATTGGACACTGCCTGCCTGAAGTGTCGCAGACCTCTTGGGTGCCTTTCAAAAAATTAATCAATGCCCCAGGAAATTCCTAAGTTGAAAGACAGACAGAAAATACAAAGCAATGGTACTTGGCCCTTCCAGGTTGGAGCAGTGGAGTGATGCACTAGGACAGCAGGATCACAGGGCAGCTACTTCTTGTACCTTATTGCTGCTGCCAGTACACCCCTAAATGTCCTGAAGTAAAAGGCAAAGACTGCTCAGTACTTAAAATGTGAAGTTTATCGTCTCAGTTCAAACTGTCTTCTCCTATAAAGTGCCCATTTTGAGATGCCTTTGGTGCTAATCACTGTAATGAACCAATTGCCTGATTTTTGGAGTTCTACCTTCATACTGTATACAATGGTATTTGAGTGCCTGCCTCACTCAAAGAATTCCTGGCTGGGGCACACAGCAGGGTGAGGAGGTGTCCTGGTAAGTGCTGGGAATCAGGAAGAGGTGTTCAGTGACCACTTGTGGACTAGTAAAATCTTCTAGGTGTCTACAGGGGAGCCTGTTGAGCACCTGGGGCACTTGTATCTGTCTCAAGACAGCAGACTGTGGCACAGGCAGTGTGCCTCACCTCACAGATATGGCCCCAGCAAGAATCCTCAAAGGGCCCTAAGAAAACTGAAATGAGGAAGGAACACAGATGGTATGATTTAAAGCAGTATCACCGATCTCAACAGTGAGATCAGAGTGCCACCAGCACTCTTGGGGGGGGAAATTTTTCCAGAAACTTGTCCTTTACACTGTCCTCCTTTCAGGAAAGAGGGAACTGATGCTGGATGTCACTAGTGTCAGCAGGAGCAGAGGCACTTGTGAAGAAAGGTACAGCCTAGAAGAACTATTTGGCCATTGCAGGGCCTCCTCTCTTCTCTCAATTCTTTTGTTATTTAGTTCTTTGCCACAGTGGAAAAACACCAAGAGAAAGAAGGAAGACCATGAGAAAATGACATTTGCAAGTCCTTTTAAGAGACTGGCTACTCTGCTTAGACTGTGACCACAGGTTGGAGGAGTGCCACCCAGGAACAATTTCCAGATCAGACAGCGATGCCATTTGTCTGCATAACTTTTGTATACAGACCATTTTGAGCAAAATAAAATGATTAAGATGTTTCAGCCTGCCCTCAGAAGAAAACTACACAGGTGTGCACCCATTATACTTGGGATGAATTCAAATGCTTTCACTGCCTTGTCCCAAAATTAGAGTGATATTTAAACACCATTCAAGAGCTTCCTTGGCTATTCTAATGCCACATTTACATTTGGCAGAGCTCTTGCTGACTCCTGTCAGCTATTTTCATTTGCACTGAACCTGACAGCAGAGTCTCAGAGAAGGGTATTACAGATTTAGACACTTAAATTCAGCTCTCCTCCACATTGGGTTTTGTTGTCTGAAAGGTGAACCCAGAACTGTTGAAGAATTGTGTTAGGATGTAACAGTTTTCATGATAAATGAGCAACTCAGAGACTTCAGAGTTTTCATGACTATCATGATTCTTCAATTTTATTATTATACTTTGCACTTATCCAGCAGGAAGACTTACAGTGGAAATGGGGATTCCATTGAAAGGTGGGAGGAAAACCAGAGGATATTATGTTGAATTTGCTTTTAACTGGAAGAAAAAAATAATAGCATCTGATCATGATGATTTGTCACAAATACTGTTAACATCCCATCCTTCAAAGACAATGTAAAAAAAAATCTTTTTTAAAAAAAAATTCTATTTATTAAAAAAAAACCCTGAAGACATCTGCCTTGTAGATTAATTAAATTAGGGAAAATTATTAGCATTAATAAAAATTCTCCTTCTTTCTCAAACAAACCCTTTTGCTTAAGCAAAGGCCAAGTCTTTATAAAATAAAACTTCAGATCTTAACCAACAAGCATACAGAATTATCACAATGGGCAAACCTCAGCACTAAAATGCTGGCATACATAAAATACCCCTTCTGGTAAGCTAAATGGCACTGTAAGAATAATTTTAGTAAGACTTAAATGTTAATATAAGGCTTTTTTATTTATAGGCAGAATATGGACAGATTATACTTAAAGATGAATATTAGAAAAGGAATTCTGCCAAGTCATAAGCACTGTTCTATTTGCTGCTGTTCCTTAGAGTGTCAGCACAACTTTTGCATGCCTATATTTTGGAGGGGTTTTTTTTCAGAACACTAGCCTAAGGACCACAGAACATTTTTAAAAAAAATCTATAAAGTATTTTGCACGGTAATATTTATTGCTTAAAATCTGTGGACAGAGGGACAGAGACTGAATATAGAAAACATTTGGCATTCCAGGAGTTACCTGCCTATTGCTATAGTTAAAATCATTTTTTTCCCCCAAATGTTTGGAATTATAATGACAAAAGTATAATTTTATAAAACAGTAATAATTTTAATTGCCCATACTATTGACTGACACCCAGCACAAGAAAGTAATGAAACTGTTAGTGTGGGTCTGGATGAGTGCCACAAAAATGATCAAAGGGCTTAAACGTCTCCCCTAATGAAGAAAAGCTTGAGAGAGTTATTGTTGTTCAGCCTGGAGAAGAAAAGGCTCTGCAGGCACCCTATTGTAACTTGTGCATAAAAGGAGCTTAGAAGAAAAATGGAGAGAGCCTTTTTACCAGGACAAAGCGTAATGATTTTACACTGAAAGGGGGTAGATTTAAATTAGATCCAAGGTAGGTCCAAGGAAGGAATTTTTTTATAATGGGGGTCATGACACTCTGGAACAGCTTGCCCAGAGAAATTGTGGATTCTCCACCCCTGGAAATGTTTCAGGCCAGGTTGGATGGTGGCTTGAGTAACCTGGCCTAGTGAAAGGCATCCCTGTCCATGGGCAGGGGAGCTTGGAAGGTACCTACCTTCCAAACCAAACCATTCTATGATTCCCCAACAGGTGGTTGCTGAGGCAGTAATAGTTATCATGGGTTATCTACCACTTTATGGAAAAGCTGTAAAACACATATCCAATTCTGTTCTCCTTCTGGAAACAGTTTCTTGGAATTTTTAACTACATAAACACATGCTGCAGTTCACCTTGACCCTTCTCAGCTTTAGAGTTTCAGCACTTTCCTGTCAAATACTGCAAAATGTCAAAAGCATACAGCTAGCACAAGATGAGTTCATTTCTCAGATACTGACTAAAGGAAGTAGATGGGTAAGAGTGGTTTTGTGTTAATTAAACCAATTAAAAATATAATTGGTTTTTCACTTCAGCTCTTCAGTGGGTCTGGGCAAAAATAATTGTTGAATATTCAAAAATAGGCTGTCAAAATACTAACTTTAATTAATTAGGTTCTTGTGGATATAGTTTGAAATACAACACTCCATTCAGCTAACTTTCAGTTTGGGGACAAAATGCCCTACAAAATCATGCTCAAAGGCATTCTGTCCCTCGCAGTTTGTGCAGATTTTCTTTGTGGAGAGCTTTTGCAGTGAAATTCTTGAAAAAGTTTTCTCTGAACATCCTCTTAGAATCAAAGAGTAATCGCCTCAAAAATAATCACACTTACTTGGCACTCTTACCTCCCTGTTCTTTTTCTCTAGAACATCACCTAGACAACCTGACAGTGCATTTGCGAGACACTGACATATGCGTATGTCGAGAGCATCACATTTCAAACTCCTGCCTCATATTCCTGTACTTTCTTCTCAAGTCTATCAGCTTCTCATCCAACTTCTTTTGAAGTGCATTTGAAAGGCACTATAGAGTACTTATTTACATAATAATACCATATGATGGTACTTGCATTGTACTACATTTGCTGTCTACTACTGCCGTGACCCATGTACTTTCATTAAGGTGACGCACTGGTGGCCATCAGACATTAAACAGAAGAGTCTTGAAAGTATCATGACAAGACAGTTGATAAATGCTAACTATCTTCTAATAAAGTAATTGTGTGAGATAGGTGAAATCCTTCTGGAAGACTGAAGACTCTTAAGATACATTTTCCAGGAATAACGAGAGTACTTGAGCACTTTATCACCTTAAAAAGTAATTGCGCAGCTTACTTTATAACAGGTAATTTCAAAGGCAATGATGGGAAAATTCACGGATGCTTTCTACATGCTGCATAATAAATAGACACATTGGCAGTGATTAAGTGGCTTCCTCCCATTCCATAAATTGTTGAAATTACAGACCCAAGTTCTTTGCTGCAAACTAAAAAAAGCACCGGCAAAGTTTTATTCCTTGTCTTCTTGCTGAAATAAAACCAGTTGCTAATCTACGCTGTAAAATTTGCAAGAACACTTAACCACTGTCTAATCTGTACAGTAATCTGTACAGTAATCTGTACTTCTGGGTTGTTTGGGTGTGGTTTTTCCCCTTTTAAAAAGAAAAAGAAAAAAAACAAAAAAAACCCCAAAAACAAACACACACAACCCCCCCCCACACACACACACAAAAAAACCCCACAACAAAAAAAAAACCAAAACAAAACAAAAAACAGAAAAACCAACCAACCAACCAAAAAACCAAAACCACCAGCCAAACAAACCTAACAGAACAACAAAACAGAACAACAAAAACAAAAAACAAAACAAAGCAAACAAAAAACCAACACCACCAAAAAACAAAACCAGCTCTCTTGTTTGGAATCTAGCGAGTGCATGAAACTGTAGAATACTCTTATCAATTGCTCCAATTTCTAGGATTACTGCCTGGATTACTGCCTACAGACCTGGCCAAAGCTCTCAGCACCAGGGCAAAAATGGATCAAAACAGCTTGGTGTAACATTTTACATCCTGCCTGTCAGACTGCTAATTTCACTTAGAAAGTTAAGACCATAGTGATCCATACTTGGTCTTCAGCACTAAGATTTTGGAGAATGCTTGGAATAAAACCTGCTGTCAGTGAAGTCAGTAGCAATGGAGAGGATGGTCAGTAGTGTGGAGAGATGCTCTCTCCTACCTGTATCCATGGAAGCATATGAGCACTTTCCCTGTACACTTTCCCTGTACCTTAGGAACTTCAGGGTAGTTACTTCACTTCGTGCAGTTCTTACTGGAAACACTTGAGGTGTCTGCAGGGCAAAATTGATGAATGAGAGTGGCTGCATCTTTTCCACTCATGGACACCTTAATGACTTAATTTGGTCCAAGTTATTGCTTTGTGCAAAACTACCAGAGGGGAAAGTAATAACTGATTCATTGTTGACTGCCATACGGCTCTAGCTAAAACTCTGACCTGCAGCAGTTTTTCAGCTACTTAACGTTCTTTCATCATTGTTAAATGAGCTTCTGTTATTAACAAAACTGACTTCCTTATGAAGGAAACAGAAAAATCTACTTCTTTACTGATGTTTTTTTCTCTTGAGTTTTGTAAAGTTCAGATTGATGCCTCACAATACAAAAACACTTCATGGGATCTGTATTGCTCATAATAATATTTATGTTGATAAAGAAACAAGGCTTAACCAAATTGTAATAAACAATGAATCAGTTTGCAGCAAAGGACAATATTTTTATGAGCATCTTAGGGTTTGAGAGCCTATATTTCAAAGTAAGTATGATCTAGGAAGCACACATCCTAAATTTCTTTACAGTCATTTTCCTTTTACTTATTTTAATTATGGTGCTTAAAGTTGCTGTCCAGTCCATCAGCTTTCCTCAGAAAATCTATTGTATACCAACATGTTTTTAGAGCTCCCCTCACTCATTTACTTTACCAGCTGAACATCATCACAGTCAAAAATGGATTTCTCATTCTGCTCAAGTTTCATTCTGAGTTTATCAAGTTGCAGACTCCAGCTATGAGTTGTCACAGTGTGCCTTTGTAGGCCATAGTAAGTAGCATTTTAGATTCTCATATCCTCATATCTTCTTTAGTGAAAGAAGTAATCCCAAAGAAGGAATCACAGTTCACTGCCTTTAGCATACAGAACTCTCCACTGTCAGAGGCATTTCCCCCCTGGATCCCAGAAATACATTGCTTTTTTTTTTTTTTTTTTTTTTTTTTTTTTTTTTTTTTTTTTTTCCCCCTGCCTTCTCTCTAGATTTTCCAAATCCTTTTAGAATGATGATTGAAGGGTTATACTCAGTGTTGGGGGTTAGGTTTGTTCCTTTTCCTCTCAAAGAATTTTTCCCCCTAAGTTGCTAACAGACTGAGTATGGTGCTTAGAGAGTGCTTGACCAACACAAAAGATGTGGCAAAGTCGAGAGGGGGAAGATCACACGAGTTTTTGGGGGAGTGAAAAAGGACAGGGCTGGGGGAGCTGGGGGTGCTGTTTTGCTCTGGGCATCAGAGAGGATGGCCAGATTGCTCTTTGCTGCGGGAGAAGTCCACTGTCAACAGAAAGTCCGGTCCTGGGAGATCTACCATCATCTGCTTGTGTGCCTAGGAATTCTGAGCTCCTTTGCCTGTCCTGCTGGAGCTGGGCCACCTCTGCCCGGGAGTCGGGGCTACTCCAGCACTGCTCTTTTTGCTACGCTGTAACCCTGCACCCCCCTGCCTGCTGGGACATCCTATTGTTCCAGCCACCAGCCCCGGAGTTTCCACCATTCCAGCTTGGTGCCCTCTGAGTCCCAAGAGATCAGACTGCCCCGGGCTTTGTGAAACAAAGCCCCTTGAGGTTCCTGGTTCTGTTTATTATTAATGCTGTAGTTGTTGTTGATGTTTTTGCCTTGTTATATTTACTAGTAAAGAACTGTTATTCCTTTCCCCATAGCCCTGCCTGAAAAGCCCCTTTAATTTTCTAAATTATAATAACTTGGAGGGAGGGGATTGGAATTCCCCCATTCCTAGAAAGGCCCCACCCCTCTCTAGCAGATACCTGTCTTCCAAACCAAGACACTCAGTATTCCAGACCCAGCATAAAAATCACCTCACTACTTACCTTTTTAGACAGCCAAGGATCCTATTAACACTTTTAGTACAGGTTGCACGGACCACTTATATAAACTTGCTAGTATTCCAAGGTCTAAGTAATTTTCAGAGGCAGCATGTTCTATGTTTGAGTCGTTAAAATCAGTTAATGACCTTTTTTTTTTTTTTTTTTTTTTTTTTTTTTTTTTTTTTTTAGGGATCTCTAGATGAAGGTGAGGCACTAAAATAAGGAAATTCTGAGGTGCTAAAGAGAACCTTGAATTAAGCTTGGGCTGTGATGCAACATTGTATCTCTCATAACATAACTGAACTAGAGAGTTTATAACCACAGTTTTTCTCAGCTCCTCTTAACCTTTTCTACATCCCTTTTGTCCCTACATATGTAATATATGCAATCTGACAGTCAGCATGTCCATTTACAATTGACAATTAAAGTACCTGTTCTGTGCTGCTTTTTAATAAAGGGCCATTTCAATCCTTCTGATTCGTCACATTTTTTTCATTCCTTTATTTTTTACGCTGAAAGGCCTTCCATCTGATTTCATGTTCAAGAATTGCTGAAAGGAAAGTTTTAAAACTGGTTTCAGTATGCTACACTGCAGAGTGATATTGCATAGTGCTAAAGACATAACAGTGGAATATGGGGGCTAACGCTTGCCTATGTCTGTAAATCAGATAAATGAATTGTTGTTGAGTTTGCCTGTGCCTGTTGTTAAGTTTCTGTGGCTTAAGTTGATTTTTTGGTTAATTTTACAGATAAATACTTGTTAGCAAATTCAATGACTTCCCAATTAATGACTACGAAAGAAAGCTTAGAGTATTAAAGGAAAGAGAGCTCTAAAATGTCTACATGTTAGCTTTGTCTTTGAACAAGCCAAGTAATGAAAATAAACTTTATGACTCTAACTAATAATAACAAGTGCCACAGCTTAGATGATGAATATCAAGGATCAAAATAGGATATTTGGGAATTATCTATTGAGAAAAATTATTAAAGTAGTCTGCAGAGAAGGTATTTAATTGGGGGAATAATTCACCTAACAAAACTTCTGAAAATGTTTTGGTGCTTCAGAGCCATCAAAATAAGTGTTAATTGCATTAAGCAGCTTAGCTTGAGAGGCATGGTTTTGGTTCTATGGTTCTATTTTTTGTGTGCATTAGTAGTTTAATCAAGCTTTACATATAGAGAACAGCTGTGATGGTCCAACATTTACAAACTGCCTCTTGGCCCCACAGATCCCTAAGAGATTTACATCCTAAGTTCCATACCTATCCTGTGAACACAGCTTCCAGTGAAGTCCGTAAACAAAGCAGCCAATGAATCAGACTCCAAGCAGTTCCAAGCTCTCTTTGTCAATCAAAGACTGCAAGCGCAATCTTTATACCCATACAGCTTACTGTTGTTATTTAATGGACAAACAATGCAAGTGAAAGCACAAAACTTCAGCCACGCAGTTGAGAACTCTTCACTTTGAAATGGAAACAGCATTCTGGTCTTTCCAGTAAAATATACTAATGTTTTCATAACTGCAAGTGGTTATGGCCTTCCTTTTAATAGCCATAGTGAGAGCACAAATATCCTCTCTAACAAGCAAATCCACTTGGCATGAATAGAGATTCACGCAGTGCTATCACCTACTTTAGTACAGCCTTGCTGTTCTACCCCAATAATTGGGAAGCAGCGATGGAAGCTCACCACTCCTTTCTGCTGAGCAGTTTATGCTGGAGTGTTTAATGGTGTTTGCAGAAAGCTTTCATCAGCAGATGTGCAATGTATGCTTACCATATTCTGCAAATTTCATCTTATAATTTGCATAAAGCTGTCTACCTCAGAATCATGTAAACCCAAAGAGGAAAACTTTGAAATCATAAAAATAGAAAGCTTAATAAAACTAGGATTGCCACACTTTGCAAGGATTTTTCACTCATCTAATGGGCTCTCTAGGGAGAGACTTGCTGTTGGAGATTTATTTTCCTTAAAGAAAATTATTGATTTGCTGAGAGACATTTGAGGGACAGAACTGCAGAAAATCTCAAAGAAAATGATAGCCTGAATCTTAATGTGTTCTTCTGGAATATGACAGTCTATCACCACTAAGAATTTTTGCTGAATTTTACTATTATGCTCCTAGGTGTATTAATTTTTAAGACAAGACAACTTAAAATTCCAGAAACTGAATGCTTGTAGAAAATTCATATCAAAGTAGATAGCAGTTATAGCCACTTGAGATTCAGAGCCCCTCTGCTCCTCCTTTGGGGGCACTCTTGCATAAGTGATGATGTAGAGTTGTTCCTAACAATTATTTCCTAACCCAAGTGACATATTTAGATTTTCATGCTGATTTAATTCATATACAAACCTTACTGATCCTAGTGAAGCTGAGGACTTCAAGAAAACGCATTTCATGAATTATGAGAGTTCATTTGTCTTCCCAGTAATGTAAACTGTGATTAACTTGTATGTGCAATTTCCTTCTGCCTCCAGCAATCCCTGTACTACATGATGCATAAATACCCCTAGAAACTGGGCTTATACTTGCAAACTGCAACAGGATACTCTTTATATCTGATGCCTGGTAATTCCACTTCTCCTCCACCAGCTCTAAGAACAGGTTACTCAATTAAATCATTAGGATTTCTCCTTTCACTGTGCCAAAAAAATCCATGCCACCCACATGGACAAGCCAAAAGTCCAACAAAAGAATCAATCCATGGTAGTTTAAAAACCTCACATTCTTCCCCACTTTCAGGACACTTTGTAACATTTATCCAAGAGATCTCACCCCTTTGTTGTCTTTCAATTCAGATTACCTGGTACAAATAATACAAATACATTTGTTCTCAGAGGTGTTTGACATGATGTTACTTCCTCTCCTACTATACAACATAAAAACAATCCATTCTATCCAAACTTTTATTTTCATTTATTCCCTTAAACTGTAACTAGTTCTATCTTTGAAAATGGGAATGAAAGCTAGACAAGGAAGAAAAATACAGGTGTATGTTTTTCTACAGAAAGTGCAGCTAGATATCCTTCACCTTCCCCAGCTGCACCTTCACCCAGAGGGACAGAAACCCCTGCAGCTTGGTTCACACAGGTGGGTGCGATGTGTGAATAAGCTCCAAGCAATGGGGTCCATGGGATGTATTTGTGCCATCCAAATTCAGGTGCACTTGCTGGGAGGATGGTAAGGGAAGTACCTTCCTCCCAGGAGATTTTATATGAGACATTGCTCATATGTCAGACACGGCATCCTCCAGGGGTGGCACCACGACTTGCAAGAGGTGACAGTGGTGTCAAGCTCAGGTGATGCTAGAAGGGCTCCAGACAGCTCAAAACAACCCCAAAAAACACAAACAAAACCCAGATAAGAAATGTCTTTTGATGAATGAAAGTCAACTGGGTACAATTGCACAGCCAACATACAAGGCTTAAAGTTTACCATAGTGCATAGACAGTGTGTATCATTGCTTATCTTGCACCCTTATTCTAAAAATCATACTGCATCCATCACAAATCCAATCTTTCTTTCTCAAGATGCTAGTCTCAAAAAGTTGGGTATGGTAATAAACAAATGTATTTCTCTAAGATGGAAAAAGAAAGGGTTCAGATTAGTTTTGGATATTCAACCAGGAAAGCGTTAGGTCTACTGTACAGAGTACCAAAGAAAGATAAAACTAATTTTCAAAATATTTTAAGTATTAGAAGTGTGACAAAGTTTGTGAAAAGCAATAACATCTCTTTTTCTACCAGCTGTTACTGTTGGAAAAGAAAAAAGTTGTTGAAGGCAGAAGCTCTATTTCAGAAATTAATGAGAAGCAGAGAACTTTAAATATAAATACAAGAAAAATGTCCTGTATTTAACATAATTTATATTATGTACAGACTTGCACAAAATGTGGTTTATATTTTAAGGATAGAAGAGGGCGTTGAGAAGGGAGAGGTGATAAAGCCACCATCTCTAATGGAAAATAGGGGAACAGACACTTATCTAGTTCATCTGTAATGACAGCCTTTCCTTGCATTTCTTGTTTTAATCTCTTCACAATATAGCATAAGAGAGAGTTCAGTGAACTGGGAACTGGCTCATGGGCAAAAGATAATAGTATGTTTTTCCTTGTTTTATATTTTATTTTGCAGCTAATTGGATTTTAATTCTGAGAAATTGTTTTAAAAAACATCTACAAATGCAGAACATACTTTTCCTTTCAACTTCTCTGTGGCAAATACAGTTTTTGAGGCATCATACTGCTTTGCACAACACTATTATTTCTCCTCCAGACTGAAACACTTTTCAAACACTTTTGTTCAAATGGTCTGCTTACACAAAAGCTGTTAAAACAAATCTTACTGACTCTTCAAGCCACATGAGGAATTATCACTGTTCTGTTTTGGAGGCAAAATATCCATCCACAGCTGTGGAGGCTAATACTGCTTTGAGTTCAGGTTCTGACATTTCATAATAAAGGAGTTTAATATTATTTTTTATTGCATATGTCTACCTAAATAGGTTTAACCAAACAAAATTTAAAACAGAAGCAGCAATTTAAATGGAATGTAAATTTAAATTTAATTTAAATGTCTAAACCGTCTTCCATTAAAAAATAAGAACTTCACCTAATTTCTGTGCATATGATACTAAATTATTCTGTTTTATCTGGAAATGATGAAATTCAGATGTCTCAGAGGTGCTCTCAGGCACTCACACATAGTCCTGTGGTAAACAAGGGACTTGTTTAAACAAGGTAAACAAGGGCTCTGCCCTTGGTTGCAGAGGGTCAGCAAAAGCTGCGAGCACGAACAGGGCCAGTTACTCATCACACCCGGTAACACTGGGCACTGGCAGCCTGAGCTGCTTCTTAAAACATCTTCCCATATACTTGCTGCTCTTTAATGGAACATAGGCCTTAACCACCCCCTGAAAATGTGAGTTGGAACTGTACTGGCTTTCACCAGCAAATAAAGGAAAAGCCACACAACTTCCCTGAAACAATTTGTTCTACACACCTGAGTCCTCAACACTCTTCCCAGTAACACAAAACCGTGTAGACTTGTGCATCTGTATTTCATCTGTAATCAGCATGACAATATAATTTTATCCTCCCATGTGCCTTTCACAGCCTTTTGGAAAAATTGGTGTTAACAGGATGGACTTCTGCAGCTGTACAATGGGCTCGTACAAGTAAGAGCATGTCGGGGTTCTGTCAGTTCTCCTCAGACCACATGGAGAAAAAGAAAGACACTGGTCAACCAAGAGTCCTTGCTGGTGCCTTCCAAACAATTTACTTTGCACTGAAATGGGCTGGAAGAGGGTGTGTAAGAAAATGCACAGCCAAAATGCACCTTGGGCATGAAGGAGGGCAGTGGTGCCAGCTAAGCTCAAGGTTCCACCTAGGAATCTAATCCATGTGCTTTCATACACAAATTTAGTCAGAAAAAAGATATATTTTCAGATTTTAAAAAGCAGGCAAGTTAGTAAGGCTGATAACAGCTGCACAGAAAAATGTCCCAAGTGTCAGAGATGATATTCTGCACTGACAAAAGGTCAGAGACACAATCAAGAGGATAAGCAGTGGAGAAAACACTCACTAGGGAAGATTTGACAAATGACATAGCTATCAACAACTAACTAGAAGGTCTACCTGACAGCTCAGGACAAAATTTCAGAAAAATAATGAAATTTTTAAAAAACAGACAAGTGACACAGTCCACTATTACTTTGTCTGTGGTATATTCCAACTTCTCTTGGACATTGAAAATAGTGAATTTATGGAGGTCACATACTCCAGAAGTTCTCAGAGTAGGCTTTTAATTCATACTCTAAGACAGCTGGAAGGTCTTTCTAACTATT
The DNA here is from genome assembly GCF_015227805.2 of Hirundo rustica. Lineage (NCBI taxonomy): Eukaryota > Metazoa > Chordata > Aves > Passeriformes > Hirundinidae > Hirundo > Hirundo rustica. The sequence goes on along the minus strand of NC_053452.1, from coordinate 56,292,626 downwards.
ACTTGAATGCAATGGAACACAAAATATATTAATCCATAGAAATTTTCCCTCCATATCCTAATCTGTCTCACACGTGTCAAAACAACATGAGTGATTCATGTACTGTTTATCTGTTGCTGAGTACTATGCCTGTCAAGGAATGCAAACTTGGATTTAAAAGGTGTCTAAATTTATCTGGCAAAGTAGGAAATTATTTGGATTACTCATTAGCATCAAAGAGCTTTCCACATTGTGCCCACAAAACTTGATCCTCTAGGACATAATTTACCCCCTTCCAAGTTGTTATTTGTGTGTACATGGTGTGCAGGACAAAATACACAAGAGAGAGAGTGTGATCAAATCAGGCACTTCATTATCATGTTTTACACTCATCTGTCCAATTATGATTCATTTTACTAGGTGAAGTAAATGGTTCAGCACTGAAATGCATACTGATCTCTGCTCTTCTAGACACTGTGAGTAGATCCAATATTTCCCAATTTAAGGTCCCCCTGACGCAGATCTTTGAGTTAGAATAGGTCTTATTTTAATTCAGTTTCTGTATTCTTAATAAGTAATGTGCATGGGAAAGGGGTTGGTGGGAGAAGATTTTAAGGCTCCACAAAGCTTTTTAATCCTTTTTAATGCTCCACAGATCTTTAAAATTTTCATTTTCTCTAAAGCAACATGAATGTGGAATAGGCTTTCCCTCAGTCAAAATATTCATGGATAGAAAGTGTAAGAAGCAGTTCCATTTCCATTATATGAACCCTGCTTTATTAATTGGGAAAATTATTCTCAAAGATTTTCACTGACAAAGCCAACTTTAAGTAAAACAACACCACTCCATTAACTAAACGGTTAAAAACCTTTTTTTCTGTTTTTGTGTTGTTTATTTTTACTAAACTGTTTATGAATATTGGTCAATTCTTCACCAGCACTTAAGAATAGATAAGTAATCTGGTGGGGTTTTTTCCCCCAATTTCCCTATTTTCTTTTTGCTTGCCTCAGCACTAAACTCGAGATCATGTATGAATGACAGCACTATCTGCTCACTGAGTTCATAAAGACTGTATTATAGCACTTAAGATATCCTGAATCAATGTTTCTGTCTCCTATTCCCCAAGAACATGTACAAACATCAGTTTTGGAATATCCCCAGCACCAAACCAAAGAGTGCTCAGTAGGAACAATCCACAATAATGTTTTTTAAAATGGGAGAGAAGCCCCTGTTCGTTGTTGTATCAGCTGCTGACAGCTGAAGTCAATACAGTTTGTTCTGATAGGTCCACCACTTCCAAAGCCAGTGACCTCCTAAGAAATCCTACTCCCACACACCCATCCCATTGTTTAATGGTTTCCATAAATAGCAGGAAACTGCCCACATTCTTCAAATTAAATATCCTGGAGCTGGGAATGAGAAAAAAATTCCCTATATTTCTGACTGCAGCATTTCCTGACAGTCCTGTTTGACTTTAGGACTCAATAGCAGTCCAGATCCTTTGGTCAGGGAAAACTGCCCTCATGGTCCAAGAGTCAAAGAACTTGAGCACTTGATGTAGGAGTGAGCTTCCACAAGAAGCACACATCCGAAGCCACAGGATGGCAGGAGATGGGAGAGAATAAAATTTGATGCTGTACTGAAGAAAAGAAAAAATCCCCCACAAACCTGGAAAGCTCTGCTCATAGGGAGATCCTTCTCTCCACAGGAAAAGGAAGGCAAACTGAAGAAGAAAGCATGACTCTAAACTTTTGGATTTAAATCTAATAAATCTTTTTAATTTTAAAAAGGCATTACTCCTGTAGTCTGGCAAAAAGGTCAAAAGGAATTGATGCTTTAGTAAGGGCAGGACAGACATGAAAAAACATGAATTCATGGAAAGAAATTGGGATACAACAGCCTTGTAAGTTGTGCTCAGGTAATAACTGCACCATGGGACTGAGCAGCGAGTCAGGGTTTTGTCAGGACTGCATTCTTCCTGTACACTGCTTTCCACGGCAAGCTGGCTTTCACATGGTCCAGGGCGTCCTGGCCCACTCAGGATAATCCCTTGTCTGGACAGACAGGGGACCAGGACATAACATTGCTCCAGGTTTTTATGCCTGGAAGGACATCCTGGAGCCAATCAGAGCCACTGATGAAGAACTCAGTGGGGACAAGGTCTTTCTGATCTATTGGAACATCCTCCAGCTGCACCCAGTACACCCATGTTATTGGTGAATGCGCTGAACATCCTAGGTCCAGCACCAGAAGGGCTTGACCCAGCTGCTAGCAGCAGCAAACACAGAATAAAAACGGGAAAAAAAACAGTGTGAACAGGACTTTTCAACTGTTTTTTTTGTTCTTTGTATTGACATGCTGGTTACGCTTAAATAAATCAGAAAAATCATTATTAGAGAAAAAAAATCATGGGTAAGAAGGAACTGGAAAAGACCAGTATACATGACAAAGCAGGCTAACTTTCCAGCCTCATCTCAGAAACTCTTAGAGATCCTTACCCCAGTGAACCCTGGCACTGACTACAGTAGGGTTGGTTCTGGATAAGAACCCATCACAAGGGACAGGGCTCCAGTGCTTGACTTTCACTTATGGTGCAACCCTTCATGTGGTCTAAGTGCCTCACTACTGCACAGACTTTCATACTGGAATAAAGAACAGAGATGAAATAAGAGAGCAATTAAGAAAAGACAGCCAGAAATCAGCTGCAACTCACAGGTTCTACTAGTAAATATAGCTTATTTCTATTTCTACAACTTATCTGATAAAGCTAGATGAATTCACTTCCAGGAGACCAGTTTTACTTAACAAAAAAATATCAGCAAATACAACAAACAGATAAATCTTCTTCCCAGTGTTACATCTTCCCAACCATTTTTTCATTTTCTAAAATAATTTTATTTGCTGCTGTTTTACTAACTATTACAAGTGGGGTGCTTTTCTCTAATTTTAAATTCACTCCAAGTCTTACTCATGGCAGCTGAGTATAGCTATGATTAATGTCCCAAATCACTTCTGTTCAAGCTGCCACTGCATTTCACCCTGCAATATCCGAGCACTCAGCACCATCTCTGGCCAATGGTGTTAAGTACAAGTTAAATTCAAATAAACAGAAATCCCCAGTACCAAATTCACAAGATGCAGGACAGATAAGGTTGACATGAAGATTTTGTAGACAAAAAGACCTTTGCTTATCTGGAACATTAGTTTGCCCCAGAAGTGAAAAATGTGAAATTTGATTCAGATCTTTCTATAAAATCCTATAAAATTTCTATAAATTTCTGTATTATGCTTTAAAATTTGTGGTTTTGTTTCTCCTTTATCAAAGAAGCATTAAACCCCTGTGTTTCCTTTTGCAGGATGGCAATGTTTTCTGCCTTGAGTTAATCTCACTATTTAATAGCTGCAGAATGATGGAATAGATATGGAGAAGCTGTGAGGATGAAATCCCTGTGAGGATGGGAATCCATATTTCACACTTTTTGTCCTTACCACAATGAACCAAACCTAAACCACAAATCAAAAGATTCATTAGTACAGAGGAAAATTCTGAATTTGAGCTTACATATCTGAACTAAGAAAAATGCTCTCCCTAACCTTCATACCATATACTGAAGCCTGCTTTTTTCCTTCATATTTTAAAGTGTGCATATAGTTAAAGGATAAAGATAATACATGAAATCTAATTTGCACATCACTTTTCCTTTCAAATCTTGGGAGAAAACAGCTTTAACTTATTTGATTGCATTAATCCTTTTTCAGGGTTTCAGGTTGAACAATATATGGAAAATATGAAATTGCTGTAGTTGAAAATTTATTCCCTCAAGTTACATAAGCTGTAACAGGAATACACTCTCCCTTCCCCAAACATTCATAAATACATGTATGGATGAACTACAGTTTTGAGGCTGTGTGGGTTAGATCAAGACTTAGTCTATGCAAGTGGTTTCACTAACACCTGTTTTCCTTCCCCTGGCCTCACATGCATACTTAGCAAAGTCCAAGAGGAAAACAAGATCACCAACTACATTTGCAATGTACCTAGAACAAGGACAGTGATCTCTTGCTTTACAAGTCTGTGTACAGTATAGAGTATATTTCAATTACAAGAGATTATTTTAATTACATATTAAATTCTGATCCCTGACCCAAAATAACTCAGAAATTCACACTGAAGTAAACAAAACACAAGCTGTCCTTTCTATTTTCATTCGGTGGTCTCACATTCTACAACATTTGAATGCTCTTCTTCACACTAAAAACTGATAATCACCTCATTTATTTAAATGATTTATCAAAATGAGGGTTGACTCATAGGAGAAATCTCAGACTTCAATTCCACAAAAGCGTAAATGGCAACTTAGAATAAAAGTATTATGATAACCTATCATAGAAAAGGCTGTGTCTGTTTCTCTTCTACTTAAGTTTAAACATATATCATTGGCATTCTAAGTAGCCAGGCATGAAATACCAATGAATCAACCCATTGCACTTTATCAGACATCCCAAAGACATTAAAGAATAAATGTAAGTTTTCTTTCTATTTTTTCACTAGTCATGACAAACATGAAAAAGACTTTACTCAAGAACCACAAGCAGAATGTCTGCCCACCAAGCGTAAAAATGTCTGTTCGCTGAGCATTTGCTCAGATTTTTATGCTGATTGACTTCCTGTGTTTTCTCATTCCTTGCATGCTCTCTTCCTGTTAAGGTGAAAAGCAACTGACTTTCAACAGCATAATGTGGTTGCAGAAAAGAAATTTAGGTACACATTTTTGAATACTTAAGTGGATTTAAAGCACAGTGTTCAAAAGAACTACTTGGAAACTTGATTGTAATCAGTGAGCCTTCATGCCATCTGGAACCTCAGCAGTCAAATGTCATTTGTGTCTCAATCATAGAAGATGACACTCACAGCATCTTCTGAAAGTCGTGCAAGTGTTGCATAAGCGGGGGTGCACTGCTTTCCTTCATTTTATTCCTTCAGCTCCCTGTGCGCCATCTGACCCCGTCCTTCTGTCTCAGCCAAGGGGCTCCTCTCTTCACCATCCTCCAAAACAGCTCATCTTCAACTCTGTTGTCCCACATTTCCATTAGCCACGTTGCCATGCAAAAGGTCTCCCCTACCCTCTATAACCCTGTCCTCTTTTCTGATGCCAGGACTTCTGTGTAGCCAGTCCTTCACGTGCCCCACTCTTTTTCATATCTTCTTTCTAGGTATAAGGTTCCTCCATGTATTTGAGCCTTCCTGTTGCCTCTTGCATCTTACAACTCCTCTGAAGTTGCTCACAGACCTAATGCACCTTCTCTGAAAGAAGGTAGGGAACAGTGAGGATTGGGAAAACAACTTTTGGACAACACTGAGCCTTGCTTGGCTGAGGGAATAATACCAGGGGAAAGAGGGAAAGTAGGAAAAATGAAGCTTAAGAAGCCCTGTGATGGGCATCATTAAATGTTAGTTAGATTTCCACTATAAAACAAACAGTAAGGGGGAAAAACCCAAAAGGGCAGGAGAAAAAATTATCTTCAGTTTCTCTCCATACCCTTTTTTAATCATGCTTTCCTCTCAGTTAAGCAGGGTCCTCTCTGCCACTGCCAAGAACCTCACCTGGAATTTTCATTAATTAGATGCAATTTTCAAAAGTACATGTTGCAGACAAATGGTCCAATGCACCATGAAATAAATGTGCAGTCTTGGCTGAGCCAAATGAACTTGGTTGAGCTGATTTCAGTGGTGGGCCCTCAATTAAAACGAAATATTCAGCAGTTAGTATATCTAAGCAAATGGCCATTTTTGAAGGCACACTGCAAAGAGAAAAAGAACCTTATTAAAATAGCCTGTCATTACAGCTATTTTTCCAGCTCAGGTAGAAAGAGCCTAAGAACATGTGAAAGAATTCAACTTCAGGGAGCAACGAAACTGTTAACAGAGTGTGTGGCATGCTTTCATTCAGTTGGGGTTCTGTGATTTTTTTGTTTATTGCAGATACCATGATCTTAAGCCCTGTTGGACTGGGGATGGTAGACTAGCTACAATACCTTTCTGAAGTGTTGTTCCAAATTGTATGCTAGAAAGAAGAGAAGTTAGGAAAGAAGACCTAGCAGCAATTCAGTGTTCAACCTGAATTGCAAGACTATATTAGGGAAAAAAGTCATGGTTATGCCTACAGAAATCTCAGAAGAATGCCTGTCTCCCTCTAAAAGGGGCAGCAGCACCCACAAGGACAACAAACAAGCTAGATCCTAAAGTTTGTGCCTTGTATGACAGTTCTCCAAAGCAATACAGTGTCCCCTAACATCCCAACGGGGCTATGGTTCAGTTATAACTTTATGGGAAATGTGAGATCAAAAGCATCAGCATCACTTAGGAATGGTATGTCATTCCCTCAGAGTATCTCTCAATTACAAGTAACATAACACCTCAAGGAAATGGCATGGTACATGGAGTTCTTCTCATCAGCTTCTCAGTACAGCTTAGATGAAACCGTGCCACACATGACTTAATTCTTACAACTGGGATTCACTGACAGATACTTGGATGTTGTTTACTGTCACAGGTCCAGTAAGAGTTTGTCCTATAACCCCTTACAAATGGGTTTTTTAAACTAGCTTGGGATGTCTTGTAATAGTAAAGTTTCCTCTTAGAAACACTTGGAATCTTAGAAATCTTTGAATATGGAAATGATTGCTGATGATGGGACAAACTCTTCCTTAATTAAAAAACTGGCACAAGCCCAGACTAAATTTGGCTTTGTATTTCAGCCATTTGCAAATGTTTGCAGTTGAGATTGGTCCTTGGCTGATGTACAAAAAAAAAAAAAATAAGCCAAATAGACAGAAACGTTACCTCTTATATTGCAAAATTCCAGAATTACTTTTTGGCATTTCCAGTTTTTATCTTCTCTTCCAAGTTGTTTGATACATATCAGAGTAAACACCAGAAAAACAGACTTAAAATACTCACACATCCTGAAGTCATGTGTAATCCTTACTGATGCCTTTTACTTCTGTCACACAGGATAGAGACTCCACTGGTGTCTGACTAAAAAAAATGTATGCCAGGGGTGAAATCTTAGAGACATTGGCCAGCAGCTTTGCCGTTGCTATAAATCATTAAAGCCCCAGTGGGTTTCATGCCTTTCCAGCTGAACAAAGATGGTTTACAGCTTCAGAGAAGACAATCTGCAGCTGTTCTTCATAAAATCTTTGTATAAAACCTTGACATTAATCATAAAACAGTGGCAAGACTAACTACAAGGCAGCAAAAGGAAGATTTGAAAGGATAGTGTGACAAAGAGGAGACAAATATGTACAACAGATGTAAATGTTTCAGAGCTAAAAAGCAAGTGCTACTCCCTTGACATTTCTTTTCTGTCAAAATATAATGAAAGAATAGCAAAAAATTGTCTCAGTAATGCACATAATTATGACTCTAGCTGTAGACATATTTGCTTGAAGCGATAAAAAAGGCATTCCCAGGTGCTAATGGTGACTAATCAATCTTCTCTTAATAGGTAGCACACCTTTAACTGAAAGAAAATAAAAGCACATTTTCCTAAATCAGTCCCAAGAAGTCAATCAAGAGAAATCAGGAAAGCAGAAGCATTAGTTATGTACTACAGGTCCTGAATTAATGTGAGTTATTAGAATTCAAAAATTACTTCTATCCAAAAAGTTAATATTCCCCCAGCCCCTGCAAGAAAATTAGTACTGTTGATCACATTTCTTGAAAACTGAATTTCAATTCAAGTTTCTTGAATTGAACTTCTTCATATTATTCTTCAGTAAAGAGGGAGAAATCATGAACCTCGACATGCAGAACTGTTTCCTCATTCTTCTTTGGAGAGAGAGAAGCAAAATTTGCATCTATTCCCTGCCTTCAGAGTCTTCCACCTTGTAATTCATGTAAATCCTGCTCAGGAAATGCAACAACACAGTTGGCACTGAAGGAACTCCAGGTCAGAACAGGAGGTTTCAAGTCAGCTCAAGTGCTGTTTGCATTAGGGTGAAAACAATGACCACCGTATAGGGTCCCTCAATGCCCTGCTTTAATTATCATCATCCTTCCCTAGATGCTGCTTCTCTCTCTCTCTCTCTCTCTCTCTCTCTCTCTCTCTCTCTCTCTCTCTCTCTCTTTCTCTCTCTCTCTCTCCCTCTTTCTGTCTCTCTTTAGAAATCCCACCTAAGCAGCAGGCATAAAAATCCCGTTATATTGCTGGCATTATTGTACTTCTCCTCTCTTTCACACATTTCTGACTGCTCCCACAATGGATCCACAGCACTAGTTTCCTCATTTATTGTAAACCTAATGCAATGGTAGTATCCAGACATCAACCTGGCTTGTTGATCACCCAAGCAGTCCTTGATGATTTTCCAAGGAGAAAATGTTGCTGAAGGAACAAAAAGTGCACAAAAGTCTATTTAAAAAAAAAAAAAAGGTAGGTATATAAGCAGGGTTTATAAACTCAGCATTTGTAAACATCACTAAGTTCTCTTGGGATATTTCATTAGCCCAATTTTTAATTCATGTGCAGGTAAAGGGCCACATTTGTGAAGCATGTTTTTTATTAGCTGTGAAAATATTATGATTCACTGTTATTCTCTCAATAAACGTACTGTTCAGGGAGTCCTTTATATAGATCCAGTTCAGCAATGCCCCTAAACAAATGTTTACACTTCAGTAATGCTATTAAAAAACCAACATCACATGTTTCTTGATTTTCCAAAATCATTACTGGAATGCCTACTTTGGCAGAAATACTTCCTACAAACATACACCCACTACACACACACACACAATTAATAAAGGAATTGTTGGGTTTTCTTCTTAACAACAAATAACTTAGAAATGAACAATCACATTGGCAAACAAACTAATGGTAAGTTTCTAGGTAAAAACAACTCCCTGGTCTGGGTGGAACAAGCCACATTTAAATCCTGCATTACAGCTGGGACTTCACAATGCTTTTGTACTTAATATCAATAATAACAGTGCTGACAGCAGTTTGATCCTTGCTCTCAAAGATACCTCCTTCCACACACAGTGACTGCTGTGGTACTCTGTCTTCACTGGGGTGAAGCTTCTTGTACCACAGTGTATCAGGAAAATAAAGGAAATGCACTTCCTCAGCAAATGCACCTAAGTCCTGCTCTGCTCACCCAAACCCAAAGGCACATAAAAACTTTCAGTACTTCCCAGCACATGCATTCCCTGGAAATCACAAGGAATGCAGACTGTACCACAAATGATTCCGCCCTGCATCCCAGTAAATTACATCTTAATGATTTAAGCCACGGCTAATGTTCTGGTAAGTGCAAAGATGGACAGAAAACATTGAATTGATCTTCTACATGTTTTCAGTTAATCAAAAAAAATTTTGATGCATTTCTAAAGGAAAAAAAAAATCCTTTGTGTTTCTTTGCTGTATTTTAACCTTTTTAATTTTTTTTTTGTCTGATAGCCAACTAAAATAATTCAACTGTATGAACCTGTTTTAGCAAGTAATGTTTCAACACAAAAACACAAACAATTACAAAAAGAAGTGTCCATTTAAACCACTATACACTCTTGGGAAAGAGAAGAAGGTAGAGAAGCAGAAATGTAGGATAGCTTGTTTTCCCATGAGTCAAAGGCATCAGCTCTTGTCTTTCCATGTCATCTTGCTATCAATAAGCTGTTGCTAGGATGTGAATGTTTCCATGGCAATGCATGAACTCTTAGTTTCACTAACAGCACTGTTCTCCACACACACATTCTTTCATTTTCTGAGATTATTTATTTTTTTCATACCTCAGGAGCAAATATGGAAATGAAAACAGAACAAGACGGGCAATTCCTGCATCAGACTAAAACCTAGAAAGGCCTGAAGACTTCGGTGCGATTCCAGGTAAATGTCTCTGACACAGCATCATGGCTTTCACCATAGTTTACGGCTGCATACTTCTTCTTCAGATTTCTGGCATGGAGCAGAGAATGTCAGGGAATTTCCCGAGCCCTGAAAGGCAGCAGCTCGTGCAGATGAAGCTGCATTTTCAGCGCCGGCTTTGCTGGATGCGGAGCATTTCGGCAGGCAGAGCCCTCTGTGCCTGTGCTCGGTGGAGGCGGGGGAGCGGAGCCGGGCGGCCATTGCCACCTCTTGGGTCTGGCACGGCAACTACACGGCTGGAATGGCACCTGCGGGGCCGGAATGGCACCTGCGAGGCTGGAATTGGCACCTGCGAGGCCCGAGAGCCCCGCCGGGCCGGCTCCGCCCGCGTCCTGCCGCCCTCCCTTGGGAGGAACCAGCGGCACCTCTGCCCCCGCCGCGCTCGGAGTCACACACCCTTCAGCCTGGCTCTTGACGAATTGAAACATTAAACGTGTATTTATTTACAAGTCGGGTGAGAAAATCAAGCGGTGCAGCTGCTTTTTCTCTCCTCCTCTCTGATTTTTACAGGAGGAAAAACACCTTGGAATGATGTTTGTTATCTGCATCTGTTGTCTCCCTCCTTAGGCAAAGGAGACAACAGGGATAAGGCCATAGCTATCACTTCTGTCACTCCTTTTGTGATTTCTTTTTCAAGCAAAACAAAAGAGACAGGGAGCTAAATGGCAAAGGGAGAAATAGAATGTCCCTTCTCACCTTGCTGCTCCATGTGCAGAACACCCTGGAAGCTGCTGGCATCACCTTGAAATGGGTCTAAACACTGACATCACACTCCTACCACTAAAAAACTCTTGACTGGCTCACCCAGCTGCTCCTTTCAGGAGACTTGCAGCTCATCCTACTGATCAGTCATTACCATGAGCCTGACTAGACACCTCAGGCTCAATTCCGATATTTCTGAAGCTAGAGGGCAAAGCCAGAAGAAGGAAGAAGGTAGTAGGTTACAGAAAAATCATACACAAACAGAATCTCGGGAGAGATTCTGATTCAGCACACAGAAAGTTGTAGATAAAGCAATAAAAGAAATCCTGATCTGTAGTTTCTTCTTTGCCTCATTTCTTAGGTGGCTTTCTAGGAAAAAATGTGTGAGAGTAAATCTCAACAAGTACAGCCCTTGAGACGGTGAAGTCTGAGGGCAATGGAGGTGATTTTCCATGCTAGAAATAAGACCCAGAAACTCATAAAATTCTTTAAAAGAGCTTTGTTTTAGAGTGGACCTGATTGACCGAAAATGAAAGGCACATTTATTCTGTTCTTAATGACAGGGAATCACGGAACCACAAAACCACAGAACCACAGAATCACGGAATCATTAGGTTGGAAGAGACCTTCAAGATCATTGAGTCCAACCCATGCCCTAACACCTCAATGAGACCATGGCACCGAGTGCCACATCCAGTCTTTTTTTTAAACACATCCAGGAATGGTGACTCCACCACCTCTCTGGGCAGAAAATTCCAGTACTTTGTCACCCTTTCTGTAAAAAACCTTTTTCTAATATCCAACCTATATTTCCCTTGGTGCAGCTTAAGACTGTGTCCTCTTGTTCTGTCAGTTGCTGCCTGGAGAAAGAGACCAATCCTCACCTGACTACAGCCACTGTTCAAGAAGTTGTAGAGAGTGATAAGGTCACCACTGAGTCTCCTTTTCTCCAGGCTAAACAACCCCAGCTCCCTCAGTCGTTCCTCACAGGGTTTGTGCTCCAAGCCCCTCACCAGCCTCACTGCCCTCCTCTGGACGCACTCAAGCATCTCAATGTCCTTGAAATACAAGTTCAAAGCCCAGTTTATAAGCTCTTTACATTCCATCCCTTCTGCCTCGCAAAACTTGTGTGGCAACTTGTGCTAGACTCTCAAATATACTCAGCATGACTTTTTTTTCTCTTTAGCAATAACACATAAATATCTCTGGCATTAATTACTTGGTGCTGTTTTTTTGCCAAGTGGTTTTGACAGCTGTCCTTGATCATGTGACAACAATTTTCTTTAAAATACTCAATTTTCCAGACAGCCACCTTAAGCACAGACAGTTTTCTACAGCCAAAATGAAGAATATTTATAGAACTACATTGTAAAAAATAGATCTGTTACTGCTTTTCATCATTTGGCCGGTCCCCTCCTTTCCACAGTGTAAAACCCCATGCAGCTAGAATCTCACCAGAGTCACATCCTCAGAGGCCTTGTCAGGACCTTCAGAAACAATGAGTTTATCTCTCAGCAACCATTGCCTGCCCTCACTTCGATATATCCGCCCTTTCACTGAGCATATTTTCGAGTGCCACACTGAAAGTTCAAGTGTTTTTCAGTCCTTTTTTCTGAGAGGTCAATGAATCAAAACCAGATCAGCCTCTTACCCATATACCTGTTTGAAGCATTTTTAACCCTAAAAGTATTGTTCCTCACGTTCCAAAATTAGTGTTGGGTCTGTGACTTGTAGCTAGCAATAGTGATCTTACTGGTTCACTGACAACAACATTAGTTGATTTCTCATAGCTATTATCTTCACAGTTGTCATAAGACTGTCCTTTTTAACCAATATTACCTGAAGATGCTGAGCTGTGACAGCTGGGGATCCAACACTACAAGCTTTGTGGCTCACAATGAACAAATTATTGCAAAGAGTTAAGTATTAGAATACACATTTGGCTTAATCCTACTGCTCAAAAGCTAGAATGAGGCACTGCCACTGACCCAACCAGCTCATGAGGGCGCAAGACAAAAAGCACAGCACTGTCAGAATTGCCATTAGCCGTGCTAAATTAATTGAGAATGTCAGATGCATCCAGATTCTTTTTTTTTTTTAATGCTGTCATTTATCCATTTTCAAAACACTTTATTTGAATGAAAAGTGACTCAGCTTGAGACATGGCATAATTTATGCTCATCTTTGACAATTTCTAGTGCAGTTGAAGACAAATTATATGCTGGAATATGGTCCCAAAACTACACAGGCCAGTGGAATCCTGCAAGGGACTTCAGTGGGCTTTGGGATTACAACAAAATGAGACGTACTGAGGGTAAGAAGAAGCATTGACAGAAAATAACACTCTGAAAGGCTTACATTAAGTTTCTAAGCATCATCTCCACAGGAAACTCAAAAGAAAAACAGCAGCATGTCTCTCAGCATTCCTTTCTGCCATGTAAATTATTTTCAATGGGTACCAGCTATCTTCCCACTGCGAGACAATAATGTGAAAGCCCCTCTGGGTTCTCAGCCAACTTCAGATGCTGCTGTGGGAATGCTACTGGTAAGGTCACTGCCAGGAGCCAAGACTGTCCTCCCAGGCCAAAGGTTATAAGAAAATAGCACACTAATTGTCCTGTACTGCTCCCTTGCACTCTTGCACCCAAGCAAGCTTGTTTAAAGCAAACATGATGCAGTTCTTTCCTCTGGCACCCCACCACAGGGTATAAACACACTTCTGCTTTCCATCATAACTGACAGTTCTTATCCTTTCTGCTCTGAATACAGAGCTAAAACCCTTCTCTGCAAACTGGGAGAATGAGTTCACAAAATTAGTTGGAGCTACAAACCTTGCATTTTCCCATCATCTTTCCCAGATCGCTATCAACATTTCTTGCCTTCTCTTACAGCAAGACCATCAAGGAGTGGGAGATAAAACAGTGTGAGATTTAAAAATCAGTACAGTGTAAATAAATTCAGATCAACAAGCATTAAAACTACCGGAATGCAGTCTTGTAGGTTTTGCACAATGTCACTAAGAGAAAAGTGAAGATTTCTTCCAAAGAAGGTAATTCAGTGATGAATGAGGAAAAATTGAAGGCAATCTCTGAAGTACTTAGTTAACAGGACTGCAGCCTTTAAACCAGGTGAGAATTTGGAAAGTTTCTAAGAGGGAATATTAAAATTCCTAGCTCACCCAAACACTTTTTTAATACCTTATAATTTCACTTATCTAATAATATATTCTCTCAATTTCTTTTATTTCTGGTTTCATATGAGGTAATTACAATAGCCTATTACAACTAAAACTGTTTAGCTATGTTTCCAACCTGAGCTCTACTTCAATTAAGTTTTTGCCTGTGTACAAATCAAAAGAGCATGAACCTATTCCAAGTACTCTTACTTGGTGATAGAATTTGATACAAACTGAGGTACGACTTTGTAAAGAGAAATTGAATACTAGAAAGTAAATCTACACAAAATACATTATATTACATGATTTTCAGCATTTACCAGTCTTTCTTTAATATTTTACTTTCTTCAGTTCTGCTTGTTTATGCAAGATAAAATTAATGTTTTCTTAATGCCAAGGAACCTGATGTTTTCTGTATGTTTGTCATTTATCTGTTTCAGTTTCTTGATCTAGGGCTGTCACTGCATAAAAACTGTCCTTTTGTCTGCATTCACCAAATTTTGTCTTACATACGCTCAAGACAGCTTGCTTTTCATTTTTGTTACCGCTAATAAAGCTAACATTCTTTGACAGTTTTATTCTGAAAACATCTTTATTTTACCCCTGAGAAATGTAAGACAGTATCTAATTTGGAGATGTGGCATATCAGGAAATCTGGATTGCAGTTTAAGTTGAACAAGAACTGGCATCTAGTATGATTAGACATCTGCTAAAAGCCCCAGACTTCAGCCCTAACAGAGTCATGCAGGTTTTCCTCCCATTTTGAAAGTCATGTTTCCAAGGAAGAAGGGGAGAAAAGCAGGGGCATAATTTCTTGAAGATTCAATCTAACATCGTTTTGGCAGCACTCAAGAGGCAGTCATATGCCATCAGGACTTGGTACAGCCCATGGAGAAAAGAAAAAGGCATGGGGGGCTTTCTGGTGGTTCCAAGCCATCAGGACAGCTGGGTCAGCTACGTGGGGACACTCTTCCAACTCTGATGGTGATTGCTTACAAGCAGGAAGCAATGGCTCAGCAGAAGTAATGTAAGGACTTCCCTAAAGCTGGATACCTCCTTTGCCCATGTCAGGCTGCTGGAAGGTCAGACTGGCTGTTGGTGAGGGAGTAGGACAGAGTTTTTGAAGACTGAGAAAGTTGGATTCACACTTATGTTTTTATTCAATCCCCCACACAAGAAGCTTGTCTGCCTTAGACAAAGGCTCCATCCCCTCCCTGTCTCTCTTCTAGTCTGTGTTTCTCTCTCTGTTTCCTCCCTGTATTCCTGTCAAAGGGCAGGAGCAGCTAAGTTAGCTAGAGTTTTGGCCTGGATGAACCAGAATAAAATGAAATATTATTCCTGGCAGAATACCCAGCTCCTTCTAAGAATATAGAGCAGATACAGACTTTTTTCCAGAGATCAGCTCCAGTCTCCTCCTAGTACCAGCTGTCACACCACAGATCCCTTTCACATACCTGGTCAAGTTAGATCAGGCTCCAGTCCTGACACTATATAGCATTTCAATCGCTTTACTGCTCTCAGAAAATGTTTCCAGAACCCAGTTGTTTGGAGTGGAAACTTCCACCCAGTATTGAGGGAATATACAAACATTTGCATATTTAGTTCTGTCTTAGGACTGGGGAAGAACTATGTTCCCAAGGCTCCTTCCAGCCTTAAAATTCTGTGATGTAAATTTATTTCCCTGTGTATTTATCTCTCACACTTTATAGATCCTAATCAGTCTATTTACCTTTGGCTTTCAATGGCCAGCAACTATTGCTCACCTTATGTTGGCACAGGGCCATAAATATAGACCTTGGTGAGGTGTTTAGACCAAAAATTAAGAGAAAGCACTTCATCATTCCAACAGTATTAACATATTTTCTTTAGTTAACATATAGTTAATCTAAAGTAACCATTTTTTTTTTTCCATAGGCTACAGTACAATACTGCATGTAATAATATGTCATTTCAGCAAGGCTGAAGTTTTGATTCCCTTTGATGTATCACAGGTATCAGTTTGTCTATAGTTACTTGGGTAGTAATTATGTTCCTCTCAGAACACCTCAATAAAAAAACTCATTGTATAGTGGAAATTCTCACTTTGAAAGTGATCTTATCTAGATAGTATTGGCAAGTCTGGGTCTTTTTTATTGTTTGTTGTTATTACTCTGGAAGGCAGCTTTTGCCTTTTAATCTGATTTTCTGTTGTTTACAAATTGCTCAGTGAGTGTAACCTCTGGGAAAAGAATATTAATGATGAATTGGCAGCCAAGATAGAACATTAGCAAGTGTGGTTTCACAGTTTGGTAGTTTGAGCATTCAGATTAAAGTGAGGAGACTCAAGTTCCCACCCTGGTTTACAGATTATTTGTGGGGTCTAGTCAAAGACTGCTTGACATTGTTTAAACAGGAGTCCCATGCTATTTATCTCCCAAGTAAACAGCCAAAACATGTAGCTAAAGACCAGACCCTTTTTTTTACACCTTTTTTCACAGCTACTCTGAATTCCTATGAACAATGCCACAACTGTAACAACAACAAGAAAGGTACAATCTTTGGAGGAGGAAATACTGATCTTTTTTTCAGAGGGAAATGGAAAGTGATGTCAGAAGAGGCAGAACACTGCATATGTGTTGTAACCACGGAGCTCTTGCTTAGCAAGGGGGCACCTACTTGGAAAGAAAGCAATGGTCCCTGCAGTGTCACCTGCCACCTGGGCATCATGCTCTGAAATTGATCACAAGATCAAACTCCTCAATCTAGACAGGTGGAGGAGCACCTTCAATGAAATCTCATATGGATTCCTTTGTTTTACAGTAAAATAGGAGTGCCACACTGTCAGATACAGTGCCTCAGATGAGAGAGAAGCTGCTAGCAGCTTACAGATGGCAATTGGATACAAATTGTTTTATTTAGTAATCTCAGGCAGCTGTCAGTGGGAATAGCTGAAATGAACTTATAGTCAGTGCCAAAGTCCAACACGAAGTCTTAAATCAGATGACCACATTCCTTTCTCAGGCGCTGCCATAACCTAGAACTTCTATAACACATTTACCTCCATACTGTATTATCTCTTAGTCATGGACAACAGCTAGCTATAGCAGTGTGGAAGTCTCCTTTTCCCATTTTCAATATTTCACAACCATCAAAAAAACTGTGCAGATGTTTTACAGAAACCAAGCATAAGATGGCCTTTTTTTGCTCTTCAATTTATGGTATATTAAACAAACTGTAAGTGTTGAATTTACAACATTGTGCTTATCACAAACTTCTGGTTTCTTTGCACCTACCTAGGATTTAGCACTTCACTCTCCTTTTACAATTATTTTGCCAAAACATGGCAAAAAATTATACCCACAGAAAGCCTAACTAGCTCTCAAATGATCTGTTAGTGGTCGATACCCACATACAGTTAGTCTGCAGAGAGCTTTTTGATCACCAAGGGAATTATTTGCACATAAGAAAAATATTGATTCATTTATTATGTTTGTTTAAACACTGTGAGACATGTGACATATATTGCTAGTTCATTGTTTAAATTATGTAAGGGATGGGGACATGCTAAGAGCGTTTTTCTGTCATGTACCTGTGAGAAGATTGCAGGTGTCACCATATTCAGTTGAACTGAAATCTTCTCAGATTTTGTCCCATGTGGCCATTACTTCCTCAGGAAGCAGGTCCATCCAGGTCCATCAAAAAACCCTTGGTCTGAAGTCTTTGTAAGGACTGAAATGTTAGCAGCAAAATTCTGCCTTCTTTTTCTTTTCCTTCTCATGATGTGACTCTTGGATAGTCCTGTGCAGGCCAGGAGCTGGAGTTTGGTGATCCTTGTGGGTCCCTTCCACCTTCAGATATTGTATCACTCTGTGAAAAATTTTCCAGAGATTAGAAAAAGTTTGAAAGTTTCAGGAAAACTCAGTGAATATGAATTCAGTGCCAAAGGAGCACTGCCTTCACAAAGGGTATGCTTTTATTATCTTATTCACTAATATAAAATCATCTCAATGTACAATAGGCAATTGGATACCATTTTAGCAAAATAAGACAAAATATAAGTAGACTGTATCCTTTGCAGTCAAGTTAATTCCAGTATCTTCCTTGCCAGCAGAAATCCCTAGCTCACCTCTTTTTCTTGTGTCAGTTTTCCAGTCATCTGATCTTCAACTTAACTAGAGCTATGCTGACACAAACCACTTGAAACAGTTACTCATAAATGCTGCAGTGCTACTTACATCTTATTCTGTCCCCAGTGGTTATCGTGTATTATTTCCTATATTATCTGACAGTAACTGCCACAGGCTTGCTAGAAGAGTTGGGTTTAAATGCATAAAGAATACAGCTACATAAAGAACTGCGTGTCTTGGGTGTTTATAGATCTAGTCCTGATTTAATTAACCTAAATCATGTAATTTAAATAGGAGGTGACTGCATGAATACCTCTGTGGCTGAATTGCAAATCAGGAATTCATAAACTGGGGTCACAGCTTGCTTAACATTCACAAAACATGCCCGCAGATTCGATTTTTTTTCTTCCAATCCAGAGAGAAGTTCCAATAACACTGAAAATTAATCCATCACTGGGTTTTTGCTCATGCAGTAAACAGCACTCTCTTCTTGAGGAGAAACCAAACTAGGTAAGACCAGCAGTTCAAACCCAGTTTTTCTTAACCTGTGGGATAGAGACAAAGGAAAAAGGAGAAAGGAGAAAGGAGAAAGGAGAAAGGAAAAAGGAAAAAGAAGTTTTAGTTCTTCAAAAAAAAAGAAAACAGAAAAGGACAGCTTGATCTTCTGGTTTTGCACAGCTTTCTTTGACAAAAATATTTCTACAACTCCAAGTCTCTCTGGCTTTTCATGCCTTTTCCCAGGAGCTCTCCTAATGCAACTGCAGATGAGGACATGCTGAGCAAATTCACTCAGCTTTGACATGATAAAGGACAATGCTGAGCAAAGAGTAGCTGCATCTTTAGCAAACCAACATAACTGTTTCCCTTACTGCAGAAATTATGAAAAGGAAAAAAGTAGTTCCTCCAAAGAAACTATTCACAGAGATAGTTTTAGATGTATGTGTTGTGTAGGCTGAGGCAAACTAGATAATGTGGGTGCTTGTTTGCATGTCAGCAGTCAGGAAACTCATTATTCAGAAAACAAATTAGAGACCAGCAAGTCACTGTTGAGTGCATATGAAGAGGATGGCAAACAGTGGCCAAAAAGAGCAGACAATCATACAAGGAATATGAATTGTTGTAGAAAATATCTGCACACCTAATATTACAGTGCCATATCTTTGGAAATGATTGAACTCTATCCTTAACTGCATTGCCTACTGGCAGTCATGATGCATAGGCAGAGGAAGAGACACCGACATTTGAAAATATTACATTAAGTACAGATGGGTGTTAATGTCTTTCAGACAAGACAGGGCTAAATAAAAAATGCCTACAATTCAATTCTGTTGTTATTTACAGCTGACAGTGGATTTCTGATGAATGTGTGAGGATAAAGATAGGTGTAGGTGGTTCTCAGACAGTAGAAAATAGCATTAACATACTATACTTGTCTGTGAAAAAACCAAGATTACAAATAGATGCCAGGAAAGGCTCACTGACAGTTCCTCATGGATTATTATGGTATTCATAACAAAAACTCTTCCATGAAAGGGAAGGGAAAGGGGAAGGGGTAGGGGAAGGTGTAGGGGAAGGGGATAAGACATGTTTTAGCAAATGCAAGGATATCCTCCCTGCCTTGGGAAGTCCCTAAGTGAAAACTTAGGGAAACAAGAAGAAAATCTGAGGAAGCACTACTACATGCTGGTCCTGCTACTGTTGTGTTACAGACAGCCCCTGCTATGGGCTACCAAACCAGGATTTAGGCTGACGTCTTTATATTCTTACTCAATATGTGGTTCTGTGAATCATAAATAGTATTCTGGCTTTTCCAAGTAAACACAGCCCTGCAGTGGTCTGAGTTCTGCAGAAATATGTCACTAGGTGGTATCTTAACTTCAGCATCTGCTTAATACTGAGTTCAGTGAAACTGCTGCAGTGATTCACTTTAAATAAATCTTAAGGACAGGATTCTTGTACTGTCTAAGGACACCACGTGGTGGCAATGACACAAGACCTTCTGAAGACTCAATAGGAGACCAGATGAATGCCTTAAAGGATATCTTTAGTGGCAATGGATGTCTATGTTCAAGGAACTGAACTTCACCCTGTCTTATGTTCAAGGAACTGAACTTCACCCTGTCTGAATTGGCCACTGAGAAAGCCCATGTCAAGACTGAGCCCTCTAATTCAAATACAATGGCCCACATTTTGCAAAGCTTTGGGGTTTTTTGTTTGTTTGTTTGTTTATCTTGTTTTAGTTTTTTTAGCTGTTAATGTACACTTAAATAAACTGCTACTTTGGAAGACAGAGAATGTCTAAAAGCCAGAGGACAAGATATGCCCTAGGACCTGCACTGGAGAAGGTCAGAACTTGAATATTTACTTAATTTTGTTGATTAATGTAACTCCAACCCTTTGTATATAATGGGAGAAATGACAGTAAGTCCCAGTACAATGGCGCTGAGTTAGATCATTTCATGCAGAGAACTCAGTGAGTCTTATGGTAGGGAAGGACAGAAAGAGACAAAAGGTCTTGGCATCTGAACTGGAGATTCTGGAATTGCTAAAACATTTCACAGAGCACCGTGACTGTGCTGGAAACTAATTTTCATTTTAAAATTTCAATTAGAGCAGATGAGACAAAAATAAATCATACATGAAAAAAAATAGCATTTTGAAAGTAAAACTTTGCTCCATGTGAAATTATTTTTCTGGATATTCTTTCTTGGCAAATTTTAACATGTCAGGTTTCATACACAGCAGAAATTAAAGTAATTTTTTAAAACTCTAAGCTTCTTTGAGAGAATGAATTTCTACTTTGTGTGTCTCAGACAGTGATCCTGTGTGGGCTTGAGAAATCTAGGCTGGAACAATGAACTTTTGAAGGAGACAGGAAAAGATACAACTAAAAGTAAATTATTGATATTTTCACTATTAAGCAATTAAGTGAATTGCTCTTTAGCTGCTGGACTTCTAAACTACATCCAAATCTTGTTTAGACAAAAGGAGGATGTATTCTAAATTAAAGCAGTGTTATGGCCAGACTGAGAAGGCAGAGAAGGCAGTGTATGCTCTCCATTTGTGGAGCTGTTTGACACATAAATTAGTTATATCAGGTTGGGTCACTTATTTTTTTGTGCCCCCAAAGTTTCAATCTGGAATATAGACTTCTGACTTGACTACATTTACAGCATGCTTCTAGAGAGATACTTCTGGGGAAGGAAAGAGGGTTAATCTTTTCTTCTAGTTGGAGTACCATAGGAAGGAAGACACATGCTGTAGCATAATATGTCTCTCCACATGTAGGCTGTTTTTTCTTTTCCCCTCCTTTCTTTCTCATTTCTTCTACTCTTAATGCTAGAAATAAGTCTCAAAGTTTGGTGGTCTTCATAGGAGGTAGGAGTTAAGGCCAAAATAGAAATATAGATCCATCTTTTTATTAAAGATATTTAAATATATATTTATTAAAGAGAACATTGATAATACCCATACCTGTACATCCTTAAACACTGTTCTGGGATTACAAATGAGCCTGTTTTGAGAAAAGGGCTTCCAGCCTTCAGGGCACAAATCTCTTTCCCAAGATGACTGGAAACATCTGGTAATCATTTCTCATTACCTCTGACACAGAAATATCTATTAGATGGAAAGAGCAAACACTTTAAATAGAAGATATTTGGGTATTTTAATAACACATTGGGACAAGATTAGCCCTTCACTCCTATAAAAATTAAAGACTCTAGCGTTTCATGAAGCTCACATTTTTTTGTTGCATTTTGTTGCATGTCCCATTTTTCTATACTACCAAAGAAAAGTTCAATCAAATTAAAAATAGAAAGATATTTATGATGAGAAGACACATCATCCACTAATACCTGATGACAGATATGGTCGTTGATATACATTGGTTTATTTGCTAGTGTTGCTTATACAACACCACAAAAAAGTAGTGAGGAAAATTTACAAGTAACAAGTAACACGTGTAACAAGTGAGAAATCATCCCTGGCACCTCTGAAGTGCCCCGGTCAGAACAGGCAGGTGCTTTTGTGGACCCTCAATGCAGGGAGGGTCCAATGCATGGTTTGGGATCTGAATCCATGCTGACAGACCCACAAACAAGGAGCAGTCTGACAAGGCACCAGACAGGGAATGTGCACAGCCCCAGTTCAGGATTCCATACCTTTGTGCCTGTACTGTATTCTGGAAGCAACCCACCTCAACTTACATCCAATAGAGAAAAAAGATTGTTACAATACTGTTATGGGTTAGTACAGTTTAGTTTTTTAGTCATAGAGGAATGTAGAATGATTTTTCCAGGTCAGGACCTGGGAACTGCTTTAGAAAGGACAGGGACCCATCAGAGGGTTAGTTGGAGTATTGGCATCAGTTTTGACCACTGAAAATCGTTGGCTACGACTTTGGGAAGTACCATATTAAACCCCTTCATTTCCTGCAGGTCAGCTTTTTCCTTTTTTCCTTTGTCCAGAGAGAGACAGGTAACATCGAGCTGGGCCTGCTGCTCCCCCCTTTTTGGGGGCAAGCTGGCCTGAGGCCTGGCCGGATTCCATCGGCTCCTGGGAGAAGGGGGGGAAGGAGAGGTTGCTGCTTTACAAAGCTGTTTTCTCCAAACTTCCCTGGACCAGGGAGAGATCTCTGCCAGGCCCCTGATAAGAGCTATGGGCACCATTTAGGCAGAGGCCGCCCTGATTTACACTGAGGGCTGAAAAGGCATTTATGATCTTGCCTGGGGTTTTTTTGTGATTCCGGACTGCCCGGGTGCTCCGATCTCTGATGTTTCTGCGTCAGTTCTTCCTCCCTCACATCTAATACCACGAGCTACCGCGGGAGAGAAGAGACTCTGGGCAGATTTAACCCTTTCCTGGCAACATGAATCTTCCAGAGCCTGGCCCTTCTCTGAGAAAAGAAAAAGACAGAGTGAACATAAAGAAGAAACAGCATGAAGTCAGTAGAGTGAGAGTGAAAAGACTGTTGGGACAGAGGGTTAAAGAGTTAGTTGTTCGATTCTTATTTGAGCCATAGAAATAAACTCTATATTTAGATTATTCCTTTAAATCGTGGGAAAGATATATATTTGGGGAGATGATTGTTTAGATTTGTGATGGACTAAGCGATATTAATCCTGTAAGATGCTTGAACAGAGATAAAGATGAGAAGCCCTCTGCGCCAGTGAAGAATGAGAAGATATCTCTGTACCTTGAGATGAAGAATTCTTTGCCTTTAGAGTTATTCATGTTTAAAAGGTGACACCCCAATATGCAGAAGTCTAAGACCCATGACCTATAATCAGCTTGGGAACCTGTTAATGGGAGGGTCACAAAAGCAGGTTTCTCCAGGTGGTTGTTTTTGTGACAGTTAAAAAACCCACAAGAGAACTGTTCTAAGTTGTCAGTGGGATCCATGACTCTAAGAGATACTCTTCTTCTAAAAAATTGATGAAAGACTATTGTCAGATAGTGAAACTGACTGAAAATTACCAGTTTTGTCTCTTTATGTTGTTTTGTAGGAAAGTGAACAGTTTGTAAGAGGAGGGAAGAGTGTTTTTGGAGTTTCATTCTGTTTTGTTTTAGTGTTTTTTTCCCAACTTTCTTTTTCCATTCTTTTAGTGTGTGCTAATAAAACTATTTGATCATTTTTAAGGTTGAGTCTGCTTTGCTTTTCTCCTAGTCTCTCTCCCACAAAAAAAGTTAGTGCTAAGACCAGAGTTTAGTGAATGTGAAACCACTACATTAATTGGTGTTTCTGCCTGGTTTTCAAAATTAAAACCATTACAAATGCCATAAAAGGAAATAAATAGATACAGATAAATGGATGGATAAACTCCATGGCTTTAGTCAACAAAAAAAATTCTACTTATCCCAGGGTATAGGTCATTACATGTTCTCATGGTCAAATTATCCCCTGGAAATTCATGAAATTGAAGACTAGATTAATTTCATTTGGGCACTTAACAGAACCTATGTTAGGGATTTTGAGGTCCAGCATGGACACAGGAAACAGAAAGACAGAAGCTTCCTCAGGACAGAGAAATGCCTCTTGCACGTTTCAATGCACTTCCCACTCTTCCACCACTTCTCCCCATTGTAGCTCTGTTCTCCATCCCTCCAGTATATCCTACAGAACTGGAACTCTTTATTCAGTTCCTGACAGAAAGGGAATTTCATTATGGACGGGCTGGAATAACACCAAGTGCCCTAAGAAAAGTGATACTGGAAGTTGCTGCACTCTTATGAGACTCAGGAACAAAGGGAAGTTTTCCTAGAAGGACCTGGAAGGGAAAAAATAAACCCACTGGCTTGGTGAGCTATTTATTAGAGACAGATTCTCTCTGCAATTGCATCTTCTGTATTACAGCTAAAAGACCCTATGCATTTGCCTACATTTTATTTTGTGCCTGTCCCCCAAACCTACTCAGCATTTGATGGTCCAGTGCTCTCCCGAGCACTTGCATTTAGGGAGCCTCATCTGAAGGGCTTCCTGACTGACCAAGTGTGCTGTTGGAAAGCATATGAATCATGGGGTGCTCTGAAACCAGTTTCACAATGCTTGAATATAAAAATCCTATATTCATTCAAAGAGGGCAGACTGACTTCAGCCTTTCTGCTGCACAAATGATTCATTCCAGTACTAATGAAATGTCAGGGTTTTGGCAACCCATACTCCCACAGTCTGCCATATCAAGGCACAAACTTACAAGGACAATCTGAACTCTGAATTCATGTTCTAATTACTCTGCTTGCTCGACCTTAGAAGTGGTGCGAGGACTGCAAAGGCAATCACTGCCTGGCAGGTGAAACACTCACAATAGCAGGATGATGGTTCCTGCCTCCTAGACTTCCTTTCCTTTGTGCTTATTTTCACAATGACTTCATAGGCCTTTACAAGATGTGGGACTGAGAATTGATAAGATTTTTATATAAATGAAGTCTTGAACAATGATTTGTCACTCTCCCTTCAGCTGTAAGCAATTTCAGTGAGAAGCAAAATCTCACACCTCCTAATGCTATATTTGGCCTGTTCTGCTGCACAGGTTCAAGTGGTCTTCTAACCAAGAAGAGAACACTTCTGCTTAGGAGTAACTTGATGAAAGATAGATACACTGCAAAAATCATGCATTTAATGGATAATAACCATTTTGTATGCTTTCACTGTACATGTCATCTGAGGATTGCAGAACACTTCTCAAATGTTAATTGAACTTCGTAATACCCTTTTGAGACACATAAAAGATGTAATGAAGGCTTCAGCTCCTCAGTAAACTGTACTAGCTTCCAAGAGAGAACCAAGAAATTATCTGACAGTATATAAACACTTCAGCCGGAAGTGAGAAATGTCAGGATATTACTTTGAAATAAAGCAAAGGGAATTCAGTCGCAGTTTATTCCAGAAGGCTAAAACTTCCCTTTGCTTCAGATTCACTGAAACATTAATGAAAATACAAGTCAGGAATTTACTATTCTCTATTAGCACAGCTGACTATTTAGTAATACAAGTGCCCCAAGCTCTTTTTGAAGTACTGCTGCAGTATATTCCGCCAAAAAGCAACATCTGTTGCTTCTCTCCTCCACTTCCTGCATCATTTGCTATCCCTGTACAGCAGCTATACCATGAACTATGGCTACTGTACAGCCTCCCAGTATGGGTCATGATATGGATGCAGCATGAAGTGTGGTGCCAGACAGGCCAATTCTGTGAGGCCAAGGCTTTGGAATCATAGAATCACAGAATCACAGAATGGTTAGGATTGGAAGGCACCTCAAAGATCATCTAGTCCCAACCCCCTCACCATGGGCAGGAATGACTTTCACTAGACCTTTCAGTTTACCCAAAGCTCCATCCAGCCTGGCCTTGAATGCTTGCAGGAATGGGGCACCCACAACTTGTCTGCACAACCTGTTCCAGTGCCTCACCACCCTTATGGTAAAGAACTTCTCCCTACTATACAGCCTAAACCAACTCTCCTCCAGCTAAAGGCCATTGCCCCTTGTCCTATCACAACATGCTCTTGTGCAAAGTCCCTTTCCATCTCTCTTATAGGTCTCCTTTAGGTACTTGAAGGTTGTTATGAGGTCTCCTCAGAACCTTCTTTTCTCTAGGTTGAACAACCTCAATCCTCTCAGCCTTTTTTTATAGGAGAGATACTCCAGCTCTCCTATCATCTTCATGGTCCTGCTCTGGACTCTATTCCAATAGGCCAAGGTCTTTCTTGTGTTGGGGGCCCCATAGCTGGATGGAGCACTCCAGGTGGGCACTCTCTCACAAGAGCAGAGTAGAGGGAATCACCTCCCTCACCCTGCTGGCCATGCTGCTTAAGAAGCAGTGCAGGACGTGGTTGGCTTTCTGGGCTGCAAGTGCATGTTTTTTGCTCACAGACCACCCCAAGTCTTTGTGCCCAGGGCTAGTCTTGATCCCTTCTATACCCAGGCTGTATTTTGCTTGGGACTGCCCCAACCCAGGTGCAGGACCTTACACTTCACCTTGTCAAACTTCATGAAGATTGCACAGACTCACCTCTCAAACCTGTCAAGGTTTCTCCCAATGCCATCCCTTCCCTCCAGCCTGATGACCACACCACATAGTTCCATGCCATTGGCAAACTTGCCGAGACTGCATTGGATCCCACTGTCCATGTTGTTGACAAAGACTTTAAAAAGCGCTGGTTTCAACACCAGCCCCTGAGGAATGCCATGTGTCACTTCTTTCCACTTGGACATTGAGATGTGGACTGTAACTCATATATATATAAAACATTAAAAGAGAGCTATGCAACTACAATATCTATGTTTAGAATCATCCATCACACAATTTTCCACTGCATTCCCCATATGTGGTTCCATTTACCTCAGGCAAAAAATGCACATGCGTCTTCACTCTGTTTTTTCTTGCAGGCAAAGTCACACATCAGAGGTTACAAGAGGTCCTAACCTAATAGACTACAGATGTTTCATAGAAGGGAGAAATCAAAAATAGAAAAGATATTCTAAACTAGTTTGAAATTATAGAAATTCCAATAAACAATAATTCCCACATCTAATGGGGTGGGGTTGCAAGGACTATTTTTTCCATCACTTCAAATGTCATTGTACCCCAAAAAGATACCTTTCTCTTGCCAGTGGCTGTTATCATTCGGAATCTTAGTGACAAATTAAAGGTCATTTTCCTATATGTCATATGCTACTGCAAATTAGTTTGTGCAATCACTAATTGATGAGAAACTGGAAGCGCTTATTATACGGATAAGTGTGAAAGCTTCACTTCAAGTTGATTTCTTTCTCCTATTGTGGTTATTTGGAAATGAATCATCTCCTATGCTCTCTTTTTAGTAACTGCAGACTGCTTGCAATGAAAAAGAAAATAGGAAAGGAAGGATGAGAGAACAGAAATCATAAAAATCAGAAATAAAAACTTATTTCAAATTTTACATTTTATGTTACTTAAAAATACATAAATAGATACAGGACATACTTGTGACCTTTCATCCTGTCATTAGTAGTACTATTATCCCTCCTATGCAAATGTGAAAACTATGACTCAGACATCTAATTTGTGTAGCTTGCTGATTCTGTTATACATTTGATAAAGAGTCTTAATAACTCACTGAGCAGAGCCTCTGCATGCCTGCACATATCCACAATACAAATACTGCACTCGGAATTCAATAACACATCACCATGTTTCAGAGAAATCCTATGCCATGTGGCACCAAGAAAGATTATTACCTGTTCATATGTTGTCTCTTGTACTTGCCTCAAAGAAAGAAGCTGAGCAGATATACTTCTCCAAGAAAAATTAACCAGGAAATCTCTTTGCCCTCCTTCAATGTCTCCATTCACCAGGTTCATTGTTCAAAATGGATTACTGTGGGAACAAGGCTACAACAGTTCACCCTTTTCTCAGCCCATGAACTGGCAAGCCACAAGTGAAAAAATCACCATCCCAAGACAGTTCTGCTTTCTGAGTGTCATGGTTTAACCCCAGCTGGATACTAGGGACCACAGAACCAGTCACTCACTCCCTACCCCTGCTGGAATGGAGAGGATAATTGGAAAAAAGTATAAATTTTTGGGTCAAGATAAGAACTGTTCAATAATTGAAGCAAACTGAAAAATAGCAACAACAACAACAACAACAATAATAATAATAAAGGAGAAAGAGGAACACAACACAGGAAAATGAAGTGATGAACTATACAAATGCTCACCACTCACTCATCAATGCTCAGCCCACCTCCAAGCAGTGATTATCCCCTCCCAACCAACTCCTCCCAGTTCATTCATAGAAAATGATGTTCAATTTTATGGAATGTCCATTTAGACCATTTAGGTCAGCTCTCCTGGCCGTGCTCCCTCCCTGCTTCTTGTGCATCCCTTCACTGTCTGAGCATGAGACACTGAGAAGTCTCTGATTTAGGGTAGCAACAAACAAAATGTCAGTGTGTTTTCAACAGTATCCTTGTACTAAATCCAAAACAAGACTGTGCCAGCTACTAAGGAGAAAATTAATTCTATCCCAGCTAAAACTAGGACACTTAGGAAAAAATAAGTGGAGAAGTGTAAGTGCCTTTCTTCTGTGTTTTATAGAGATGCAATACTTCTAAGATGCAAACTCAAACATTTGTCAAAGGTATGACAAGGACGAATGCAAGTAAACAGCCTGAGAAAGAGTAATACTCTGCTTTCTGTCATAAATCTAAGCTGTGAATACACCAGCATTCTGCTTAAGATACTCTGTTTAGACAGTGTCATTATCTCACAGCAGTCATCTATAGAGCACTGTGTGGGTTGAGTTCAAACCCCAAGGTTTCTTTAAAGCAGGCACTTGCAAGTGTCAAAGTGAATTTGAGCACCAAAATCAGAATTTATCCTGTGGGCATAAGTTCCCTTACCCAGTACCTGAGGAAGATGCCTCCCACAATTCAAAATCACAGCCACAACTCCTTCCACTGCTGGGTGACCATCTCCATGTCACTTCATCAATCACTGCTGCTGCTGCTCCTATGCCTTCTCTCTCATATGTCCTAATATGCACCTCAAGAACAAGACACCCTGCAGAGAAGATGGAATGCCTGAGTTCTCAACTCTGATGACATCAAAAGGACCTAAGTACAATTTTTAGCAGAGTGCTTAAACAGCAGACTATAGTTGAGGGAAGAGTGGGAGAAAAGAGGACGTGAAAGATCTCTCTTTTTGGAAGCTGCTCCATTTAATTGTGGGTAATTAACCATTTACTTAGCCAGAGTAAAGGGACAGTGATAATTCCCAGTTCAGCAATTAAGAAGCTTTTCTTCCTGAGGTGAACTTTAATACCAATGCCTATTCCAGTGAACACTGTAAATACAAAATATTTAGCATCTAGTGACACATGGCAGCTAAGCAGAAGTCTGGAACTTTACATTTTGGAAAGGAGTTGTGATTCTGTTATCAAATATCTAAACCTTTTGGTCAAACTGGCCTTTTGTGGCAAAACTGATGACTTGAACTTGAAGAACTCGTGTTGCATCTTAAGGTGATTGTTTCTACTACTCAATAACACAAAACGAGGTTCAGCTTCCACACTATTTGCAGGGATTTCTAGGACCGCACCTGCTGTTATGAGAAGCCAGTTTAACATCAGACTCTTTATGGAATTTAAGTTTTCCATCATGCCTTTTCCTTTCCTGTGGTTTGTCTTTGCCTAGCCTCTAGCCCTACTCATGTCTTACATCTGTTATGTGCAAGATTTAAAGTGTAGTGCTGTCTTACAAAGACAGGCAGCCTTCCACTCTGAAAGAAGCAAGGCACGCTGCACACAGCACGAATGACTTCAAGAGCATTTTGAGTATCAATTGTCAGAGGAGACAAATCAAGCAAGAAGCAACAATTATGAGCTGGAAGACAGAGGACCTTATTTAACACTAATTGATACTTACTGGGAAGACAAAAGAGAGATTAATTCACTTTGCAGTATCACTTACTGTGGAAAGGTTTGAAAAAACAAAACCCATGGCACGCCTGTAGGTAATTGCTCTCAGTTGGGTGTGTTCCCGGTGCCTTTGCAAGCACTGTTTGTGAGGACACTGCTTTCATGATTTATATGAGCCTCTAAAATTATCTCACCACAAATTACCGCAGAGATGGTGGTAAAGTGGGCTTCCTCTGCATGTGGAAGAACAGAGAGATAAAGGCTGTGAGGAGGTGTGCTGAATTTTTATTTTGCCTCATTTCAGTGGTGCCTCAGCTCTGGCTTGTGCTTTCATGAGGGGGAAAACAGGATATTTGAAGGGCACATTAATAGCTTTCTGTCTTTACTTCCACTTAATATATTTTATTCAACTTAGCCTGAAAGAAAAAGAAGAAAATTATAGAAAAAAAACTTCCAAGAATATAACATTTATTCATTGCCAAGAAACACCACATTTCTTAGAAAATATTTGTCTAGGATTTAAGGTTCATAAGCTGAGCTAAGAAATTCATCTCTTCTCTGCTTGTCTTCGTTGTAATTTACAGTATATCTAATATAATTTTTATTAGCCCTTTGAAATCTTCTGCCAACTTCATGCACAGTTACCCAGTGGAATAGTCTGAAACACTGTTATTTTTTTAGGTTTTCTGAATGGCAGAAGCTTCTTCAAGTAAGTTTATTTTAACACTTTACATTAACATCAAGCATGTCTCTGTCATTATCAAAATAAAATGCTTGTGTGTGTTAACAAATACATAAAATAATTTGGTATTACCACTGACTTCTTATATTAGAAGTATTCTGAATGCAAATTATCATTGAAGAGTTTAAAAATCAATAATTATCTGAAAAACACATGTAACAGCTTCTCACAAAACTCAGGAAAATGTTAATTTTTTTTCAGTGATCCTAAGAAAAAGAGATTGTAACTCCTTGATTAGGATTTAAATTTAAAATACTATCTTTAGGACTTATTTGAATTCAAAAATGCTGTTTTAGAGACACGACTCACACATACATAGAATGCTAAAACACCAACTTAACTACCACAGCATTGACCACTGTGTCCTCAGCTGACCAGGTGGTCCAGCTTTCAAGCAGAGAACAGGGAGTTTATTGGTTCCTCTTGCTTTGTGCAAGAAACAAGCAGATTTAGGCACTTGTGAATGACGTCCATCAATCTGCCTGCCAAGGATGTGACCCACTATACTAGACAACATGAAATGGCAGGGACAAAGCTGTGACATCCTGCCCTTCTCAGCGACTCAGGTAACAATGAATAGCATCTTCCACTTGATCCTTCTCCCAGCTGTCCTGGAAAATTAGTCCTGTCTTCAAAAATAAAGCTGAAAGAGACTAATTTTAGACAACAGCTAGCAATTCATTGCAGTCATTAGTCGCAGCCAGCATGGCTTCATGAGGGGAAGTCCTGCTTCAGTCGAACCTGACCTCAAAGAGTAACTTACCCAGCTGGTCTAGGAAAGCCAGTAGATGCAGCCCTTTTGGACTTCAGCAAAGCTTTTGGTACTGTCTCTCACAGTATCCTTCTGGACAAAATATCCAGCATACATCCATGCATGATGGGTGAACAACTGGCCCACGGGTCAGGCAGAAGGGGTTATAGTGAAGGGGGTTACATCAGGTCCGGTCACTAGTGGGGTTCTGCAGGGCTCCATCCTAGCCCCTGTGCCCTTCAACATCTCCATAAACAACCTGGATGCAGAACTCCAAGGAATGCTATGTTTGCCAATGACACTGAACTGGGAGAAGCTGTCAACTCCCTTGGAGGCAGGGAGGCCCTGCAGAGAGACCTCGACAAATTAGGGGATTGGGAGATCACCAACTGTATCTGGCAAGTGCCAGATTCTGCACCTGGAACAGGGCAACCCCAGTTGTGTGTACAGACTAGGGAATGAGAGGCTGGAGAGCAGTGCTGCAGAAAAATGGCAAGTTGAACACGAGTCATCAGTGCCCTGGCGTCCAAGAGGGCCAACCCTGTCCTGGGGTGCATCGGGCACAGCATGGCCAACCCTGTCCTGGGGTGCATCGTGCACAGCATGGCCAGCCCTGTCCTGGGGTGCATCGGGCACAGCATGGCCAACCCTGTCCTGGGGTGCATCGTGCACAGCATGGCCAGCCCTGTCCTGGGGTACATTGGGCACAGCATGGCCAACCCTGTCCTGGGGTGCATCGTGCACAGCATGGCCAACCCTGTCCTGGGGTGCATCGTGCACAGCATGGCCAACCCTGTCCTGGGGTGCATCGGGCACAGCATGGCCAGCCGGGCAAGGGAGGGGATTGTCCTGCTCTGCTCTGAGCTGGGGCGGCCTCACCTCCAGTGCTGGGGGCAGTTCAGAGAACCACAATATAAGAAAGATATTAAACTATTAGGGAGCTCTTTATTCTGCCACACTGTTTTATTTAATTTCATTAATCACATAATAAGTGGCAATTACTTAGTGTCACATAATGCTCTACTTTTAGTGCTACCAAAGTCGCATTACATTGTAGTAAGAAGTTATATTTGTCACAGGGCAATTTATGATGGCTCAGAGTTTTCCATTTATTTCTAAATGCTTTGTGGAACCTGTGAGGCCCATAATAAATATTTTACTAGTGCATTGTGAAGATTTCCTAGAAGTATATAACTGTATTTAAATCATCTATCTGAATCTCCTCCCTTCAGCAAAAGCCAATTTTATGGCCACATAAATATTTTTCCCTACATTACCATCTGTGAGTGGGCAGAGTAGTCAGTCTCTGTGGACAGTATTTCTCCAACAGGTGCATCCTTTATGTATGCCTAATGCTGCCTTTCTGGCATATTAGAGAAATCAGTACTTAGCAGTGAGATTGCCAGACAAGACTCCTAAGTTGAGTGATCTGTATCTGCACACATGCAGGGAGAGATACAGAGACAGCAGCAGGTAGGGGAACCTAAATAAATTCCTTGTCCTGGCTATTCCAGGAGCCACCAGAGGAACGACCATCCCAAAAGAGACCCATCTTCTCACACAGGAAGGAGCACCAGGATGCAAGGGCAGGTGGGAGAACACTGATAATGCCGTCAGAGAAATGAGATCTCTCCCTAGACTGTCCCCAGGCTGTCACAGGGGAGCCTCAGCCCTATGGGCCAAGCACAATGACCAACACCATAGGGAAGCAGTTGCCTGGAGCACCTCCCAGACAGTGGGGTGTCACTGCCTAGGGATATGGGACACAATATGGGATGAAGGAGAAGAGTATCGGGATTGCACTAAAATGTGTTACGTGGTGTTTAAGGGAGGAGGCACAGGCAGGAAAAGGGAGGGATACAGGCCAACTACGGGGTACACTAAGTCTGAGGATGGTTCCTAGGGGGCCTTAGTGTGTCCCCACATGTGTATGTTGGGTGTCTGAAGGTGAGTCCCTATCCACAGCCTGATGGGGCTGCAGCCTCAGGGCTCCTTTGTCCATATGCAAACAGTTGGGATGCAGGGAGCAGCTACTGGGCAGACTGAGAGTCTGATCCAGATGCTCACCGAGCAGAGCATATGGTGTACATGTACATATATATATTCCCACTAGCAGATTTTCACCCTGAACAGACAGAAGGGAACAGGGTGAGGCTGTCAGTGCAGTTTGTGTTTCTCTTAGTGCTGAGTTTATGTCTGTGCTGGTCTGTGGGGCCAGCTGTATGTATATGCTTATGTGTGGGTTCTATAAAGGTGTTTGCAGGCTCGACTAACGGGAATACAAGCCAAATCTATTAGCTGGACCTGAGGGCACAGAGCTGCAGCAACCTCCTCTCTGTTAAGCTACTGGATTTGGAATGCTAACAACCAAAAATTGAACTTGCATAGTTGAAATACCTAAGAATTAGAAAATGTAAGAGTGTATGAACCAAACTGTTCCCCTTACTGTAGTATTTAGTTATATCACACAGTAACTTCCTCTAGACTCATGTCATTAACTATAGTGGTAGGTTTTTGGAGCACCTTTTACTCTTCCCATTCAATATGTAGCTCCAACTCAGCAAAAGTAAAACTATCAGTTTGTCAAGAATAGTTGAGAATATAGTCAACTATCAAGGACAGTTAAAACAGTCCTTAACAAAACATCATTAATCTGCTTTGTAGCCTTGCCAGATAAGGATATTGAAGACTATATCACAGAACCACAGAATTGTCAAGGTTGGAAGAGACCCTAAAGATCATCTAGTCCAACCATCAATGTGGTCCAACTGACACCCTTCAGACTTGTTATGCAAACACAAAAGCTATCACTTACAGCTACATTTATTAAACATTGAAGAGACATTTTATTTTTTACAAGGGCAGGAGAACTCAGAGATGATGAAACTCAAAGTACTTATTTTCAACTAATGGATGAAGTATTTGCCACTGTGCAGATTGCCCTTATCTGCAGAATCACTGTCACAATCTAGGAAGGAGACACAGGTGATCTGTGAATACAGAAATAATGCAAAAGACTGAGACTGCTTCTTTTCTGTGAAGAAGAAAAAAGCTAAACTACTACCAATAGGAAGGATTTACTAGTCTTCAACTTCACAAACAACCTTTCACCAGAATCTTGGCTACATAGTCCTATATTATCTGAAATTATTTGGAGAAAGGGTCTCACACATTATTACACCCAAAATGACCTTTACCGTCTGAAAGCATTATTCTAAAGATTTATTTCACATTGCCTATGTCCTTGCAAAATAAGACTTGTAATAACTTTGCAAAGAGGTGCATTCAACTATCACTCCCCTAACTTGAAATTTTGCTTAATGAGGCCTGTCTTAAACTCCCAGGGCTTTTTGCCAGCCCTCTCTGCATCCTAAGTTTTCATCTGCACCTGCCAAAAGGTTGATTTATTTGGGCATAATAATTTTTTGTGTGTGTAATCACTTTTCTGTAAGCAGTCGTAAAGACTTGTATATAGCACTCCAATTACCTGGGTATCTGTTTTTAAGGGAAGGGGTTTTTAAGACATTTAATGTAATTTTTAAGCCATTTTTAATGCACAAAAGGGCCTTCTGATAGTGAGGATGATAAAAATCTGGCTACAACACAAGATATGGAGTGGATCTCCTGGCAGCTTTGATTTTTGTGCCCCACCTTCCCCATCCCTTCCACAGCCAGGCACAGTCGTATTCAAAGGGCTAAATACAAATTGTGTACAGGCTTATATTAAACTCTTCTGATGGCTTTGGTGCAACAAAGGGCAAGCACAGAGAGAGGCTCCCACATTCTGCACATACCCAGAGATGAAAGTCTCTGAGAAAGGCTCAGTTTTAAAGCCTTGTTCTTCCAGCTCTGTGTATGACTATATATGCTATACTTCAGAAGGGGATAAAGAGGCAGTGTCTTTGACCATGCAAAATCTCTGAGTTCTTCCTTTCATTTCCCCTTGTCCACAGCTTTTTCCTATATATATTTATATAAATAACTCCTATTCTAAAGCTCTTCCTAAATGCAACGCTAAGTGGCTCTCTCCCACCAATGAAGGATGCTGAAAATACTCTCTCTGGCCATGAAGCAATACATGCTATCTACTGAAAGTGCGCATTAATAGCTTACGCGCTCTTCTCCTTCCATTTCACCTTAGAATGAAAAAAGGAATTCAAATTCTCCAGATCTATATCCATCTCAAAGTCCAGTGACACCCTTTCCCATTCCCTCTTCTTCCTCCCCACAAATTATCAGATATACATCGAAAGAGTGTGTGGTGAATTCCCACGCTGCTGTTACCTGCCCTGAGCAGCACTGGTTCCCATTGCTTGTGGCTCAAGCACATAGGTTAAAATACTCAGGATTCTGCATTTCTTAGATTAAAATGCCCAGGATTCTGCATCTTTCTCTTAGGTTGCAACTTCTTTCTTCTCCACTTTTGTCATTACGACTCTTGAAATAGCGGGAGGTGCTCTGCACAGGGTGAGCAGGGTAAGTGTGCATCCATGATGAGGCAGCGGGAGCAATCACTGCTACTCTGTCGCCTTCCTGTTCACCAGGAGATTTTTTTTCTGCCTTACCAGGGAACTCTTCTGATTTCATTAGTGAGACAGTAAATGAGCTAAGTCCTAATAATCAGCCATCAGGCAGTCCTGCACCTTTGTACTCATTTGGAACAACTGATCACAAAAAGGTGCTGATGCAAACAAGCAGTGTGCAAAATAAGCACCCAGTAACGGGTGTACGGTTCAAGAGAACGGTTTTGATGTCGTTCCTATCTGTGTGATCACATCCGGTAACAATCACGCCAACATCTAGGGGAGAACATGCCTGGAGCTCTGAACAGAAGGTCCTCTGAAAATCCCAAGGATCCATGAGATCCGAGACGTTTCCAAAGGACAATTCTGTTCACAACCACTCCTCCCAAAGTGTTGCCGTAAAGTTCATCACATTTTATTACAGGGCTTTGTTTTCCCTTTAATCACTGAGGACATCGTTTTGCCAAGACCCTTGACTCACTACGATTATCAGTCGCGCACCGATCCCCTCTTTGCACCGGCCTTTATCTCGCCGAGCCAGTCTCCCCCGGTTCTCTCTCTCCGGTGTTTGCCACCGATGCCCGTGGCGCTGGGGAAGGGAACACTTTAGGCGCTTCGCCTCCAGGTGCCACCCGCAGAGAAGGGAGCACGGCCGGCGCGCCGCCCGCTGGCCGCCGCGGGGAGCTCGCCGCTGGGGGCGGCCGCCGCCGCCGCGTCCCGCCGGCCTGGGAGGAGCGGCGGCGGGCCGGGGCGCGGGGAGGCGGCTCCCGCCGCGCCTGCGGACACGGCCCCTCCTCCCGGCCCGCCCCGCCCGCCGCACACATGTGCCCGCGCCCAGCGGCGGGGCGCGCCGTCGGGGCGGGCGGGCGCCGTCGCCTCCCCGACACCGCGCCGGCACCGCGTCCCTCGGGCGCGGGGAGCGGAGCGGGCGGCCGCGCTGACGCCGCCGCGCGCCATGGCCGTCGCCTACCTGCTGGGCAATGGGTCCGCGCCGCTCCTCGCCGGCGCCCTGGAAGTCCCGTTCGCCGCCAACGCCTCCGCCTGCCGCCCGCCCGGGCCGCCCTGCCCGGCCTGGGGCAACGCCTCGGCGGCGCCGGGCTGGAACCGCTCCGAACCCTGCGGCGGCGGCGGCAATGGCAGCGCGGGCGGCGGGCCCTGCGCCCCCGCGGGCGGCGGCCCCTCCGTGGTCACCGCCATCGCGATCATGGCCCTCTACTCCGTGGTCTGCGTCGTGGGGCTCTTCGGCAACTTCTTGGTCATGTATGTCATCGTCAGGTGAGTGCCGCCCTGCCCCGCCCCGCAGCCCACGGCCGCTGCCGTCGGGGCGGAACCCCGTCGCCGGGAGCCGGGATGCGGGACGCTGTCCCGGCGGGGATGCTGCGGTCCCCCTCCGCCGGGCGGCGCGCAGAGGGGCGCGCTGCGGGGTGCGGACGGGTGCCGGCCCCCGCGGGAAAGGGGTGAAGGCTTTTGATAAAGAGCCGGAGCGGGTGATGGGGGGAGAGAAACTTGCGGTGGGGCCGTGGCGGGCGGCCGGTCCGTCAGAAACCGCTGCGCGTCCGAGGATATTCTCAGGACCCTCCGAGGTGCAGCGCCTCTGCGAGCGGCTCTGGCCAACGGGGCCTGAATCCCGCACCTGCCCCTAAGGAACGAGGATTTAAGGACTATAACCACTGCCTGTTAGCCTGTACGGATACAGGGGATAGCCGGCACGTATCCACCTGTCTTTCCACCCACCTCTCCCAAATGCACGAACAAAATGTAAACGGCACCGCGGCTAAACGCTTCTCTGTGGTCGTGTTTGGACATCCTCTGCCTCATGTCTAGATTTGTATGTGTATATTGAAATACATTTAGGTATGTGTATAGACATACATGGGTATGCACGTCTATAAATACGTATGCCGTGATCGCGACGGCTTTCCGTAATTCCGGCGTTCCGGCTGTGCTGCAGCACTTCGCAGCTTTCTCGCCCGCATGAGAAAAAGCCCCCAGTGGGGCTGTTACAGATCAGATCACGCGCGATAAATCGATTGCCCGTAAATGAGCGGAAAAGGAGTGAGCGGGAGATGAAAGAGGCTCCCCTGCCGGCCTGGCAGCGGAGCGGAGCGGAGCCGGGCGTGTGGATTCCGCGGGGGAACACTGCCACCTCCCGGGAGCCACGGGACGGCGGGGCGCGGCAGGACGGGGCCGGCTGAGCTCATCTCCTTTCGTGGCTGCTCGTCGTTTCCAAACCGAGCGTCCACTGAGCCCCGGAGAGCTCAGCGGGCGCTTTTAAGGGGTGGGGGGAGATGGGGATGGCTCAAGGGCACTCTCCGTTCCTATCGAGGCAGCCCCAGCACTTGCAATTTCCCCCCCCGTCTGGCGCGTCCCTTCTCACTTTGAGCTCTGCGTTCCCCGAGGAGTCGGGGCCGCAGGAGCCGGGGCTGTCTCTTGGCATCGCTGGCCATCCAGCGGCAGTGGGTGGCTTTGTGGTGCGTGGGTGCAGCGCAAGCAGTGCCAGCCGTAGAAAGCCGGGGGTGGGGGTCGCGGTCACGGGTGTTGGAGTGTTGCAGCGGGATGGAGGATGAGTCCTTGAGCGCGTGTTAGGGGTGTCACTGCAACGCCCGTGCATCTGGTAGACCTAATGGGAACACAGTATCCATCAGTGGTTCAGCCTGGAGCAGTTCAGAAGCCTTGTGGGTTTAACTATACTTTAGTGGCTGCGTGCACGGAGCTGGGGAGATTCTCTTCTGTCTTGTGGTTTTGGTCAGTCTGATACTCGGGCTGTCCGTGTGAAGATACATCTGCAGAAAGGCTTCTGAGTGGGGGCATGACTGCAATAACCACAGCACTGTTGAATGCATTCCTCTGGGAGGAAAAGCAGATGCAGAGTGTAACAGAGACAGGAGAGCTGTCAGCAGAGAAATATGCCACAGGTTGTCCCTGCCTGGAATTATGTATTTAATATCCTGGGCATAACCCTTACTAGGTACATATTTCTTACGGTAATTAATTGAATTATGCTTGCATCACAAAGCCAAATCGAATGAGGCACTTGTATTTAGATTTCTATCTGAAGAAGGCATCTTTCCCTGAGATGACAGCTTAAAAACAAAAGCCAGAAGCAATAGGAGAAAGCAAAAATATATTTTCATTTTACAGAGGAAAACACAAATTAAATGGCTTGTCCAAAACCATCAGGAATTTCATGGCAAACCCCACATCTCCTCTGCAAGAGCAGCTTTTGGTATGACAGAATTCCTTCCCAGTTAATACCACACAGCTGTGTAACAGTTGGGATGACAAGGAATTTACATGCTAATGGCTGCATAGGATCTGAGGCTTTAGCAGCATAAAAATACATCCCCTCTCTGTGCTTCTCTGTAGGTGTAGTGTTTTCTGGTCAGCAATAGGGAACTTAGTGATTTAATTCCTTTTGCAAGCTATCCTCGCTTGAGAGTGTTTCAAATCATAGAATATGAACCTATGAAATGGTGATCCTGGCTGCTCACATTCAT
Source organism: Hirundo rustica (assembly GCF_015227805.2). NCBI lineage: Eukaryota > Metazoa > Chordata > Aves > Passeriformes > Hirundinidae > Hirundo > Hirundo rustica. Next base: position 56,253,325 of record NC_053452.1, on the reverse strand, counting down.
GCCTCCTTGCATCCAAATAAACTTAAGAGGCCAGTTTCTCTGGATTTGATTTGTCATCATATAAAATTACCCTTCTTTGTCTGCCTTTCCCATCATGCCCACTCAAACAAAAATTGAACTTCAAATTAATTGTGAGAGGAATTGAGGCTACTAAAAAATAAGATTTTAAAGTAATATTGGTACCTAGTTTGTCTTGAAAATAATAAGAGTTGGGAGGTAGGTGCTCCAGGTATTTGAAACTGTCCTGTTCACTTTTCAGGGGCCAGCCCCCAGTGAAAGCAGTGACTTCAGATTGAGCTGCATGCTCACATCTCATGCTTGGTTTCTTTGGAAATCATTTTAAAATTATTCTTATAAAAATTCTTATAAGCATTATTACTCTTAAAATTTTTCCACATGAGGCAAATCCAGGGGTTTGGAACCAGAGCTATGCAAGTGGTGGCCTGGCAGGGAATTATCACTATCACTATCACTCCACAAATGCCACCTTGCTGTCCCTGCTGGGACAAACAGAGGTCAGAAAGCAGGTATGTCCAAGGAGGAGATAGAAATGTATTGTGATTATCAGTGTGAAAGAAGACTCTGTGCAAAGTAGGTCCATGGATTTCCAATTTATACACATTAAATTATAATTAATGCATTCACATCTACCCTCCTCATTCTTCCAGATGGTTCCTGTTTAGCTGAATGCTTTCATCCTTGAATTAATATTTACCTGTTTTATATGTAATGTGTGAGGCTTAACCTCATGTTACTAACACTGAGCTGTTTCCTTTCTCAAGTACCAAAAAGGCCTTCAAGTGACAGCAGTAGTAGTTTCATTGGTTTTACTGCCAGCCGTGAATTTCTTGTAATCTGGAAAATCTGTAGAAAATTTTTATTATCTGTTTTCCTCATGTGCTTTGTGTAAGTGCGAAATACTAATGTGAGCACAATGTTATTGTGGCTATACCAACAGCAAATGCTACTTCTAGCTGCTGCAGAGTACAACAAGACAGTGTACAATTAGTACCATGTGGCATTGAATTAATTTTCACAGTAATCCAAAGGCGTTTCCAGCTTTCTCATCGAGTCGGTGGAATATTAGTCTCACAATTGGAGTGGAAATAAGAATGTGCCTTGTGATAAAGGCAATACTAGAAAGCTGCAATTGATCCTAGATGAAAATCTTAAGCATTGCAAGTCTGGAAGAGAGGAATAGTTCACAGAGGCCCCAGTCCTCCACAATCCAAATGCTCTGGGAGAACTGTAATTCCCCAAACAGCCGCAGAAGTCACTCAAGTTCAGAGTGATTCCTCAATTGTTTCGCTATAAATTTTTCACATATCGTAAACAAAGGTGTCTCCGGTCCTTTGCCATCCTTTGTAGAGGAAGGAAATGTCTTGTTTCATTGAGTAAATGATTTTACACTGCTTTACAGAAAAAAAAGAAAAAGAAAAAAGAAAAAAAAAAAAAAAAAAGGCAAACAGGGAAAGAAGCTGAAGAAGTCCTCTGTGAAATTAAGATAAATCCTTCCATGTATCTCAAAACAGCCTCTTAATAGTGTTTTGGAAAAAAGAAGCTGTGATTGAAGCATCATGTAATCTGCAAAGACTGTGCAGCACTGAAAACTCTGGTTAGTTCAGCTGAGCTCACTCATAATTCAGAAAAACTTTTATTAAGTAGAATAGACTTAAAGTTGAAATTTCAATTGTAGAAATAATTGATCACCAAAGGAATAAATATTCTCACACATTTGCACGAAAGTGTGGAGTCTTTTTAGAGAAAAAATATCTGAAAGTTATCACAAGCTTTAAAGTGGGTGAAGTATTTTTTAGAAACAAATGTTTCTAAAAAATAGGTTCTTTGCAAGGTGATGTGGTGTTATGGATGCAGTATGTAAGGTGACCTTCAGCATCTTTTGTAGCAGCACAGATCAGGGAGCTTAGAAACCGAGAAGTGCATGAAATTCCTGTTTATCTTTTCCTGTCCACAGCCTCATGAACTTCTCTGCATTTGCACAGCGCTGCTTGTGTGAGTGTGTGTCCTGCCTGCCCCTCTGACTGCGAAGGTTGCACCCCCGTGGCTAAGAGCTGAACGCCTCAGCAGCCTTATCCAGTCATGTCAGTTATGAATTAATACAGCTCACAGCAGCAGCCAGAGAAGACCTGGGGACAGAACTGAGGGAGCACCGTTGGGCAGGAGCAGCAGAGGAGCTGGATTAAATCAGCAGCATGACAAGGGGGTGACCCTCAGCATCCTGCCTTACAGAAAGGCAGGTGTCCCTGTTTGCATACCGTTTGTGACAGAGTTTACCAACCTTTGCTAGTGGGTAAATGTTTAACTAGCAAGCAGCTCCCCTCCCTCCCCCAAGATGAAGGGAAGCAGACAGATAAAATGGAATGTATACCTTTATATTCTTTTATTGCTATTATTAATACTAATATTATGTTTTTACAGACAGTCTGAAAATTTGGCCAAAAATACGTGAGGCTGAAACCTGGGTGTAACACCCATCTCACTGAGGAAGCAGAGGCACCTGAGGGATGAGTGAGAGCTCTGCAGCCCGACTCATCTCCAGCCCCTGGGCCTGACATGCTGTCCTTTTTGCAGGAGTGCACAGACCCTCTGGCTCCGCTAGTGCCTACCACCAGGCAGTTCTGGGCAGAAAATAACCCTTCTCACTCAATTTGCCTGTAAAAAGCTCTTTGACCCCACTGGACGTTATGGTAATGGCTCCCATGAAAAACTTGTGTTAAGCACTTCCTGATTTTTTTTTAAAAATTTCTTTATAAAAAATAATCAAAAGTTACCAACTTTTCAAGGTTTCAGTAAGGGTAGAAAATACTTTATGCTCATATTGCTTATATTACATTATTACAAGCAAACTAAGGACTAATGAGCTATCTAGCTAACATAATCCTAAGTACTACTTTGTTTCATTTTAATTTACAATGTTTTCCCAAACTGTCAAGCATAACTTTTGCTGAACGCCGTGGATAATCTTTTGTAACTTTTCTAGATCAAAAGGTGACATATTTACAAAAGTCTCATACATAACATGATGCAAGTCCAAGTGTCTCAGAATCATAAGGTGTCTAACTAGCCTCTTTCCCAGCCATAGCCAGCAGCTTGTGTTTAGAGTGGGAAAAAATAGGGGCAACACTCTGCAAGTATCCTTCTAATAGACTTTTAGACTGCTGAGAGACTTTCTGAGCTGCAGTTTGCATCAGCATTTTATTCAGTAACTTTTTGTGGACATTTCTAACATGCACACTCCCCCAAAAAAATGAGGATCAAAAATAAGATTGGAAGAAGAAGGTCACAAAGATGCTTCTAAACAAAGGTGCTTCAGAACAAATATTTGAAGCATTTTTACTGATTCTAATTTGGTTATTTTTAAGCTTAGATATTCTAGGATGGTGGTTGTAGAGATCTTCATTAACAGACATTTTCAAAAAATTATTTATTTGCATGATGATTCCAAGTGAAAACAACGTTTCAATGCTTGATAAGTCTCTTCAAAATACAAATCCACTCTTGTAATTATATTTTTAAAAAATCAAAAATCAACTATTTTCTGAATTGTAAGCTGATCTCAAAGAAAGCTCGTTTTATAACCATCTATGTCTTCTTTGGTTTATATCAGGAAGTTTGGGTTTATTGTATTGAAAGCGGGAATATTATAATTATCTTTCAAAGACCCTTAGTCCCTTTTGGAAGTGGTCTTTTAATGATGTTCACTATCAAGGAGTTCCACAGTTTAGCTGAGCTGTGAGAAGCATTCTCATTCATCCATTTAATGTTAAACACTTCTAAATTTTATTTATATTTCCCTTTGAATTTATGTGATGAAAAAAGGTAGGGATGACACACCATAGCTAATCAAATAACTGTGAAGGACATGAAATAGATTTTTTTTCCACCTTCTTACTGAGAAGTGTTCAATTATCAGCTATAAGATCTTGTATCTCAGATCAGGAATCAAACTTCAGAACAAAAATGTTTGTGTAAAATGGAGCATCTCCTCCTTGTCATGTTGTGTGGAGCTGTTCCAACTGAGTGAAGTCTCTTTTTTAAGGAGGAACAGGGAGCAGCAGTTGTCACCGTGCTAATCTTCAGCCCTGGGATGTGCTGCCCCTATAAAAAAAATCATCTAAGGAGCCAATTACCCAAGTCACTCTCATAAGATTGTGGTCTTAGTAACTCCCTCAGAGCTGCAGTTTCAGACACAATCTCATCCTTGTCATGTAGAGACCGATGATTTCCAGTACTTTTGTTTTGGTCTTCTCATATAAAACATAACTGTGCTCCTTCTTCCTGACCTGCCAGCTTCCACCATTGCCTGCTTTTCCCTTCTCCCCACATCACAGGTGAGCCTTCCTCTGCATTTATTCTCTTTCTTGTTCCTTTGTCTCACCTCTGTCACTCCTTTCCAGATCACACTCAACAGCTTCACCAGAAGATCCCAATCTCCAGTAAGCACCGAGTGTAACTTTGGTGTCTGCAGTCTGTGTATGGCCTGGCCTCCAGCCCCATGCCCTTCTCCCTGCTACCCTCTGACCTGGGGGATTGATTCCCTGCTGTTCCCTACCACACCTTTAGAGATCTCACATCTACTAGCTTTAAAACTGTCTTCAAAGGCTTCCCTGCCTACCAGGCATATTTCATGTACAGTCCTTATCTCAGGTGATCAGACTGCAGATCAGGAGGAGGGTACAGGAAACCAGACAAAGTAGCTGAAAACTTGTCCTCTCTAGAAAAATGTCACGACAATTTTCAGAGGTGTAGTCAGCAGTTTTACTCTCAGTAACACTTCCGTGAAGGCAGAGGGGGAAAAAAAGTCAGATTGAATATACTGACAGTTTTCCTTTATATGTTTTACTAGCAAAGCAAAACCTTCAACAATAAGCACCTGCTGCTGGATAATGGCAATATATTGAAGTTAGCCTTTTTAGCACCATTGATTTATTTCAGAGAGATATGTTACACAATAACCGTGAAAGCAGCGACCTTTATTGGAGACCTGTATATGCTTCAGCACCAGGCAAACAGAGACTCAAATAAAAGTGGTTTGACAAACAGGCCAGATTAAGTTCTGAAATAATTGGCAGGTAATTTTTCCCCTGTTCAACTAGGCTGCAAGGGAAGAAAGTGTATCAGCAGATGACTGGGCACTGGAGCATACTTATTACTGTCATTTGGTTTTTTTATCATTAAGTGTCTTTTTATGATGTCTGGGAAAAGGAGAGGAAATTAGGAGTTAAAAGACATGGCAACATCTTAACTGTTTTGGTGGCAAGTGATACACCTATACCTGTTCTCCACTCCTTTTTGGAAAAAAAGAATGCATCACATCAGTTTTATTTTGTATGGATTTCTGCCAGGATATTTTTCACAATTATTTAACTTTAAAAAGCATAAAAATAATAAGAAATCGTAAAATAATTACCTGTTATGACTACTGTGAAGTTTGTGTGTTCAAGAAGTAATCTTTTAGCTTGTTAATTCTCTCAGTCAGACATCAAGGGAAAGGACCAGCCTTTGTCCTGAAAACAGCTATTTTTCCTGGAAGAAAAAAAGCTTGTTTTATTTTCTCCAGGTAGGGACTAAACTCACTGGCTCTAACTAAATAGCAGAAAGTGATCTTCTATATGATGCCTTTCAGTAGCAAAAAAATAAAATCAGGAAGAGCCACAAAGACAGCAGCAAGTCATTTTTAGTCCAAAGTCCAGCACAGGAACACAGGATGAGTCAGGTGCCCTCACAACTCTCTTGGTGCCACGTCATATCCCAAAAGACTGGCACTGAAGTTGAAAGGTGACTCTGCCTAAAAGGCTTTTGTTTAGCTCACCGTCTCCCAAGCTGAGGTATGAGATAGATTCCTGATGGGCTCTGAGTACAAGAAAAATGGTCCTGAGCTGGTGCTGCTTCCCAGGAGGTGATGTGCTCTGCTTGCTTCTCCTGCATCCTGTAGGCAAATACTGCTGGATCTGTACATGCCTTGGCACTGCCCTGGCGGTGGAGAGGAAGTCAAAGATGCTGACAAGGTAACCCGAGGGAAGTAGACTTTGGGGACCTTCTCGCCAAATCTCATTTGTACTGTGGAGGAGAATAAAGTGACAAAGCAGTAGGAAAGCAATTTCTTAGGGAGAAAAGAGGTAGTAACTGAAGCAACGACAGTCCAGCAGCTCCCTGTCCTGTGCTGAGGTCCACACTGAGCACATATACACTCAGACTCCTTCAGAAGATGTCCCCTTGTCTATTTGAAGAAAGGAAAGAAACCTGCTCCAGAACAATGTATGTGAAGTATGACTGAGTATGCCAAATAACGAAACTCTTTGATTTTAAATCTACTGCACTCCCTCAGTATGTCATACCTTGACACCTAAAAGTGATTCCTAATATTTTTCATCTCTCATTAAACCACCATGACAGGTCACAACTGGTCAGTGACTGGGTAGCACTGTGCTGGGATTCAGGATGCAAGGCTTTAACAGGAGGGAACAGCAACTGCTTCTGTCTCTCTTAAAGGCAGTAAAAGCATCCTCACTTCCCCAATTCAGCTTTTACCCCCAAACTCGAGATGGGTGCAGGAAGTAAGTGAATGTGATACAAATTGCACAATTTCATTGCCACCAAGTGTGAATGCTTTCAGCCCTGCTGTTGTACCTGCTCAAGTTTTTGTTTAGTTTTTCAATTTGTTGTTGGTTTGGTTTCACTCAGGGCTTACTATGTTTAAATTACAGCCTTGTTTAAGATCTCTTCAGTAGAACATACATTGAAAGGATGCAGAGGTTGTTAACCAAAAGATGGCACCTGCAATCTGGGTGCCCTTGCTGCCTAATAACCTATCAGGGTTGTGCACAAATTTATGGTGCTTATAGCCAGAGATGAAATTTAATGGCTTAAAGAATAAGCATTCTGAAGTACCCATTAACAGAAAAATCAAAGACTTAAGTTTTCAAGCTGATTGAATCATGTGCTTGCAGACAGGAAGGTTAGACCTATCCAGAATATATATGACTTCAAAACTTTTAATAGGTTACAGCTTGCCACAGCACACGTCACAACAGTGGCTCAAATATAGTACGGGACTTTCACTCTGTAGAGACCCATTACCATGGGAAGAAAAGAAAGTGATAATAAAATAGATGAACATCAGTAAAGTCCATCATTTGAGACCTTTTAGCTCAAAGGTACTTTCCAGAATGTGGCTTGAGAGACTTCATTTCAGTATCAAATATTAGAACTGGATTGGCAGGCAGAAAAACTTTTGAGGGTTTTTACAGACCACCTTGAATATGTCGTGACTGTTCAAAGCTTTAAGGGCTCAAGAAAAATTGAAAGTACCTGATACCTCATTAAAATATGACAAAAAATCCCCTTTTCCTGCTGTTTTTGAGTTGCATATACAAGGTGCACCAAAACAATCATGGGGGGAAAAGATTAATTTAAATTGATTCTACTAGGCATACTTCACATGTTTTTAATCTTCCCACGCAAGGCAATCTCAACTAACCTAATGTATTCACATTATGATTCTTCATTTGGTTAACAAGTCATTTATGCAAGAAGAACATGAATTTGAAACGGCAGCCTAATCTCCAGCATCAAGAAGAGTTGTGTCAGGTTGTCTTGTATGCAAGACCTAACTGTTGGCTGTTCTTTCTTTCAGCAGCCAAACCATTTTGAGAGTGACTACTTTCTGCAGTGAATCTCCAGTGATTTTGTCCAGTTTTTCATGTATTTTGCACTGAACTTAAACACAGATCTTTGAGTAGTCTTTGTCTCCAAAACAGCATTCCGTAGGCAAAACCTTGCATGCCTTTGTGTTGCTGAAAGTAATTATTACCAGTCTCGTCATCGACCAGCCCATTTCCGAAGTGCAAAAGACTGTTTCTGCTTTCTTCCTCATTGCTCTTATTCAGAGAGGACATTTTTCAAACTAATTTGTAATGTTATGTATTACTGGGAGCTGCATCATCATAATCATCATTATTATTGTTATCATTAATAATAATAATATGTGGTATGGACTACAGTAGCAGTATACAAACTCTGTGAGGTTTAAATAAAGTATGATGCAAACTAAAGATTTCATTACATTTTAAGAAGCTTAAAAGAAGAGACTCTTAAAAATATTTGAAGGTGGTAACTAAACTTTTGGAGTGGACAGGCCAGAAACAGGGCAGGTGTCTTTGCAGAGAGTCACAAACATGCTCATATCTCTCCTGTTGCATGAGAAGTGGAAAGGAAGGTGCTCCGGGCTCCTGTCCAAGGTGTTGTTACACTTGGGAGCTGGAGTCTCTCTGAGGTTAATCTGGTGAAAGCTTTATTTGGTTTACAAGTGGGCAGACAGTTGAAGGGTCCATTTCAAGACTTTCTTATAATCCTTGAATGCTAGGAACTTGGTGACTATCTGAGCTGAATTCTCATTCTTTTCTCCATTGCTTTTTCTTATTCCAAGCAAATCTCAATTGAGTGACTGTATAGTTCAGGTCTTCAAACTTGAAGTCTACTTTAAAGCTTTGTAGGATTGAAGATAAAGACAAGGCTAAGCTTTCCCTAAAAAGTTTGACAAACATAGCCTTACTGTTGTAAACCTGATTTATCATCTGCTATCACCAGCAAAAGAACAGTTATATAAAATATAAACATATATTTTACCTGCACTGAGGAGTTAGAAGGGGTATACTGGTAGGTGCCAGTATTATAATGAGCATAATTAATTTGGGTATATACCATAGCAGTATTGCACTAAATATTCACAAAAAGCCCCTGAATCATCACAGTCATCACTCTTTTCATTGCAGAGTTGTAAAATAAAAGTAAGGCCGCCCAAAGACAACTTGGGTCTTCACTTGCAACCTTGCTCATTGACATGCAAAATTTAATACACTTCATGTTTTAGGTGCTGAAATTTCAATGTAATCTAAATACCAGTATTCAGATTTTCATGAGTTTGTAATTAAGTTTTTTTCTCTACACATCTGTTAATTTTTAGATTCTCTAGTGAGTTTGAATGAAGGTGTGAAAGCAGTATCTTAAAAGATTGCATTTATAAATTTTGGTATTGCATTATAAATTTTGGTATTACTAAGTCCCTCTCAACTGTAGAAATCACATCACATATACATCTGTGTCTGAATAATGGAAATGTTTGTTCTGCTATTTCAAGTAGGTAGACTGATACCTTAGCAAACATATAATAACAGCTAAGATCAAGAATTTGAAAAGCTCCATTTTGATCGACTGTTATTTTCATGCTGTTAAAATTACATTTAATCAATTGCTTTGGTGTTTATTTATTCATGCTAAAAAATAGTCCTGGGACACTGTTAATCTACTTACTTGGAAAAATACATGTTTTACAAAATGTATCTTGCAGAAATAAGCCTCTTAGAAAATCTTTAAGTATTCTGTATAGAGAAACACCCAAATCCCATCGAATTCACTGAAAAGAATATTGTAAATTTCAATAGCCTTTTGTTGATTAGGCAGTTGTGGAGGTAAATAATCTCCATCACTGTAAGAGCTCTGCCTCTATTCATTGTAAGACCAGCATGATTAGAAGTACAAAGATTACAGAGTACATCAAGTCAAACCCTTCACTAATGGTCTACAGAGGCCGTTAAACAAAGTAAGTCCAAGAACTTTTAAACTTAAGCTGACAATAAAAATTAGATAGCAAAACTGAAAAATATGTAGCATTTAAGTGGGATAAGACCCATGCCCAGTGAAGAAACTTTATTCTGTTTATTCTGTTCTATTTGTTCTGAGCGTTTTTCTGTCCATCCTCTGTCATGCTAACCTGGAAGTCATTTACATATTGGTTGATGGTTTGGGCTTTTTTGTGGTGTCAAGCATTCCTTTTAAATCATAATGGCTTTAATTACTGATAACAAAGCATTGTCCCACGTGTGATGGCAGCAGCACTGAGCAGCATTCCCACATGTGCTTTCTTGTCCAGCTGTAAAGAAGGCAGGCAATCATCTAAGGTCTGAGCAGGGATCAGCAGCCTGGGTGAGGGCTCCTCAGACCTTCTGTCCTCAGACAGAATCCTCATGACCTCTGTAACCACCCCTCTGTCGCTGTCCCTGCCTGGGCAGATCAGGAGGGAGCAAGCTGGATATGTCTGCTCACAACACAGTCAAACCTTCAGGCTGGCTCTGGACACACTTTCAGCTACTCCTGGATATCCGAGCCTTTTGGAGAGATACTCATTTTGATAAACCACAGGGCTTAGTACTGGATAATAGTAAAAGCAAAATATAAATGCTGCTGCTTTCATTCTCATCTGGAAGATTCTCCAGCAAATTGCCCGACAATTATTTTCTCCTCCAAATACTTTTTAGAGCTGTAGCTTTTATTGTGTATGTCTCTCACACTGCAATCATGTACATTTTTTCCAATTTCCAGAAGAGAGGGTTGTAGATGCTTGCAGCATCTACCTCCTCTTATGTTAGTTATGAACTTGTTATATGAATAGAGTAAGAAAAGTTTTTACAGGATTTCAGAATATGGAGTTTATTTACAACTTAGAAGTATCATATTCAGATCATACTTTTTCAAGGCAGCAGTCAAGATAGAGTTTGGATCTACTTGAAAATCTGTTTCTAAGAACCACCCTAAAGTGAAATTAGGATTGTTAGTGTCTTCTCATACACAGTGCTAAAAATGAGAGAACAGATCCAGTACCATTGATCTCAAATGTTCAACATAAAAGATTTCTAGGTCCATTCAACAAAAAGTCTGTATTTCTGCACACCCTACCAAAGAAAAATTCCAGTGCCTTCATTGGGATTTTTTGCAACTGATTCATGTTCTGAAGAGATCTAACTCAGAGAGATAAAAACCACGAAAGTGTGTATTTTATGTTTTGTCTTCCCTAGCAGGTTCCCTGACAGGTCTTTTAAAATGACCTATTCCTCTTGAAAAGAACTAAATAAATTGTAAAATGTTTGATCAAACGCTCTGCTTATTAGTTTTGCAGAAATGGAAGGAAGTTGCATCAAAAGAGCAAGGCATCTGACCCTCCAAAATCCAAGCAGACACAGAGCCCAGCAACCTCAGCAGCAGTCAGGGCAGCATGGCCAGGATCATTACTTAAATTGAAACATTTTTTGTACCACTGCAAAAGTACAGCATCCAGATAAAAAGTGGGTCTCAAGTGCTGCTCATTTGGAATGACATCATTACTACTTCACAACCTACAAATGAATTCTCTATTTCTACAGAACATAGTTATGATATTTGGCACAACATCAGCAGGTACAGAAAATCTATCCATGTAGTACTGTGTCTGATCTGTAAACATAAAATTTTCAGCTTCTCAATTTTTAGCATCTATAATATTGTTTCTTCTATGTGTATCTTTTCCTTCTGCACAAGTTAAATTTATCTTTTCTTCCTTACATGCTTTAACTGATGTCTCACTGAACTACCAACATGTAGGTGAATCATAGTGTGGTCATTCGGTTAAAAGCAGAAAAAGTGATCTTTTGACAGTATCTACCACATTATTTTACAGAAGCTTCTTGTAGATGATGCACTGAATTCAGTTTTATTTAACAGTGTCAGTTGTGGTCATTCACATGCTCTGCCAATTTTTTTTTTTTTTTTTTCCCTAGGTACACAAAAATGAAGACTGCCACCAACATCTATATTTTCAATCTTGCATTGGCAGATGCCCTAGCAACAAGTACTCTGCCATTCCAGAGTGTGAATTACTTGATGGGGACCTGGCCATTCGGCACCATCCTTTGTAAGATTGTAATATCCATAGACTACTACAATATGTTCACCAGTATCTTCACACTCTGCACCATGAGCGTGGATCGCTACGTGGCTGTTTGCCACCCCGTTAAGGCCCTTGATTTCCGCACCCCCCGAAATGCCAAAATTGTCAATGTCTGCAACTGGATTCTTTCCTCTGCTATTGGCCTGCCAGTTATGTTCATGGCAACTACTAAATACAGGCATGGTAAGTCTGGCTTTCATTCCTAAATTGAGTACTCAACATTTAAACTCCTTTCTTCGTTGTTTCACTGTAGTGTAGAGGCATTGAATTAATTTTTGGCCTCCAACCTGCATAAAGCAGTGCAAATGAGTCCCTTCAACAATTTTGCATCTGGCTGCAGTTGACTGGACAAGGAGTGCATGTGATCTGTCCCTTACGAAAAGCAGCTCCAGCTCCTTCTGTGGGGCCACAAGTCTTGCTGTACCACTCAGTTTACCATAGTGTTTGGAAAAGCATCTGTGCCTCCCTGCCTTCTGCTGTGGGGCTGTTCTGCACTGCCCTACAGCACAGGAGCCTGTGCTTTACCCAGGATACTCCCACTGGGAAGCTGGCAGTCATAGATATGTCCCACCCTGTCCAGCAGAACACGATACAGAGCAGAGAGCACATTCTGGACCATTGGTGCTCTAAGATCTTCCATAAAGGCGCAGTGACGGGATGTCAGCATAAATCCAGACCCTCCATAGTGCATAGTTACCAAGTGTCGTGTCATCCTCTTCCCTGTTGCCGTGAAATGCCCAAACTGTCAGCATATATGGTGTCTTAGCAATCTTTCTCTTCACCATGCTTTATACTGAAAGTGAAAATGAGTCAGAGTTTAAACACTTACGACAACTCAGCTCTTTTCCTTGTTTAGTATACATTAAATTCCAGGCCATAATATCTGAAAGAGAACATATTAATTCGGTTTTGTTTTCTTAACTCATGCTTCATGCATGTTTTGCAGCACTCGATCCTACCAATGACAGGTCACAGATTGCTTCATTTTACATGTTTACTTAGGTGTAAAGTCTTCATATTTTTGCCTATGATATTTAATTAATTAAAAGCTTAAAGAAAAGCAAACGAAAAACTGACCTGCATGTTCTTCTCTGCTGTTTTCTTTTTCCTCAGGCTCAATTGACTGCACACTTACATTCTCCCATCCTGCTTGGTACTGGGAGAACCTCCTGAAAATCTGCGTGTTCATCTTTGCCTTCATCATGCCAGTCCTGATCATTACCGTGTGTTACGGGCTGATGATTTTACGCCTGAAGAGTGTTCGCATGTTATCCGGCTCCAAAGAGAAGGATAGGAACCTGCGGAGAATCACAAGGATGGTTCTTGTAGTGGTGGCAGTGTTTATTGTCTGCTGGACTCCCATCCACATTTATGTTATCATTAAAGCCCTGGTCAACATCCCAGAAACTACTTTCCAGACTGTCTCCTGGCACTTCTGTATTGCTCTAGGGTACACAAATAGCTGCCTTAATCCAGTCCTTTATGCATTTCTAGATGAGAATTTCAAAAGGTGTTTCAGAGAGTTCTGCATCCCCACCTCCTCAACCATTGAGCAGCAAAACTCCACCCGAGTCCGACAAAACACTCGTGACCATGCTTCCACTGCCAACACTGTGGATAGGACTAACCATCAGGTATGACTAGCAGTGGAGATGTCATCTCTGGATCCAGGCCACCCGCTTGGAGATGACATGTGTTCTGAAGTTACCACTTACACTGATTTGTAGCTGTTGGAAGGTCTGAACACTTTCAAGGTTGTATTTAAAATTGGTGTATGCATACACAGAGACCCCCAGTCCTGCATAGTGCTAGTTCTCTGCCCTGCTTGATGCTCAATAGTCAAAGGTTCTAGAGGGTACCTTGAGTGACTGGGTCCAGCGTGCATACATGTACAAAGCACATAAAACAGTGTTTCCCTTGCAGGATGTTTGCAACAGGTTGAAAATCAATCACAGATTTCCCTGTTCACATTCCCTGTCTGCTGATGGAGTCAGGAGTGGGACAGAATACAGATCTCTCTTTTTCTCCCATTGCAGCAGTGAATAAAAAGATAAAAAAACTCTGCTTGTTCATTTTCTATTGATGAACAAAGAAGGCCTATCTGACCTCGTTTGTCCTGAAAGTCATGCAAGAGATAGACCAAGACTTGTCTACATGCAGTTCTTGTGTCAGATAATTATGTGGTGAATAAGGTGGGGTGAGATATGTGTGTATATTTATGTGTGTGTATACATACATATACATATATATATACACACACAAAACTATATACACACCTGTTAAATACTAATGTGCCATTTTGCCATTTCAGGTATACCAAGAAAATACCTTTTCCATATGGAAAAAGCCTTTAAGAAGTAGGGATTCTATGGCACATCAGATAACAAGAGTTGTTTTGGGGTTTGTTTCTTTTCAGCCTATTTTTGCATAGTTTTTGCAAAGAAGCTCTTTTGTCCATGTTCAATATCCATGGTCCTGTGCTTAGTCTTGAGAATTTCCAAGCTCCATCTCTCAGCAAAACATGAAAGCAGAACTTAACATTCATGAAAGTAAGTCAAGAACATTGCAAGCACTAGAAGTTTGAGTTGTCTCTGTAATTCCCTAAAAATAAGAACGAAAGGCATAAGCCTGGTTCATACCTTGCCATATCACCTTTCGGCAATATACTGAGGTTGCTCATGCGACAGTTTCTCACTGCTGCCACTTCAGCCACAAGCTGGCTGCCTCCTCGAGGTGCAGAACTCAGTGGCTTCTCGTGAAAGCAGCTATCTGCTTGACACTCAGCTGCTGCCAGAGAGCCCAAATAAGAATATTTTCATCTCCAAGGAGACTAAACAGTAATTGCACCAGAAAAGAGGAGGGAAGTCTAAATGGAGAAGGGCTAAAGCGAGAAGCTTTATTAAGCATCGACAATTGGTATTGTTCACCAATGTCTGATTCATACAAGCCAAACTGTGGCCTGTGAAATTGACACCTGCTCAGTCTGGTGGTGAAGCAGAACTGCCAAACTTGGCATAGGCACACACACATATATATATGTGTGTGTATGTATGTATGTATATATGTATGGTATTTACTAGGTGTAGCAAATTACTACATTCATCTGTTAATAATGCATCTGTAATCCTGAGTGGAGTTAATTTTGTGCATGTGTCTGACAACCAGATTGTATTTCTGTATAGTACAATTCCAGCCTTTTTGGAGTGTAGTGTGTACGCACCCATTTTCTGCATTTAGTTATACATCTTTATATTACTTCTAGGAGAGCTGTAGCCTTCTAAACTTCTACCCATAGAAAATATTAGTTTGATACTGCTTGGAAGCTGAGTGAAATGCAATCTATTTCCCTGAGCACTGAGCAAGCACAGAATAGGTGATGTTTCCCAGGGAGATGTTTCAGCCTACACCACGAAGAGAGAGTCTGCTGGGGCAGGGATGGAGCAAGCAAGTGAAGTGATCTTGAGAGTGGACATAAGGAGGAAGCTAGTCCTATAGTTGGGTTCTTTGTTGGTTAGGGTTTGTTTTTAGATTGTTTGTTGTTTTTTTTCCTGCAGGGAATAGTGAGGAAATAAATTATTTATGAAAAAATAAAGCATATGTAAAGAGAAGGGAAGTGAAGGACACTGAAGGGAAAAGGAGGTGAGAAGAGGAATGCTGAGGAGAAAGAGAAGCATGAGGAATGAGGTCCAAGTGAGACAGTAAGGATAGAAACTGAAGCAGAGAGCCAAACTGGATGGAACAAAAAAGGTGTATGCAGAGCTGTGTGAAATTCTTTGATTACTTTGGTAGCTCTTCCTGGCAACTAACCATCAATTTTCCCCAGAGGCAGGGAGAAGAAGACAGCACTTGGTAGCTCATAGGTGGGTAGATAGCTCTTTGCATGTTTGGGTGTTTGAAAGACTGGAGTGGCCAACTCCATTGCCCTCACCACCATCCCTGCAGTCCTTGCTTTGGCAGCTGCTGATGCTGCCGTTGGGTTATTTCTGCCACATGTGCTCCCTGAATGCTGACCTGGACCTTCTCCCTGGAGTTCAGCTCAGCAGCTATTTGGTGCAGTCTTTCTCACTCTCTATGATGTCTATAGAGTACATTCACGGCAAGCCATTTTCAAAGGTTAATATTAATTTATCTTTTTTTCTCCAGCAAGCATTTCTGTAAGAGATATTTTTTGATGTCTGCTTTTATCAGAATGAGACAAGATTGTTGAACTAATTACACTAAAAAGGTTCTCTGGAATAGTATCTACAAGTGTAATACCTAGTATTTTTATATTATTATTTTAAACACAAAAACCTCTAGAGTGAATGCAGCTTCAGCTCTCTGAAAAGAAAAAAAGAAAATAAACCCCCAGATAAACCAATATTTGTTCAGATGGGGACATCTTGTAAATTCCGTAGACAAGGTATTCTTTTGACAGGTAAGTGCTTTTTGTAAAAGAAAGTCTAGCTTGTGTATCTGTTGATTGAAGTGTACTGACAAGTTCTCTCTTGTATAGACAAGGCCTTGGAGAGCATTTGGTATGAATTCTAATTGCAAGGCTGTGTAGTACTTGGCACACTTGCTATAATTTTCTAAGAAACAGATGTTCAAGTTGCTTTTTTGCCAAGTAAGGATTCTTTTCTCCTGCTAAAGTTAATGAGAACTGCAAGGCTTGATCACGTAAGGCCTAACACTCTTAAAGTATTTAAAAGCATTTAGAATTAACACTTTTAAGAATTTAAGTTGTTGGAAGGAGCTACAATGTCTTCTATCAGTTCAAAAGCACCAACAGGAAACATCTTCATATTATTCTGAGTTAATAGACTGGTCTTTGGCCCATGCTGTGGCTCCTTGGCATTACCAAAAAGGTCTAGATTAAGTGCTTGTAGTTTTCAAGAGGGTTTCTGCAATCTTATAAGTGCATTTGCATGGAGAAGGAGTGATGTAATCCTGGGGGGGAAAAAATGCTTGAAAAGTGAAACTACTTTCTCTGAACTTTTCCCTGTGAGCAAGTATTGGCAATGAAGGACCCAATAGAAGCTTTTGCAAATGGATAAGGGGTTTTGATGTTGACATTAACTGATTCATATCAAAATCTTGGCTAGTATATGGAAATAACTTTTGCTTCAGAGGTTCAGAGACTCACCGCATCAATTTATCTCTGACATTATAAGAAGGTTTAATTTTTTTAATGTAAAATCAGTTGATAGCTATTTTCCCCTGAAAACTGTTTTTGCTACTTCCTATGGGCTACTAACAAAAAATCCCAAATAATTAGGGAACTGGATTACTAATAGTTATAGAAATCTGAGAATTTTGTTTTAGTGGACTCGTTTCTTTGTGGCCCATTTTTATAGCTGCATTTATAGCAGCCTTACCTGAATGTATCCAAGCAACTAAGCAAATTATGTATGGCACATCCTCAGGACTATTTAGTCATCCTATGTGTAACTCTTCCTTTCAATTTTAGCTTCTGATGCTTTCTTGTCAAGTGCTGAAATGTCTAAATGCCCTAATGGAAACTGTAAATTCTCCCCATATGATGAAAATGAGGCCTCAGATATGTTCAATAACAAAAACCTCAGCCCTGAAATCTTTGCCTTTACTGCTTGGATTGGCAGCCGCTGGTAGAAATAAAAAGGATATTGGATTCAAGAAAAGGTTTTTAAATTAAAACAAGGAAAATTTGAAAGCTAATTTAACTTTTTGATTAACTAAATGAAGAAAGTGTTTTCTTAATTGCTAATTTTCCTTCTGCTATATGACCCACTCATATACAAGTATATGAACAAGTATAGGGAATGCTGGTGATTCCTGTTGCAGAAACATGAAAAAAATTAGGCAGCTTCTTGGCAGATTCACATCTACCTGTATTAACAGAGAATGGCCTTCCTGTGTATTTTTAGAAATTAATATGCGTCCTTTGTGAATTATACTCTATTTCATAATAATTTTCAAGTACTGGCTGCTTTAAAAGCCCATGTCTGGCAAGACATCTATGAAATACTTGTCCGAGTTCAATAGATCCTTAAAACTGGGCTTTCTTTTGTAGCTGGTATGCACTGACATGAGCTCTTTGTGAATCTCCAGGCTTCATCTGTGTCTCTGCTTTCCATTCTATAAATTCTTTATTTGCAGAGTCTCCCACCCAGCTCTCAACAGGTTCTGGTACAAAATTTGCAGGGCAAAAAGGGGTTGCAGCCTTTCAGGACGTGCCATGCAGTAAGCAGGTTTTCTTGATGAAAACATCTGCAGTGCTACCGTGCCTGCATGCAAGTAGGACTCAGTGTGGAGACTGTGGGCACACAGGGCTGAGAGGCTGTTGGGTTTTCTTGCTGATGTAAATCCACCTCACATAGGATTGAAACTAGGCTATAACTGAAAATCCCAAAGTTAGACGCTGTTCTGATGTGAGCACAGAATGTATTCTAAAACACATTCTAACTAAAATGCTAATTCCCCTGTAACTGCTACAGAAAGAATACAGAAAGGGAGTAGAATTTTTCCATGCTTGTGAAATTCATAGAGAGTTCCACCCTAGAAAGAGAACAACTGGCTTGATATGAAGTATATTCTAATTCAAATTTCAGACCTACTAATGTTTCTTTGTGATCATTTCCTCTGTTGCTTCACAGCAAAAGTGTAGTCTTGCCTTGCTCTGGGCTATGTGCTTAGCTTTATACATCAGGGCAGTAGCTGCGAATGAGAAATAAATTCCTCCTAAAAAAAAAACACATGCACAAACTTGTGGGTGGGGAGATATCAAGCAATTGTTCATTGTATTTGCAATTTCTTTCCTTTCAGTTGGAACTTCAAGAAGCTGAAACTACTCCACTGCCGTGACCCCACTGCAGGGTCTGCTGCTGCATGGTTCTCACAGCAGTTGCCACTGCCACAGTGTGCTAGTGGCAACGTGTAGGATATGCTTTCCCTCAAAAAAAATACCACAGAGGGAAGTGCCTGCTTTTCCAGTCTGTCAAAAATTGCTTCTGCAGCACATCTGCATTGCACATAACAGAAGCATGAAATGTAACAGCGAGCAGAGCCAGAAGATATGGGGCCTTCCAGGCTCCAGTGTTCAAAGCAGTCCTGTTTACCAGGAGCACATACATTAGTCTAAAACAAAGCTGCTGTGCTTGTAGTCAACCTGACATGCTCTTGGTAAGTTACAGTGGTGTTGAAACAGATTGGAAACACAAATTCGAAGCTAGACAACTATAGTTTGGAAAATAAGGTGAGCTTTTGAGGATAGAAAATCATGGAATGTGAAGTTGTAATACTGTTGGGTACACTCTATTTACTCTTAAAATTTATTTGTAGAGGTGTTTTCTGTGCAGGTTATTTGCGTGCTGAAGTCTCATGAGGTCATGTAGAAAAACGCATTTGTAGTTCAAGAGGTCTTCTCTTGTGAGGGTTGCATGTTCTGCAGTTTTAAAGGAAGATGTCTTTCTCAGTGATCCCTTAATGTAAAAAAAAAAAAAAAAAAAAAAGACCAAAAAGAATCGAAAACCCACTCCAAGCTTCATCTTCTGCTTCCATTTCACATATATTAAAAAAATACTTTAAAATCAAAACAATGAGCTATCACTTTTACTAAAAGAGGTGAGTAAATGAAACTACTATACATTGTTATTGATTGTCAAATGGTCCCCAAAACAGCATATATTAACATAAATTTCTTTGTGAACAAAAATGTAGCTATAAGCCTGTCAGAGCTTGCACAGGCTGATGATTTCTTCTCTTTCAAGTAGTTTCTCAAATTTTAGCTGCTTTGTCAGCAGCATTTTCAATTTGTAAGTAAATGACAGCCCCTCGTGAAGTACTTGGAGCAGTTAATGTATTAGACCTTTTTTTTT
The DNA here is from genome assembly GCF_015227805.2 of Hirundo rustica. Lineage (NCBI taxonomy): Eukaryota > Metazoa > Chordata > Aves > Passeriformes > Hirundinidae > Hirundo > Hirundo rustica. The sequence goes on along the minus strand of NC_053452.1, from coordinate 56,233,708 downwards.
AAAAAATAAATTTTAAAAAACAATTTGCTAGACATCTATTTTTTCTTAACCAAACCCATAGAATGTTTGTTTTTCTAATTAACGTAGTACAGTCTGCATCTGCATTTTGTATTAGCTGCTAAAATACGTTAATATTTCAGGAAGAAACATTGTGCTGCAGCAAATGCATTCTTAGCTGTTTTCTAGTATGAAAATTAGAAATATCCATGTAGATAATTGTGGTGCAATGGTATTTTCTGGACGTTGTTTCTTACTTGCTTTGTAAATAAATCATCAGTAGTTAACTGGGGGAAAATGTGCTTTGATGAATTTAGGTGTATTCTGAAATGCTACTATATGGAACGGGGTGGGGGGTTGTCTTTTTTTCTCTGCAGCCGAAATGTATTTCTTATTTTCATTGCTAAAGTCTGTGTTACAATAAGGTTATAATGTGAAATTGTTTGTTTCTGCCATAGACTGCATAATAAAGATTGAAGACCAAATCCTTGCAAGTTGTAAATTAAAGGGTTATTTGAGTTTCATCACTGTGTTGCAGCTAAATATGTAGCCTATATATCAGCAGAATATGAAGCTAGGTATAACAGAAGTGCCTTAATTTGTTTCTCTTTCTGTTGAAAATTCCACTGTGTGTTCATATGGATCTATGTTTAATTTTGTATTAGTGTAGCTGTATCACCTCATAGTCATCATTAAAGTTAAAACCAGAACCATCACTACTCTAAGAGGTTTGCATCTCATTTTTAAACAGTATAACACAGGCAGTTGGAAGAAGTTGGATTTTGCATCACACAGCAGTATTATTTAAATTAAAAAATCAACATAGAATACACTAGATTTAAATGGATTAACATCCAATGACATCATTACTACCTGATGGATTGAAAGTAGTCTGGCATGCCCACATACAACAATCAAAATATTTTAAAATATTGAATGAGTATTTGGAAAATCTTAACTGATAGACCAAAAACGTGTGTAAGTAAACTTAAGATCATAGTTTTGTGAGTAGTCAAAAGTTCAGGTTTCACAAAATTTTCATAATTAATTGAAGCCATTATTTCCTTACTTTGCATGAAGCACACAGGCAAAATGCTGTGACTTGCTAGCAGACAGCCAAATATTTTTAAGGGCATTTTGTGTTTCTACAGTCCAACAATTGAGAAACCTGACTGTAAATACGTTTAGCATTAATAATGTTGTAGCCTTGATGGTTTAAGGATATGAGGAAGTAAATTTTATTAGCAGAGCACTAGCAAAAAGTAAGAAAAATGTGGGGTTTATTTCCATGAGGCTTGAGTGTTCATTGGTAGTGCTTTGCAGTAAGTAGCATATTATTACACAACTTCTGTATCTGCATTGTAAACCTTTAATAAAAATGTCTGTTTCTTGTGGATTTGCGCACAACCCCATTGTCTGTGTGGTGAAAACATAAATTGCATTGATTCCAAACAGACCCCTGAGGGAGACCATTTGTCACCGATGCCCATGTGGATGCTGAGCCTTGGACCAGTACCCTTTGGGAGTGGCTGTCCAAGCAGTTTCTCGTCTATTGAACAGTCCACCCATCAATGCCATATGCCCCCAGTTTAGAGAGAAGGATATAGTGGGAGACTGTTGTAGTGCATTAATTTGGTTTATATTGTATTTCATTTTTATATTGGGTTTTGTAATGATTTCTTCTGTACCATCCTGTTCCCCTGGAAAATGTATCACGAGGTTTGTCCCTGCTCGTCCCCGCCCATCCTCCCACACTGGAATGTAACCCAACTCTGTCCCACTCCCACCTTTTCCCTGATTGGGTAGTGGCTTGTCCCTGCCTCTAGCCCCGTCCCCCTGAGTAAAAGCCCTGGGAAGGGGGTGGGGTGGGGAGCTCTCTTGCTCCAGGACCAGGACGGGGATGGACTGGGCTCTGGACTCTGCAGGGGCAGGACCCCAGAATAAAGCTGTGATCCCCCCCAGACAAAGAGTAGACTCTTTCCTTTTGCCATCGACGGACGCCTGCTCTCCCTAAACGAAAACATTTGCAGCCTCTGGGTAGTTTTTAGGACCCTGGAAGGAAGATTCCTTCTGGTGTGGGCTCTCTCTCTCAAGCTTGCCGAGCCTAAAACGGAGCACGGGCTCCGAGGGGAGAGAGAGAGCCGCCTCAGGAGACCATGTCAAATTACCTACGTCCAGACACCCAGACCCTTCTCTAACCCACTGACGTAGTCGCTCCATCGTAGAAGGCCACAAGGTTGATCAGGCAGGATTTGCCCTTGTTGAAGCCATACAGGCAGTCCTGAATCACCTCCCTGTCTCATTATATGTGCATTGTTATAATTCCTAGGAGTTCCATGATGTTCCCAGACATAGAGGTGAGGCTAGTATATTGGTTCCCAGCAGCCTCCTTTCTACCCATTTTAAGGACAGGTGCAATGTTTCCCTTTTCCCTGGGATTAAACCTGACTGCCATGACTTTTCAAATATGGTGGAGAATGTCTTGGCAATTACATCAGACAATTCCCTAATTACATGAAGGAGGTTCTATATAAAGGGAAAAGGAAAACTGAAGAGATTTTCTACTTAAATGTCCCCTTGACACAGGGTGCTCCATCCTGGAGTTGAAATTTTCCACCAGAGAGATAGACTCCATGAACCCAAGTCTCTTTGTGTGAGCTTGCCTGTCTTGAAGCTGGAATGTAGCTGACTGTAAGTGCAGATGGTTCAGCAGAAGAAATACGCAGCTGAGTTGGATTTGAGCTGACTTGTGCCAGTTCACTCAGCTAACAAAGGGAAGGGAGTGCTCAACAGCTGAATTCCCCATCTTTTTGGCTTTATTGTTAATAAAGTCAAGTTAGCATGAGTAGGCTTACCTGTGCTACAGGCATCTGACTCTCATTTTGAATATTGGGAAGAAATCTTAGAAATCTACATCATGACCTTCCGTATCTCCAAATTAGTAAAAAAGTAGGTCACTTATATTAGATTGTGTCATGGACAAAAGAGTCTCAGCTAATTCTTGCTAATTAACCATAACGATTCAGGTAATTGGGGAAAACTCTAGAAATCAACTATGCGCCAACTGCAGTAGTAAAACCACTACTTTGGTGGCCTCCTGTGGATCCCTGCCCCAGTGTGTGTTGCCTGCAGACACAGTCCTCTAGGGGGTGTCCCTGTCCTTCATAATTATTTTTCGCAAATTTTGGTGTGTTGGGGTCTTTTTGATCAAAGCAGTTTTCTGTATAACGTCAGTGTTTTGCCAAATTTACAATTCCCCCAAAACAAAACAAAACAAAAACAAAAACAAAAACAAAAAACCCACCAAAACCCAGTTTTGCTCTGATTTTCCGAAGACCATTCAATTTATTTTTTTTTTTTAAGTGACCTACTTCTGTGTTACTTGGTTTTCTCAGAATTGTGTTTTTACGATCATGTTCTCTTGAAAGCCTCTTTGTACAAATAAACTGAAAGACATTATTTCAGTCTTCACTTTCCATCAAACATTTTCTACAATGTGTAGGATCAAAGTGATAACTTTTATGTCGGGACTGTTAACTGCTTGGAAAATCATCTAGGAGTATCATCTGGGAATTGCCAGTATTGAAATCTCCAAACCAGATGATAAGATCAGCACTTTATTTTCTACTGGTATCCAGTTCCTAATTTGACAAGCTGGTGTTTCTCCTGATCTTTTGAAAATTTTCTCTTGATTAGTGATTCCATGTACTACATTTTGTTAAATAAAGTGAAGGCAAAAGTACTTGGACTTTTATATATATTTTTTGGCTGAACTTTTTACCTGACACAGGGTCATACCCTTCTTCTTTCCCCCTCCCCACCGCCCCCCCCCCTAGATTTCCGAGAACAAATTATTTTCTTTTGAATTTTTCAAAGAATCAATATATTTGTGAATAAGATGCCATTTAGTTCAGGATCATCTGAATTCTCTCTCACTTCTTACCAACTCTGCGAATGTACATTTTCCAACCTATTGTATTAAATGCTTGCTTGGTTTACTGTATAGTGCAGAGATGATACAGGCTGTTCAAATTTAATTGCCTTTTTTTGTATTTCTTCACTGGGATATTTCCTTGTATCTTATGTTCCAGAGGAGAAAAGACAAAAGAACAGGGAACAGGCAGGCTCCAGGCATACACTGTTCACATGGAAGTGATGCATCATGTTTCTGCACATCAATTTACTGTCAGTCTCTTTCTGTAAATATCTATTTTATTTTTCCCTTGTAATGCTGTCAGTAGGCAGCATCAGAAGAACTCATTCTTCTCAAGAGTCCTGTACATTGAGTCAGAGGAAGAAATACAAACTAGTTGATCCAAATGTGATAAGGGGTCTGATGATGAAGGCAGACAAAACTTCTTGCTCTGAAAGATTTACAAATCAAGATTGCTTCCATGTATCATAATGCAATTAGATAAAAACAGAGCATAGTAGCATCATAACACTGACTAACACAAAAGTTATTATACAATGTTTGAGACTTTTATTTTCAACAGATGATCAAACCATATCATAGCATCCAGTTATGATGGATCAAAATTTCATACATTGCCATTAATTCTTGGTAATGGAGAATATGAATTTCATCACCGGATTAACTCTGAACAGGAGGCTTCCCATTGGTGTTGCTAATAATTATAACCTCCCTCTGTGCTGATAGTCGCTGGCTTAATGCAATTCAATGCAGAGCAACAGAAGATTAATTTTTTTAAGAATTTGATAGAGCACTTATGTTGCCTTTTATACTGCCATCATCATTTCTGTAATTTGGAAGTTGAATTTGGGATAATATGAAGAAAGCTTTTCTTCTCTCCCAAGAAAACCATGCACTAGATGTGGCAGAGAAACTCCATGTTCACTGGGTGAAAGTAGAAGTAGCAGTGGAATTACAGAGATGCTTGCAACTGTACACACTACCTGTACTTCTGCCTATTGGTTGAGCTGAAGTAGAATCACAGAATCATTGAATCACTTTGGTGGGAAAAGAGCTCTAAGATCAAGTCCAACCATTAACCCAGCACTCCCAAGCCCACCACTGAACCACGTCCCCAAGGTGGTTTAGTGGTGGGCTTGGGAGTGCTAGGTTAACATCTTTTAAATACCTCCAGGGATCAGAATTCAACCACTTCCCTGGGCAGCCTGTTCCAATGCTTGGCAAGCCCTAGCATGAAGCAAGTTTTCCTAATATCCAATCTAAACCTCTTCTAGTGCATCTTGAGGCCATTTCCTCTCATCCCACCCTTTGTTACCAGGGAGAGGAGACCAACCCCCACCTAGCTACAACCTCCTTTCAGGCAGTCAGAGAGAGCGATAAGGTCTCCCATGAGCTTCCTTTTCTCCAGGCTAAGCACTCACAAGCTCCCTCAGCCACTTCTCCTGAGACCTGTGGTCCAGACCCTTCACCAACTGGAAGTTTTAGTCCCTTTAATAGCAGGGGGCCTTTAAACAGTCAGAAAGGGAATTGCAACCAGTAGGAAGTGAAGCAATGGCCAATTCAGGTGGCTCCCCTTTATACATATGTACTAGAGACATTTTAGACAGAAGTATCATAAAGGTATAATGGGATTTCAACTTATGAATACCTTCCCTCCACACTTCAAGCAAAACATCATGTGTTGGGATCACTTGGACTTGGTAAAAGACTAGCAGAATGCTTGTGTAGAAAGTCTGAACAGAATGTTGTAGCATATGGGTTTGGCCTTCAAATCTGGATTGGTGAATTTGCCTGTGAGAGATGAGCAAAACACCATCTAAAGAAATCCTCACTGTTTTGGTTTAAAAGCAATAATATAGGTCACTAGATGCAGTAGATTTTAAGTGATGATGGCAAAACTTGAGCAAATCTCTTCCAAGGCCCTAAACTAACATACATCAATAATAAAACACAGTCTGGAATTGAGTGAGAAGAAGAAAGCAAACAGAATAAGTAAATATATTATGCAGGAAAATTCAGTGAAGTCAGTATTATAACAGAGTAAAACTTAGGTCAAATTTTTAGTGTCACATACGTGGTGATGTCCACAGGCTGTCTTACTAATGTTTCCTTTTTCCACACCTCCACCCCTTTCCCTTTAACATTACTGCCTCTGCTTTGTAGTTGCTGTTTTACCTTCTGTCTGGTATAAGTTCAGTGGAGCTACTGCTTCTTCTCCAACACAGCAGCAATCCTCTTTCTTGTCCTCTTCTTCTGTAGAAATGATTCTTTCTAAATGCATAGTTTCTAATATTGCATTTGATGGCTGCAGCTGGGCTTTTAGCAGAGATGTCAATAAGAGTGTTAGAAGTACTTTTTTTTTAAAGTTTATGATGAGAAGAACAGTGAAATAAAATATTATATAAAAAATCTTATGAAGAAAAGAAGTATTGTGAGTGTTCAATAGTGCACAGGCTTTCTTCAAGCTCAAGGTATTTTGTTGCAACTAATATCAGCACCTTCAACTGTGATTCTGTGGGTATGTGCAAATTTGTGTGTATTCCAGAAAAGGCTGCTGGATTAGAAAGGATTAATTGGAGCAATACAGAATAAATGTCTCTCTTTCATCTTGATCTGTACTACTTTTACATTCGTCACTAATGTAGCACTTAGGAATTTAGCCTGATACTGCAGCTACAAATTATTCCAAAACTTTCATTGAATCAAAGAAAAAACTGTATCTCCTTCTTCAGCTAATGCCAGAGGTGGATTTTGTGCAGTGGAATTAATTGGATGCTACATTAAGAATTGAATACAGGTTTGTGTATAGTTAATTTTCTGATCTTTATTGTAAATTTTGACAAAGTAGAAGCACAAAATTGTTGAGAAGATCCTCATCCAAAGGCACTTTACTGTGAAACCCTGGAAGGCTGCAGGTGGTATAAGATTGCAGAAATAGCTATGTCTTTCTAGGCAGTTGTGCAATATCTCTGTAGCTTCCCTGGAACTATAAAGAGAATTTATCACTGTTTCCTATCCAGTCAGTAGGTAGTATATCAGGCAAGGTGCAAACCCACAGAGTAGAATTTCATATATTCCAAAGCAACAAAATCACTGGAAGACTGAAGGCTGGATAAAATTAATTGTAAACATTGCCAAAAGTGGCATCATGGTTCAGGCCATACTCCAAAGGTCAGGCCCAGGGTGCTGACCTATTGCAGCCGCCTCTTATATACAAATACATCTTTGGGAACTGAACCTACTGCAGTTTCCCTCGTGTCACCTTTCCATCCTGTCTTGACACCGAGACACGGTTTACTTATGTCTGGATGCTCTACTTACCTTGCCTGGTGGTGTCTATGAAACAAATGGAACTTGGGAACTAAGGCTGGTTTTCATCCTGTTTTTTCTCTCCATGGGATCCTCTTGCCTTGTGTCATTAAGCTAGCTCCAGATGCCAGCTGGTGTGCTGTCCTGCTCTGCCTGGGCTGTGGCCCAGCCAGGTCACCCTACAATCCTCCAGAGCAGCCGTGCTCCTAAACCAGTCCATACCTTCAGGAATCTGAACTTTATTCCCAAGTGCTACTTCACACACTGATTTTTTGAAAGAATAACACTGTCATGCAAACTCTGCCTTCATCATTTCTCTGAGTCCTTATGGGATAGGCTTCCTTTCTCTCTTTAATGAGTGAAATTCCCACATCTTCTTTTGAAGATGTGATTTGTGTCACTGTCTCCAAAGTTCTGAGCTTTGTTTGCTGCCTCAGTCCTGAGGCTCTCATCTGCTTCTTCCAAATTATACCAGCACCATAAGTCATTCTTTTTCTCATGTTAGAAAACACATTTCAGAAACAACACAGCCACCTGAATTGCCTCATGCCATCAGCAGCAAGTTGAACAAAATAAATTGTTTCACAGAAAACAAATTTTGCTCATGATGAAATATCACATCTCTCTGGAAAGGTGATATGTGTGTTTTACAACAGTATAAAATCTGGTTTGGAGCTCCTCCTGACATTTGTAGAGCAAAATTTCCAAATTTCACAGCAAATGACGCCACTATCAGAGTCATCTTCATAGCTGCTGTAACGTATGAACTTAATTTATAGCCAAGGTGAACTGAATTTGCTTTCTGTAAAAAATAAGATTTAGGAAAATGCACCTTAGAAACAAAGACTCTGCTTCAGCAACAGGACTGAAAGAGCACAGTGAGGCCTGTCAGCTACCAGGACATGGCTGCCACTGCAAGGGCTGAGGATGCTGGAAATACCTCTGTCTTTTCAGCTATGTTCTCGTGTCACAGCATGATAGTGGCTTTGGGGTTTCACCAGGCATGCACAGAACATTTCACAATGCACAGAAACACACCATGGTCCTTAAGTGCATTTTCCACAAAACAGTCTCTGACATCTGAACCCTCAACTTTCAGGGTGCTCTGCAAAACAGCTTTAACAAATGGCTGGATGAGATACATGGATACTAAATAACCAGATACTAAAATCACTCCCATCCATTGAATTGCCAATTGGGGTGTTCCATTAATCTCATGCCATCCATTTTTTGTCAGACAATAATTGCCCCTTTCTCACACCCCCTAATTTACCAGCAGTTTTTACTTTGTGTCTGCCTTCGCTGCTCAGGTGTTCACTTGCTCTTCCTCACAGAGCATCTTTATCTCCAGACTGACCTAGGTTTCATTTTACTGCTTCTGTATCAGGTCTGGAGAGAGTCAGCGTCCCAGACAGCATCTCAATTTTCCCGCAGTAAATGTTGTCACCTCTCTGCAAAACTTCCTCAAATGTGGGCTGAGACCCTCACAAACTTGTACACATGCAGAAGAGGGGAAGGCAAAACCCCAAAACCTTGTACGGAGGATAATGAAGCCAAAAATGATCCTGCAGCAAACCTTCTTTTTTTTTGTTGTTTCCTCTCTTCCATGCAAAGCTGTGATTTCCCCCCTTGCTTGTCGTGCTGCCAGGAGCCAGCAGGCTGTGCTGAGGGATCACTTTTCTCCTTCAGGAACGTGCTGAGACCGGTTTGCAGAGGCTGTGTTTTCCCATCAGCAGTACAAGAACTCGTTTGTCTGCCCAAGACTGAAAGCACTTTGCCAGGAAGTGGAAAGGGGAAAGATACAGTTTTCCCATCAAAACAGCAGAGCAGTTTGTCACTGTACACTGTGTCCCATGTACTGCCAAGGCTTCTGTTAGACAATTTGGAACAATCCCCAGTGACAATGAGGGTATTTCTGGAGAACTGGAAGATAATACAGAAACTTTCTCACTGACAGTAGACACTTTCTTCCAGCAACAAGAAAAAGCCACACTAATAAGAAGAATGATGACTGAGCCATTCCAAAATAAGCAGTGATGAAATAGGGTCAGATGCCAGGGATGAAGCCTTTGCCGTCTGTGTTGCCAGTGATCATGCTCATCCTAGGCTCATAGGAAGCCAGCCAAATAAAGCCCAACAGGTTTTTTTAAGCAGACAAAAGACAAATTTCCAAATCATAATGAGCAACTCATTGATACCTTTATAAAACTTTGGAACAGCTTATGTTTTGTACCACCACAAGAGGGTGTAAAGCAAAAGCAAGAGCCACACAAGAAGCAACCCAAGCCAGTGAGGTGAGGTGCTACAGCAGGCATAAGGGTAGACATATGGTGCCCCACTGCCTTTCCTGTCAGCATTCCAACAGCAAGCATGCCAGGAAGAATCCTAAAGAAAGATGTAATTGAATGCTTTTTTGTACAGTTTTGTTTTCAGGCCCAGAAACCAAATGTTTGGCCATGCATTAGGCACTGAAAGCAAGAGCACAGGCTGAGATCACATGAAAACTGTTTCCTCAGATTGTCTTCACGACTCCCTGTCTAGCAGGGGGGAAAAGAGAAATCATTGCTTGGTGGAAGCAAAGGTATAACTTTGTGGGAATCTGAGCCAAGCTAATGCTCTACTTCTGAAAGGAAAAAGTCCCCCTCTTCCCTCCCACTTAGGCAGCTCTTCTTCCTTCTGCTTCTGCCTATGGAATCCAGCTGCATCCCTTCTCAAGACTCTGTCAGGCACTGAACCTCTCCATAATTTCAGTTATCATCACTGTAGATGAGTTTCCAGCTTGCTGTCTGTTCACTGCTGTCTGACTTGACTGAGCTGACAGAGGTGCCAAATGATGAGCTGATTAGCCCAAGGCAAGCAGTGGGAGCAAATAGGAGGTTGGGGGAAGAGAGGTGACAGAGACCGGGACGTTCCTTTTTCAGCTGAGCCCTTAGGACAAGCTCATTTTCAAGGAAGCACACCTTCTCCGTACTGCTACCTGGCTGGCCTATCCAGCTAAACTGAAACGCTTCTGACAAAAATCTTCTTTTAATTGAAACAGGCTGCTCTGTGAGCTTTTTTTTTTAAAAAAAAAAAAAAAAAAAAAAAAAGTAATATTCCGTACCTGTCAGAAGAGACTAATCTTCCTAAAGGGTGCCTACAATAACTGATTAAATAGAGTTAACTAATTTAAAAGCAGCTTCAAATATCACATTGCAAACTAGTAGAGTCCTCAGTCAAATCGTTCATTGAATCTTCCTGGCTCCAGATTATACAGCTTAATAATAATGTTAGTCCCACAGGAAAATTGCTTGCTTAAAGAACCAGCAAAAAATTATTTGATAGCAGTAAACTGAAAAATCTGCTGTGAAGATAAAAAAGAAAAAAAAAAGGCTGAGGAAAATATTCTCTCATTTCAGTGTTTAATTGACAAGTGCAAACATAAGGCTCTCGTTCTGCAAGATGTGTGTATCATTCCATGAAAATCAATTCACACGTGTAGGCAACAAGCAGTAAAAAGGCAGCGCTGAGTGCCAACATTGTGCTGTGAGTTTTAAAGCAGTGAAGAAGGAAAAAAAAATATAAAAAGACTGAGCAGATAAAATACCAGATTTGGATTCCATGTACTTTCGTGGTGCTGCAGGCCCTGACACTGCCTGGCAAATATTCCTCTGTGCATGACTTTTCCTCTCTACACAGAGCACACTGGGATAGACACAGCCATTCTTCCTTTGGGCCACTCCTCAGCACTGAAAGCTTGGCACAGGAGCACTGCTATTTGTATGCTTGAATGGCTTTTCACCAGGTAAGTTATTTTATTTTCCTAAGCACTCATAAATAGGTGACTTACATTAATCTCTGCTAACTAGTGCTAGTTTTCCTTCATGTGGGAGTAGGAGATGTGTTTTAATATCTTCTTTTTAATTTTAGTTGGGAGAAGAAACTGCCATAAGAAACTTCAAGAGTCAGAAAAATTTGTCCTAAGGCATCTAGCACACAGGGAGTGGCTCCTAAGCTATGGTATGATGACACAAACTATTTCTCCTAAAGAAAGGCCATTCACCTACATCTTCAAAATGTGTGGACCAGATGGGCTGTATAGGTTTCAAACACTGCTAGCTACAGTCCTTTCCCAAAGAAATGGATTTTCTGTGTTACAGGCTGAGTCATCTAAAGTCAACCGTTTCCAGATCATACATCAGGGCTGTTGAGCTATCAATGAATTACATGCATATTTCATCATTAACTTGCTGCCATCTTATAAACCACACCCTTTGGATTTTTATCAAGAGGAAATAAATTAGGAAAATATTCATTTTTCCAGAGCAGACGGGTCTTGGAACTTCTCCTGTAGCAAATTTCAAGGAATGTAGTATTGAACAGTCTTTTCAACACCTTAAAATTTTTTTTCAGTGTTGAAATGCTTAACTTTTGGCAAGCTCAGCTCCTACTACCCTGTGCAGAGATGTGAATTTCAGCATGATTTTAGCTCTGAGCTTTTTATGTTCCATTTTCCTTTTTTCACCTCAAATTTTGCTTCAGTTCAGAATGAAGGCACTTTTTAAAAAATGCAATAATGTTGCAACTTGAAGCAAACCAAAGTGGGAGAAACCTTCAAGCATCAAGGAAATGCTCACTGACATCTTAAAATGTCCGCTGCTTTGAAATGCCCCACACAAAACAGGAAATTCCACTTTGGCTCTACTACTATAAGAAAACCACTTTGACTTCCTGTTAGCAGAAAGACATACCTCGTAGAAATGAAGTAAACTCGGGCCCTCACTTGGTTACAGTTGGTTACAATTGGTTAGTTTTGTGTGACTAAACAAGCAAAAGAGTAAAAAAAAAGCTCAAAGCCCAAACCCCAGTCACAGTACATGGAGGTCCCCTCATAAAAATATGCATACATGGGCTTCTTTGCTACTTGAAAAGTTTTAAAATACAGGTTTTCTTATTATATCTGTAATAGACATGTAAGTTTACAGGCTCACACAACAGATGTAACACACCCGTAATTTTTCCAAGTTAAAAATAATTTTAAATTCTGAATTTCCACTGAGTTTTAAGTCAAATGCCATGTTTTTTCTCCCCCTCCCTCCCTGACTGTCCCAAACCAACCTTTTCTTTCAATATGATGGTTTCCTCCAAAATTCAAATTATTTGCAAAACAAGAGAAGTAGTACATTATTTATTCCTGTTTATTCCCGGTATCAGGTAGGGTAGAGTTAATTTCTTCTTCAGTAACTGTTGCAGTGCTGTGTTTTGGATTCAGAATGAGAATGGTATTGATAACACCCTGATGTTTTGATTTTTTGCTAAACTGTGTTTTTCTTAAATCAAGGATATTTTTCCTTGTCTGTGCTCTGCCAGTGAGGAAATACACAAAAAACCAAACTGGCAGAGGGCATAGCTAGGACAGGTGACTCAAACTGACCAAAGGGATATTCCCCACCACAGAACATCATGCCGGGTATATAAACCAGAGGGAGCTGTCTGAAAGGGGGGGCCTGATCTGGGTTTGGGAAGAGGGGTCTGGCAGGTCAGTGGGTGGTGAGAAATTGTGTTGTACATCACTTGCTTGGTTTCTTTCCTCTTTATTATCATTATTATTTACCATTATTGTTGTATTTTACTTTATTTTAAATTATAAAACCATTCTTGTTTCAGCATACAAGTTTTACTTCAATTCTTCTGCCCATTACACAGGGATGGGGAAGGAAAAGAGAGGGGGCATGAGCAAGCAACTGCATGGTGTTTCATCTCCAGCTGCACTTAAAACCATGACAAGGTGAAACTCTAGTATTGATTGAATCATCAGAGCCAGATGTAGAAATGATTCACAATCCCCACATGAAATCTCTTCCATCATAGGAAAGGAAATGTGATCCCACCTCATTCTGGTATCTCATGAGATGTACGCCACCAGAATAGAGATATTTGATTTCCAGAAAAGCTGCAGAAGCAGTTAAAATTAGGTATTTTTACCAGAAATTCCAAAATTTCCATTGCTGGACTTGCTGCGCCAACTGGCTTTACTGCCAGAGGAAAAATTGTGCATGCGCACATATCCACACACATACTTCTCCCAAAAAGTATATAAAACATGTCCCTTGAGGCAGATGGTTAAAGACTTCTTGACATTCACACACTAGGGATGCACAGCTCCCTACGCTATGAGTCAATAGTGCAGGTCTTCCAAATCCAGACCAAGAAATACCAGTTACTCCAAGCATCACTGAGCAGAGCACAGACGTGTCCAAATTTCTCCTGTTGAGGTGGCTTCCCGCTGTAGCTGTCAGCTTGTGCGTAATACTGTTTCCAATTATGGCTTTCACGCTGCTGGGCAGCCCCTTGTGATAAACCCAGGCGAAAACTGTCACAGTAATTAGCAATGCCAGAAAATTAATCCTGTTTCACTGTAATTTTCACTTTGTATTTTCCACGCTTTCCATTATTTTGAGTCGAAATAGTAACTGAGTGGAGTTAAACTTCCCACACAGTACTTGCATAAAACCCATACATTTGTTTTCCTGAACAAAGAAATTTGTTAAAATTATAACTGAAATTAAGTAACGCCATTCAAGAATTTTCTGTTCTTTGATAAGCAGTGATAAGAGCCCATTCTCAGCAGGTCTCCAAAACCTCAGTAGTTCAACAATAAGTATCTACTGACCATTTGAAAGAGAGTAATTTTAAAGCAATTTTAGGCTATGTAATCTGTCAGAACCAATAGTAGAGTTTGGGCAGTCCAAAGGCATCTCTTTGTCTCTAGATTTGAGAAAGCTGTTTTGTATATGGTTATAAAAGTGCAATGTGAAAAGAGCCAACACAGCACGTACAGGCCACATAGGTTTTTCTTCGTATGCTGCAAATCTGCTTCAGCAAATGGAGTTGACTCGGACTTTGCTCAGAACTGCAAGGCACTGACTTGTCCGGCCCAGCTCAACAGGCCACTTAAGCATGTGCTTCTTTTCAACATCCAATTGAAGATTCTTTTGAAGGAAAGTGGTGTTTAGGCATTTTCTTTTGTGAGAAACCCGCATGTGTGATAGAAAATGTACATGCAATTTGACCTCCAATATTTATCAATTACTTAGCACCAGGTTGTTAAAAATGAAATGGACCAAGCAGATTAATCTCTACACTCCTGATTTTCAGGGTGCTCTCAGCAGTAATTGAAAGCATTTCAATGGGAATGGTGGAAGAATTCTTTAAAAAAAAAAAAAGAACCACCTAAAAACGGGCTCCATTTTTAAGATGCAATTACTCCAATCCAAATTGCACCAGGTATTAAGCTTCCTTAACTACTAGTTAGAATTAGTGAAGTGATTAAATCACCGCTCATACGATGATTTCCTGAAAAGAATAGCTTTTTAACCATCCAATGATTTGTGTCTGCTTCCCCATCTAGTAATTTTTCATCTATTTCCTTCACTCTATTTTAAAAGAAAAGGTGCTGAGTATTAAAAACACAATATCAACAGTCAAACCAATCACTACGCATGTGGAAAAGATTTCACATATTCCTACTAATAGCCTTATCATTTGTTTTCTCAATCAAGCTATGGTAAAACATAAAATATATAAAGACAGATGAATATGGCTGCATCCCTATAGTGTATTTTGCTTTAAAAGATAAACTGTATTGAAAACTAATGACAAAGAATTTCTTTATGAAATAGCAACAGAAGTGCAGATTGTCGCAGTTCCTATAGTGGCATTAATTTGGAAATGGTGGACTAATTCTTGCTTTTCAAAACCTGGCACTCTGAAAAATTCCTTATACTGCAGAAGAGGGGAAGGCAAAAGCCTAAAACTTTGTACTGAGGACAACGAAGCCAAAAAATCATGATCCTGCAGCAAAATCTCTTTTTTTTTTTTTTTTTTTTTTTTTTTCCCCCAAAGGGAAATCTTGAAACTTTTTAGAAAAGCTTTTCAGGCCCTAAAATCTTCATCTAAAACTCAGACCTAGAAAAGCAGAAGAAAGAGTCACAGCAGATGTCTCAGGGTAGTCTCAGCTGTAGAGTCATTACTGTGATCTGTGATGGAACAAAAAATAAAGAGGCATTTCAAGTCAATCTGTAAGAACTCGCAGCTGGGTGGGCTTGGTCCACATGTGCCTATTTATATTAGGAAATTCAGCATATATAAATATATAAATAAAACATCTATACAGTACATAGTCACACTCATAAAAGCCATAAAATTACATAAATTTACAAAAATATTTGCAACTTTGTTTTACGCTTCCCGGTTCACATTAGGAGTATAGTTTTTTAGCTTCTGGCTTGTGAATATGATCACCTTCCTAGAGTTGGACTCTGGGATGAACTTGTACCTTATATACTTCCAATCGTCAAAAATAAGACAGAACATAATCTTCCAAGGAATTCAGCCAAGTCCGTAAGAAAAGTTGAAACTTGTCTCTCTGAAGAGTAAATTACATGTTAGCAAAAACTGAGAGACCTCTTCTTCATGTAGAAAGACAGTACCTTCTTGGTCTGGACCATAAATAAATTTGAAACTCATAAAACATCAGGCAGAGCCTGAACTGGGTGCCTGGCAGCTGTCTGTGGTATCAACTCAAGCATCATTACTCTTCCATTTGTCTCAGTTTAAACTGGTAGAGTGGTGAAAGTAAATGGGTACAGAGATGAAAAACGTATGCATCGGATTATCTTAGAGGGTAAAAAGGTAGAGTAGACAACATCCTGTTGGTATCATTTTAACTTCATTTGAAGGTAAATTGTATGGTTAAAACAATCCCAAGATTGTCATATTTATACAGTACATATTACATAGTTCTGTGTCCTTCGGGAGCTGGACATTTAAAATTTTCTTCGCCAAAAACTGAAAAACATTTCTTTGCTGCTTTCTTAAATATTAAGTTGTATGTAGGCAGGCCACGTTCAGGTGTGCTTTTTCGGGATCTTTTGATATTAAATGAGTTCTGCAAGAACATTCAAAACTTTAGAGAACAGGTTGCTTTCCTTTTGAAGCACACTTGCAAAACACAAATCTCAAGATACAGCAGCTTAAATTGCTTGTATGCGAAGACCTGCGGAGAAAGATCTTGCCATGTGCCATTAATCAAATAGCACTTTCAGTGATTGGCTGTGGAGTCATCTCTTGCTCCTCACTATTCTCTATGGACATGTCCTGGACTTCCTGCTGCTGATAAATATCTTGGACCAGCATGATGTTTGTGCTCCTCCACTCTCTGTACTTCACCGCTGTCAACTTTGGGTCCTCTAGCAACTGGTTAATTGTGGCCAGGTCATGTTCCTTACACTAGGAAGAGAACAAGTTGTTATTTGCACAGAAAATGCTGAGACAATTGTCCCTAACAAAAACACTCTGGGAACACTAGATTCATGTCACAAGGACATCGCCAATTACCCATTCTCCTGGCAGCTTGCTCACATTTTTAGAGCATAGGTCACCAAAGTTACGTCTACAGCAAAAATCCTTCCCAGTTAAAGATAAATTATGATTTAATCTAGATTTTTACAGGCTTCTTAACAAAACTTGATGAGAGAAGATTCATGTGAAAATTATACATTGTTATGCTGTCCCTCAACAAGACAGTACTTGCATGAAACTAGACACAACAGCATTTATTTCTGTATTTCACAGCAGTTCTAACTTCCTCAAAAAACCACTTATTCCATGTAATAAATGTCTCTTCTCTGGGAGTTGGACTGAACATAATTTTGGATATGTGCACTGGCAGAAGAGTGGCTGCAGTACCTGTGATTTGCCATCTTGCACCAGCTTCTGCTGATAAATCTGGTATCTACCTTAAGGCAAGAGCAGCTCAGCCACGTATTGAACCAGGCACCCTGGTTCACTTGTAAGATGTGAGCAGTGACCAATGCAGGGACACGGAGATTCTGCATGCCACAGGACTACAGAACAGTTAAGCTTGGAAGGGACCTTTGGAAGTCATTTGGTCCAAAACCCTTCCTCCAATAGAGCCATCTACTTGCAGGCTGCCTAGGACTGTGTGCAGATGACTCTTGAATAACTCCAAGGATAGAGACTCAACGGCTTCCCTGGACAACCTGCGCTTGGTCACCTGCACAGTAAAAAAAGTGTTTCTTGATATCCAGGGGAAATCTTCTGTGTTTCAGTTTGAACCCATCACTTCTGTTCCTGTCACTGTGTCCCACTGAAATAGCTTGGCTCTGTCTTCATTACATCCTCCTTCCACACTGATGTTCTTTGATGTCTTCACATGTTGTGGCATAACAAACCACTTTGCTTTTCCAGCCCATATTGCCTATCTGTGCAATGGACCACAGGATAGAGAAGCCCCTATTAGCAGCTATAATTTCTTACTGGAGGCACCATGCTGCACCATCAAGACTTGACTGCTTTTGCTGGGCTTCCTCCCTCCAGCCTGTTTGTGAAAGTGATGGAATAGTTCTAACCATCTTCTCCTCTTGCCACACATTCATCACACCCAAGGACAGCCTGTGCTGGTGGCTGCCTTGAAAATGCCTTGAAAGTACTCTTGCACATTCATTTCACCTTCTGATAGCAGCAATCAGCTGTTTATATATCCATATCCCACTACTGCTCTAATGAACCTTCAACTACTCCAATCTCTGTGATGATCCCTCAGCTGCTTTTTAAACCCAAAAAGCTCGTTCAACAGTATTTTACACATGTTCTTCCCCCAAGACCCAGTGCCAGCCCTTTTAAGGACTTCTGGATTGATGCAGGGATGTATGGAGTCAGCTTAAGAGAAGAGAGGAGATAGGGAGATGGAAGGGAGAAGAGTATTTCTATTGGACAAACTTGGCAACAAAAAGTCATGCCATGGAATTTCTCCTGTAGCACTAAAGCTATTTCCCATATTCACTAAGACTGTGATGCATTTGCACATAGTTTCCCTCTTTTCTAAAGTCTTCAAAACATGCTTTGTTAATGATATATTGTGGCAGCAACATTAATCTGTTGTTAAATATGTGGAGTCAAAAGTCTAAAATTAAAATTGCATTGAGACTTGCATAAATCACTTCTCAGGCTAATAAGGTTTTAATTAAAGCAGAGTACATATGGATCAGAAGCAAAAAATTCCTGATTTTTAAATTTCTAGTAGATCATTTCCAATTACCTTATGTCTTATATTATACATTAAGAAAATTGACTTTAAAAGCACGTAATTCCACTGATGTAAAGAATATGGCACTTTCCCGCTGCAGGCACTTGATTTTCAGACAGGCTAACTTAAATACTGCTGGGTACAGAGCTCTGTTTGTGTCTATGAAAAAATGCCTGTGCTTTTTTTTTTTGTCAATACTCCAGTTTCTTACTTTGAAGAAAGAAAAAAACCCCTAACAAATAGAACCAAAGAGATCAACACATTTTATATGTTATGAACACTCCAAAAATTATTTTTCCATATTAAATACCAGTGTTAGATAAACCTAAGTAAATCACATTTTATATGATACTCCCATTCTAAATCAATGCTCCTTGCTCATGTCTGACATTAAGGCTTCCATTCAACTTCATACTAATGAAAATGACTGTCCCACAAAATACAACTCCATTTTGCCCTGCCTGGTTCTTAGATTAGTGAGGCTCCTAGGCTGCAAGGATAGCCTTGCAGAATGTTTCTGTATGTAGCTTCCTGTCCTATAAAATAGGCATACCTTTTAAATTAACTTTCTGCTGTGTGGGGGGCTCACTTTATTGCTGATGCAAATGAATACTTCTGTAGTCACTGCCTCATCACTGAAAACTCCTTGATACTAAGGAGAGACTTCACCAGGTCTCATATGGAGCCAAGAGGAATGCCTCTCTTCCCAATTCCCTTTACAATTGTACTTTTCAGGAATTCCAGCTTAGGCTGAGGTGCCAAACCCAAGCAAATAGTAATCAAACCAATGATTCTGCTGACGGGCTAAGTTTTTAGAATCATAGAACTGCTAAGGTTGGAAAAGACCTCTAAGATCATCAAGTCCAACCACTTTACATGCATTTCTCCAGTGTACAGTGCCTGAAGCCAAATATATCCATTTGAAATAATATACTCAATTCCTGCTTTTAATGCATACAAAAAGAAGTAAGTGAAGCCCCAAGTTTGCATTTATTCTTTCTTCTCCTTAAGATATAAATGCTATGGTTAAGCTTTTTGCTTCTCTCAGTACCATTCAGAAGCAGGATTTGAAAGCCTGTGAAACTTGATGCTGGCAAGTAAACCACTTCATAAATTCCCATATTCCAGACAGATTTACTGGCCCTTTCATAGAACATCTCCTGAACCTCTGTACCCCTCCAGTTCGTGATATATTTCCAACATAAAAGCAGGATGCTTTTGTTATTAAAAATATTTTCATTACAGGAGGTCTTTACAATAGCTTTGGCACATCCTGTACATTCTCTGATAATCACATAAGGAAAACTTTTTTTGGCTCAGGGTCATTTTCATGTCCTTTATCATCAATGTACTTTGTCTGCTCTTCCTTTTTTTAAGGCTCCCCTGTTTATTGCATTTAGCTGTGCTTGCAAGTTTTCCAGTTAACTAAGAGTTTTCTTCATTAAATTTTCCAAATGGGCTGGAAGTTCTGCAAGAAGAGTCCCTCCTGAGCTATTGCCTCTGTTTCCAGTTCAAACTGAACACCATAACACAGATCAGTATTCACAATGAAGCAGAAAAAAAGAATTCAAAAACTTAACAAAATTCTCTGGGGCTTTCAGTAAATATGTAATTAGAATTTGGTTGAGTTCTATAGTGCTTCTTTTCCAGGGAAAGGTTTTTTTTCTCTCAAGCTTTCCTTTGGCAAGATCTGCAGACTCACCTTTAATGTACTGTTCAGCATTCGAATTTTGTGGAGTTTCTCATTAATGGAGGGGTTTTTGCTACGCTTGATAAACGACTTCCTAAGCTCCTTCTTAGTTGACAGTCGACGATCACCAATGGGAGACAGGCTTGCTTGCTCCAGTGACTTATAAAGTCGCTCCATCTCATCATCATCATCACATTTTTCCTGGTCTGCAAAGAAAAGAATAAATCAGGTATGAGAATGTGAATGTGACAGCAGATAACAGAAAATTTATGTTCAGCCACCAGGAAGGCTCTCAAACCAACTCAAAAAATAATGGTATTAGAGTTAAAATGAAGGGCAATTAGGGTAATTTCTAGGGTAATGATGTCTATGAGAAAGACATACTTCCAAACTCACATGTTAAGAATCAGGTAATGATCCAAACAGATGTGAGCCTGTATCTCCACTAATAGAGTGCTGCTTTAATGCTCTGAATATATCACAGACTTTGAACAACTGTCAGTAGTTCTATGTTTGAATGAAACAACTCTGATAGCATCTACACCTATTCTCCCCTCCCTGCATGCTACACAGTGAATTATGGTTCTACCTGGAAACTCACACGGCAAATTCTCTTTGCTGTGCTGATTCATCACCAGGTTTTGGTAATTACTGAAAACGAGTTTAAAAAAAAAAAAAAAAGTAATTAAAAGAAACATATAAACATTTCAGAGGCCTAGAGAACAGATTAAAGCAAGAAAGTTAGGGTATCTAATGTCTTGCCCCTGAGTTTCACAGATTGCAGCAGAAAATTTGCTTGTAATGCCCCACAACAAATCCTTGATTATCTCCACCTTAATTACTCTGATGGCTCCCAAGATGCAGTTCCATCTTCCAAGACAGAGAGTACATGAAAGGAAAAGTGAGTAAACAGCTGAGAATAACATAAAGTAAGATGAAAATTGAAGCAAAGGCATTTCTCGGAATAAAACAAACTAAAAAAATGAAGAGGCGGAAACTAAAAATGTGCCAGGCATATGTAGGGGCGTTTTAGCAGAAGGCCATTTTTAGCAACAGACTGCACAACTTGCTTCTTGTCCTTCAGTCCACACAGCTTCAGTGATCTCTAAAGGAAAATGTTACAGCTATTGCTGTTTTCAGGGTGCTAATGAATCCCTCAAGATCCACTTTGGATACTTAGTTTTTTATCACTGTCAGTAGTGGCGTTGGTTCTCAACTGCAGTCCTTCCTATTCCCATTGAACTGGCTGGGCACTTTTTCTTTTAAAGATAAACATTTACTTTTCTAAATCATCTGCAGTCAGCAAATACCTTCTGAACAAAAGGAACAAGTCTTTCTGGTCACTCATGCTACTGCAAAAAGAATTCTGCAGTATGTCAGCACACTAAGGAGGCTGTTTCTTATCTTTTCCATGTTTTATAAAGTACAGCATCCCCCTCCATCTCCCTTCTTTCTAAATATTTAGGTTACGAGAAAGGTTTATGATATGCTGCAAATATTTGCCTTCACTTTGTTTCTGGCCTATTCTTCACTACTGTGTGATTATAAAAAGCCTACAGTAACTTGACAAAAACTAAATATAGCTTCCAACATTGGTACATTGCTGGGGGAGGAAAAAGAGAACTGTTGTATATTTAACAAGCTGCAGGAAACAGGAAAAAAAATGGAAGTGTAAGGTATAATACACGACAGTAGTATTTCCTGAAAACTGTTGGCCATGAGGCCATGAGGCTCGTAATAACTAGTTTCCTGCCTACTTTCTTGGGATGAAGCAGCTGTTTGTTTCATTAGCCAGCTTCTGCACATCTTCTGCACAGCTTCTGGCTCAACTCTGCCGTAGACATCACCTACCAGGACTGTGCACAGTAATGCTTTGAGAGATTAATTGATTTTTATCAGCTATATAAGAAAGACTGTGTAAGAAGAAGAAAAAAAAGGCTTTTCAATCCTGTTCAGCAACTTTTAGATAAAGTCAACCCACAGGGGACTCAAGGTCCCTGCTCCAGACACATTTTGAGACTAACTCATGACCTTCCTCAGTGTCCTAAAATGGTTACAAAGCAGCAAGCTTGAGAAAACTCCCCCACTGAGCACTCTTCTTCCTCACTAAATATTCTGATATCTTCTGTGCACTTGTGGGAAACTGTAAGGAGCACAGTAACACTCAGCACAGAAAAAGATGGAGTCAAAGTCAGAAAAGCCCAAGAGAAGGCTGCTGAATCATACACTTGCCCAGCAAAGTGTACTCAGCTCCTGCAGACTTCCAAGACTGCTACCTGAAACTCCTACTTCTTATTCTTCCACCATTCTCATACTCCAAGGAATTAATCAAGGTCAGGTAATTTCAAAGAGAAAGGAATGTGTCAGACTCTTCATATCAGGTAGATAAAGAAGTGGCAGTAAAGCAACTAAATGGAATTTCAGCAAACTACTGGAAAACAAGGGTGAGTGGAACTTACAGGTTGTGTAGAGGCAGGTATGAGTTACATGGCATTTTGTCTCTAACTTTGATGAATTTCAACTACAATTAAAAAAATAAAATATTAACCTAATATTGTGCATTTGTGTAGAACACTCCTGCTGTTGACAAAGGATATGTCTGCCAATAAACCTCTATAAACTGAGGCCAGACTATCTGTTACCTATCTGGAATTTTACCTTCATTGTCCTGAGTACCCCTGTGCCAAGTTCAGAAAGAAAAAAACTACATTTTGCAGGCTTGATGCTGCCACTGAATACACTAGATTGATGCTGTAAATCTGAAAGGGGGAGAGGTAGTGAAAAAACTGAAAAACTCTGATTTAGGGGAACTAAAACACAGTTCTGAGGCTTGATGCCATTTATCTGGAATTTCCCTCTAACAGGAGGTGTCACAGACAAGAACAATCTCCCAGAGGTTCAACATGCCTATTCTTCACCTCCTCAATTTTCAGCTTCCGCTCTCCTGTCAGCCAACTTGCCACAAGCTGGAGACATTAAGATATTGAGATTCCCCATCTTGAAGCATCAGTACAGGAACCTGTCTGAAATCTCAGCTTTAATGCTCTTTAGGTTTACGTAAGTGAAATTATCCAGGACTTTCAAAAAGCAGCTGTGAAAAATAAAGTTGATTGTTTCCTAGTGGTAAAGATATAGAAATTGGAAATGTTTGGCAGAAAGAGCATTTTGCATTGAAAATCACCTCCAACATAATATATCTGACTAAATTTATCTGTAATGTAAATATTTGTTCTCCCACTCTGTAACTGAGATCTCACAGACCCTCAGTTTTGTATTAATTCCAGGGAAAAAAAAATGCTTCCTCCTCCTGTTCTTGCTACTCTTGTGACATTCTTGTAGCTTTGCCAGCACCTCTGTTTCTGATTCTGCTAAAATTTTTGATGCCAGTGGGAGAGAACACATATACCCAAGGCTGGAAAAAGCAGAGGGAAAAAAAGTCTTAAATGATTTTTGCACTTACCTACCTATCCCGCCCCCCACAACCCTTCTCCATAGTGGTAGTAGTCTTTTTGACGGGAAAGTCACCTCATGGAAATCACATTTCCCACATAATTATGGAGCAATAAATACAGGAAAAAAATTCAATTAGCTGAGCATAACTCAGTCAAACTCCTCACTGGCAAATGTAGAACTAAGGGAGGAAATATTGGAAAAAAATAATAGGAACACTATATTACCACAAACAATTAGATGTTGTTGTCTGACAGTATAGTGGACTCAGCAGTGAGGAGCAGAATTTTAATAAGCTGACTGGACTGGAAACAACACAAAGAAGTGTCTCTTTTTCAGAAAACCATAGCACCATAGTTTTCACTGTGACTTCTAAAGCTTTTTTGACAAGAAACAAAATAACTATTCAAGTTGTTTCTCTACACAGTTGTTTTCACCATCGGCGCATTTCTCGGCTAGTCTCAGCCATGATTTAGCTATTTGCTATAACTTCTGTCGAGGGAACAAAGGGGCCAGAGTACACCAGAGGATCTGTTCTGGATATTACTGGCACATGCAGGCTCCAGAGAGGATGTCAATAGTGAGAGCAGAAGTATTTGAAAGGATCCAACTCCTATTTAACCAACTCCTTCCCACAAAACCAACCCAGATAAAATCCAAGAGGATTTTTTCCTGTTCAGGCTTGAAAAATCTGTCCAGGTTTGAAAATGTCAGCACACAATAGATGCATCAGCTACTGTGAACTAAGGTAAAATAAACCAGAAGTGGTAAAACAAGAATGTCTTGCCAAGATGCATTGACTTCATATGATCATGAAACACTCAGAAAATGCAAGGAAGAAGGATCTTACTGCTATAGCAGTAGATCCCTAAATAGAACCATACATTCCTATTTTCTTATATAACCTCTCAGTTCCTGCGTCTTCCTTTAGCTGTTATGGTTTTTGATCATAATGGTGGTGTGTCAGAGTCAGATATCTTTTCTTCCAGTGGTCGCCAGAAGAAATACAAAGGATGGAGTTTGGCTGGACAGAATGTCTAGCCATCCTGGAGGGGGCAAGGCCAGCTTCTGGATACAGCGCACATAGTCAGAACTCTGTATTCTCAGCTGTTTCTTGTTTACCCTTCAGTTTCTTTGCGTCACAGGCAGTTTAGAATCTTTTGTCACTGTGCATGTAGCAAGCTGCATCACCAAAGTCTTAAATATTCCCAAAAAGTAAATGGACGCATAATGTTGGTCTCCCTTCAAAAGAGTAAAAAACTGATAAACTCCCCTTCTTTGTATCACTCTCTGGTATATAACATCTCCCCAGTAACTGGTGCAGAGAATTAATGCTGACATTGTTCATAACGCCACTAAGAGTGGTTGGAAAGATTATTAAAAATATCATATGCTATGATATATGGCTCCTTGCACCAGATACTCACAGTTGCTTAGCAGAGTTCATTAAATAATTTCTGTTGAAAAAATAATCCATCACCATTTAGCTGAATTGGTAGCTTTTCTTATGGAGATTCATCCGTTTATTTCTGAAAAATGTTTCTTTCATTGTTTAACTCATCACTAAGGTTTCTTCATGGTAAGCTTTTGCCACAAAACCACAGCTCCTCTTTCTTCCTTCTAGCTACCAACTTTTCTCACACTGATCTCCATTTTCATCCAGCAAAAGTGCTCTTCGGTTCTAGAAAATTTTCACCTCAACTCTAGGCCTTTATCAGCTACAACCAAAATGTAAATTTGTGGGTTTACTTTGAAGAATTTGTCCAGAAAACAGTGCAACAGGTGGGTTTTTTATCCTCACCAAGAGACAGAGAGAGCACGGACACACCCCTAGATTCTGTGGGGGACTGGGATCAAAGCCTGTCAAAGAACATAGCTGTTCTGATGATAGCAGGACCATCTTTACACACAGGGAACATGTGCTTTCAGGGCAAATGTTGACAAAATGTTGACACAGACTTGTCTCCTGGATGCAGTCTCATGACTCTGAAACGTGTCAGAAATGCACTATTCAGAAGCACTGTAAAGCAAGTAATACCAACTGCACTGAGGTGTGCCTTCTTGTTTTGCATCAGATAACAAGGGTGCTCTTACCAGTTACTGCAAATCAGGAGAATTTGCAGCTAGATTTTACCCAACAACTTGAATTCATCCCACAGTATTTGTACACATGCTTATCAACTAGCTGGAGAGGGAAATTCTTGGGGGATAAGTCACAGAACCAGAATTGCATCCTTTTTGAAAACTTCCATTTGGAACTGAATTGTTATTTTACATTTATCCTTCTTTTCCCACCTCATCCTTTGGGCAGCTTAATTGAAGTAGCCTAATTTCCTTGGAAAATATTTCCTTAATGTTTTCAGTGACCACTGCAGAGGAGGGCCCCACACAGCAGCTCTCTCCACACCCAGCCCATATATGCAGACTGACAAAGGAAAGACAAACCTGTGGATGGCGTACGTTTTACTTAGTCAGTAATGGGTCGTGATGCAGACAAGAACTAGTGAGGTTATACAGTTTCCATAGCGACTATCTTGGTGAAATTATCTATTTCTGTAATTCTGTCAACGATTACCTGTGGTTAGGATGGAACTGTTCTGTGCTCTGCTATCATGGTTGCCCGTCAACTAAGCAGTGAGAAACAGAAGAATAATCTTTTCAAAATTAAACCATTTTGTCCACTGCAGGAGTATACCAAAATATGACTTGATTTACATTTTAATCCCATTTTATTGGTTAGTATGATTGAGCCTATCAAACTATTCTTTAAGTGATTATGAATGTGTCATGTTAATTCTATGACATCCATTAAAGTATTTGTCACCCTTACATTACAATGGAAAGTAGTAACCTATGAATTATTGCAGGATTTCTGACAATACCAGAGGAATACATTCTAAGCAAAAGTTTAGATTTCTGAAGAGCAACCACTGAATCTTTGTCAACAGGATCTATAAACCACTATGCCATTTATGACCTATATTCCAACAATCCAGATGAATGTTCCTAGTACTATTTTCCAAAGACATTACTTTATCAAATTTAACCCAGAAGTTAAAATTACAGAAAACAATATGTTTAATATGTCTTTGTGATATTTTCATTAGGGACTCCATTTCTGCCAGCCCCAGCTGGCACAAACGTGCAAAGCCAGAATTAGGGGACTCAGATTCCATGGTAATTCAAAGCACAGCACACTTTTCCAGTACACAGAAACAGCACGTATGCTTACTCTGGATTTTAATTCTTTCTGATCTTAATTGCTGCAGAATTTTCTAGCAGAAAAGCCTACAAAATGGGTAAGGTAGGTAAGCATAAAACACTGAGTTAATTTGCAGTTTTGATGAAAACTGTACTTTTCTTAATGTCTCTATTTTTGTGTAAAATCAGAAAAGGTACGACGACATAAAGGGGCGCCAGTTTTCTAAGTGTCGATATTTGTAAACTACAGGGGGACTGACACGGTAGCTAATGTGCCTCATAGTATCATCTTCCAGTGTCAAGTTCACCTACAGAGAAATACCCTGGGTTCCCAACAACTCCAGCACTGTTTCTTTCCATCACTGCATTACTTTCAGCCTAACCTCTTAGATGCACCTTTCTTTCGCATTGTGCTGAGACAACCCTTCTCTTTCAGCAACAAATACTCAATTCAAATTGTTACAAGGACTTAGAATCATGGGAAGTGCTGCAGCACAGGAATGTTGTTGTTCTTATGTATTACCCCTCTATGCACAATAATTGTACACCAGGAACAACTCTTGGGCTTCAACTGCTTTTAATGCAGAAAGAAGCTTTGCTCAAAAGGCAGGAGATATTTCCTCACTACACAGGAGACCTATGAATGGTAACAATGACCAAATTCTGGAACAATGCCACCTTTTTCAATTAGCAGTACATTTCAGTAGGAGGATACTGTGCAGATACCTATTTGCTTAAACAAAATCCAGTCTTAATAGACTTTCTGATTCAGGATTTCAGTTGTTTTCTCTTGATTACAATGAAGCTTAATGAAGCAAATAGGGAGTATGTACTTTGAGTAAATGTAACAGCACATATTTGTAAAATTGGACTGACTTAACCCCATGTACACCGTTCCCTACATATTACAGTTTTGTTACGGTGTCCATTCTGTGAAGCACTGATAAGATTTTGATTCAATCCTAAGTAATAAAAGATACCTGCATTGAAATAAAGACTGTTAAAAAAATCATGTCTATGCTAAATTTATATACAGAGGTTATGATCTAAAATATAGATACAATTTGAGAAAAGTTGTAAAGGTACTAACTAGATACTCAGCGCAGTAAGTTTTAATGTACAATAAATTAAATGTTATAAATTATGTGCCACTGGAAAATTCTTCAGTGAAGAATATAGAGGAAGGAAGGGGAAAGGAAGTTAAGAAAACGCGTAACTCTTATATTGTATGGCTCTGCAGCAAAAATCTCCTCTCCCATCAGCTCACCTTTGGCTAGTGATCGCTGTCCTGCTGTATCTGGCACAGCTAGACAATGTGTATCTGCTCTTAAGTAAGAGGTTTGGGATCCACCATTGGGTTCAGAAAGCTGAACTTCCTGGCTCTCTGCTGCATCTCCACAGACCACTTCTGGAGGCTCATCAGAATGAATCTGTACACAGAATGTTATAGGCTGATCACCTTCTTCTGTGGCAGAGCTGGTAACCAGATCAAGCCAGGACTGCCTCTCCGAATAAACCACTTTGGATGTCAAGGAAGATGATGACTCTTGGGAGTTGAAAGTGCTTTCAGGAGAGGAGAGAGAACAAGATGCTTCACTTGACAGAGTTGAGGTGAATGATGACTTCTGCTGATCCTGCTTTCCAGAAACAAAAGCCAGGAGGAGAGGAAGAAAAGAGAAAAATTATTTACAAATTACTCCTGTTTCTAGGTTCTACATGATATATTGATATGCAGCTGAAATGCTAAATGACCAGAAATTGATGTAATCTGGTTACTTATTCATCCAAAGAAGCCAAAGGGAAAAGAGATATAAACCTGACAATGCCTAGAAACAAAGATCAAGGAGAAATATTATGCTGAATGTAGCCTTCTATGGTAGGTCTCACACTCACTTTCTTTCTTTACTTTGTCTTCACTTTATTGGCCTAATCGAGAGTGAAGAGGGAAAACTCCAAATTAGTCATTGAACATGAAGCACTCAACAGTTCCACCAATACAATAACCAGAGATGGACAAAAGGGGTCCCAAGCACTGAAGTACAGTAAAGTAGTATTTTTCCTAGTCCCTTCAAGGGATAATCGCTCACCAGGGCAAGAATGCTTAGCAGAAACTATCAGAATTGTGGTAAGATCATCATGACATGAAAGCCAGATATCCTGCTACTGCAGAAATTTACTCCTGTGTATCATCCCCTAACTGGCCAATGCCAGCATCAGAATACCAGACTTGACGGACCATGATTCTGGCAAGTTTCTGTCCTCAATATTTATGCAGAATAGATCTGTGTGAGGATTAAAACAGATGATAACTAGACTGAAAATATTGAAACTTACTAAGAAGGTGTTGCTAGGGAAACCTGGTAAAGCTGAAAACACAGTAAATGGACTAGCCTGGAAGGCCTATTTATAACCCAGTAAACCAGAAATAACTTTTATTCAAATAAACCAAACCAAGAGTAACAATTTTTTAATTATGATTTTTAAACTCCACAATTCAATGTTGTATACTGTAATGTATACTACTTCCTTCTTATATTAAACACAGCAAAGCCTTCCTGTGCTTCTAATACAGCTGCATCACATAACAAGAAGTTAATTCAGAGGATAAGGAGGACCTATATCAGACTGTGAGCACTATTTTTTTATAGCAGCTTATTCACTTTTGTAAATTTTCAAAGCCATTCGTAGAATTATTGAATTGTTAAGGTTGGAAGAGACTCTCAAGTTCATCCAGTCCAGACATCCACCAGCACTACCACTGCAACCCCTAAACCACATCATCCAGCACTGGATTTGGATCTCTCTTGAATGCTTCCCGGGATAGTGACTTCACCACCTCTCTGTGCAACCTATTCCAATCCCTGATTTCACCAACCTAATGGTGAAAAAAAATTGTCATATATCTAATCTGACTCTGCCCTGTCTCAACTTAAGGCCACTTCCTCCACTCCTGTCACTTTAGGCACAGCCCCCACCTGGCTACAACCCCCTTTTAGGGAATTGTAGAGGGCAATGAGGTCTCCTCCGAGCCCCCTCTTCTTAAGACTGAACAAACCCAGCTCTCTCAGCCATTCCTCATAAGACATATTCTCTGGATCTTTCATGATTCCTGTAAGACTGTGCCAAACATTGCAGGACCCAGACATCTCTATTCCGTATGAAAAGTACAGTGTGGTGGTGCGGAAGTTGATTTATTTGGTTTACACTGTTTTATGTAATCAATTTACAGTTTTTCATAAGAAGTTTCTGTAATGGTTTGTTCCATGTACCCCCCATTCTCCTCGTTGGTTTTTTCCCCTCATGTTTGTTGTGTAATGTTCGGTTATCTGTCCATCACCCTACCCCTCACCTGCTGTTGTCAATCCTCTCCCTCTCTCCCCCTCAGTCTATCATTCCGGGGCCCTTCCCTGGATTCTGGAAAGCTCCAGGGAGGGCGTCGAGTGATAGGCTGGTG
The DNA here is from genome assembly GCF_015227805.2 of Hirundo rustica. NCBI lineage: Eukaryota > Metazoa > Chordata > Aves > Passeriformes > Hirundinidae > Hirundo > Hirundo rustica. The sequence goes on along the minus strand of NC_053452.1, from coordinate 56,203,584 downwards.
CCTGGGAAATTCCCTTCTCCCCATGGCGGCTGGTTCCCCGTTACATGGTTACATCCCCGGTTCCACCCTGTTTTCCGGATTGGTTGTTGTACTGTTACCACCCCTTGGTCCTCCCCTGTTTAAAAAGTCATGCACAGCCCTTGTTCGGGGCTCTCCTGAGCAGCAGCAGTCTGGTGCGGAGCTCCCGTTGGGTCTCCCCCATAAAAAAGCCCTGCTCGGAGAGTCGCTCTTCTATCCGTCGCCGTGGTTGCAGCAAGATCGAGTCCTACGCTGGGTGTGGGGAACCAAGTACCCACGGGGAGGTACCCACGGGGAGGAGGGAGCTGGTGCGGCTAGCAACCCCGACCCAGAGCGCGTGAGCCGCGGTGAAGGTTCTGAGCTAGCCCATGGGCCAGCGCCTCCAAGCGCACGAGGGACACCACGACCGTACAGCACCGTGTTTCAGATGTGCTTTTGTTTCTAAAATAGAAACCTTCACATACGCATTCTCAAGCAAAGGACAAGGAGATGCTGTAGTAAACCACGAGTGCTAAAAATGCCCTTGGGAACACAGGTGGTATGAAACATTTCATCTAAGAGCTCCTATCACAAAGACAAATTGTTGAAGAATTTCTAAAGTCAAGCAGAATCACCCAACAGTAACAGCTCTTGCCCACATGTTGTAGATGGTCTAATTTCAGTTGTTCAAAGCTGAAAAGGGAAGATATCAGATCTCACCTCTATTTTTCTGGCATTTGTCCTTACAGAAAAAAAAAAAAAAGTGTTAGCGCAATGGAGACTGTGCCTCACTGAGGGGTATATATTTTTGTTTTCATTTTCATTGTGTGTTAATTTAAAAATATGAGTGAGAATATGACTGCCAGAAGGTGTTTCTTTTTCTCCGCATATGTGTTGTGTTTTGCTTTTTCTTTGGAATGACAAATGTTTACCTAAATTATTTGAGTGACTCCTTTGGAAATTTTGCAATCATCCATATGATGATAAATATCCATTTGGGGATGTTTTAAAAAGCACACCATAAGGATCTTACTGGAAATTAATGAGTCTCTAGATATTTTTTTAGACAAAAATTATGACCATGAAACTCTTCAACTGCTTTTTTGGCCACTGCGGCAATCTATTGTCTCAACATATCTGCTGACTTTTTTAACTGTATATCCATTCACATGTGGACAAATTAATGCAGGTGGTCAGTTTAACTTTTATCCTACAGATGTTATAATTTACTTGTTCCTCACTTGCTTTTTTTTACTCCACAATACCCAAACCCATGCATACACATGGAACTTCATGGTCACTACTTTTTTCTTCTGCAAATTTCAAAATGGTTTGAGTCAGCAGAGAATAGAACAGCAAGTACAAACGTTGTTCTAGATGTACAGCAAAGTGTTTGCTGCTCTAAAATGTAACAGAGCCTGCATCTGGGTTTCTATTACTTTCCAGACTAATAGTTTTTGGTTTGATGACAAGAAGTTTGAAGGACTTTCTGCGTAAAATAAGAAGAAATTAACTCCAGTCCATGCCCGTGGCATTCTTGACACTGAGCTGAGTTGACAGGGTAAGTGTCACTTCCAGTAACAATTTGACAAAATTTAAGTATGCCAAGTGCTGCACCCACAGAATATGAACCCAAATCCACCACATTTTTGAGACTTCACAGCTTGGTTCAAGAACTCTGCAACAAATAAATAGGTAGAGAGCCATGGTTAACCAACCCTCCCTGAGATAACCACAGGTTCCAAACCTAGAATTGAGTTTTTAGTAGAAGCTGCACTTTCCCAATCCTTCCAGTGGTTTTCTTGTTTCAACACTTGTCCAGAAGCAAAATGGATATTAAATACATTACTTAAAAGAAGAATCTGACTTGCAGTCAAACAGAGCTGTTCCTACTCACTATGTAAGCAAGCTGAGCATGGGGCAGATCCACAGCAAATGAAGTTTATTCCAGCGGCCAGTTCTGGGGTGAGAAGATGATGCCTTTGCTCAGAAGGCAATAGCCTTTGTCCACAAGGGAAGGGATTTTAAGGAATAAGAAGGGAAATCAGCTGACGAAGGTAAAGGCTGAAGAGAAGGTACCCTATGAGGGAAAGCTTGAGAAAGCAGGATCCCTCAGCATCTGCACCACTGCCTGCCGCCCATGTGTTCCCTGCTAAAACGTGGAGGCCAGCACTCAAGAGGAGCATATGGGAAGGAGACAACCGGAGATTGCCTCTGCAGCAACAGTCCAACAAGCAGCAGGAAACTAGGAAAACAGAAAGCTAAAAACAGCACCTGTTTAAAACTCATCATCTGGAAAAACACAGGCATTCACTCAGAGGTGAGCAGATGGAAAACACATCTACAGCCTCCTAAAGGCAACACACTGGAGTATAAAATTCAAGACACTTCATTAACTGACCCACAGCCCTGAATAACTGCAGGAGGCATCTCTCCTCTCCTCTCCTCTCCTCTCCTCTCCTCTCCTCTCCTCCTCTCCTCTCCTCTCCTCTCCTCTCCTCTCCTCTCCTCTCCTCTCCTCTCCTCTCCTCTCCTCTCCTCTCCTCTCCTCTCCTCTCCTCCCCTCTCCTCTCCTCTCCTCTCCTCTCCTCTCCTCTCCTCTCCTCTCCTCTCCTCTCTTTTTTTTTTTTTAGTCACATTTAACTTCCAGTTGATACAGGCACTAAAGAATCACGTTCTACAGCAGTGAATGCCTCACACCCCCGGGTGCCAGGCGGATTGTTCTAGTGATAAACGCTACACGTTTCAGGAGAGGAAGTGAAGACTGATTTATCTGACTGAAAATGAGGGGGGCAAATGGGTGGCTGTGTGATATGCACTCCTAACTTTATGTGAGCTAATTAGAGATGCCAGACAGGCAACCCTGTCCATGACATCTCCTTTATTAATGCCTGTGATTGCACAAGCTTTTCTGGCTCATCTGTATATTTCAGATTTACTGCACACCTCTCAGTGTTAACTTCCAGGTAGTGAAGGGAAAGGCTTGAATCAGGATTCCTCATTACCAGCCCAAACCAGATCACTCATTTCTAAACACAGAATTAAGTAAATTTGACTTTCTATTTCAATAGAAAAATTCTAAAAATTAAAAATGTGGTGACAAAAAACTCTCACAAGGCAACTCAATAATTTCCAAAGCATGATATGAACAATCTCTTTACTCCAAAATTGCAACCAAATCCCCCATGCCTGTTGCTAGCTCCAAGAAAACTTACTGGTGACAGAGATTAAGGGGTTACCTCTGCTTCTTGCAACAGCTCTCCCTGACTTCTACTACAAATGAAACTTTTCTTTTAAAGACTGCAAAGAGAAGAAAAAAACCCACCCCGAACCTACTAGTGAAGCTACCTCATAGCAAATTAACGACTTTTCTTTCTTTATTCAAAAAAGGAAAAATTTTAAAAATTAATTTTTTAAAAAAAATCCATTTAAATCACATGAGAACAATGAGATCACTGGGAAAAACAATGATACAGAAACAAGATAATTAGGGCAAGAAGTAGATAATAATTAGGCAAGCCAATTTGATTAGACTCATGGGGGTTCATAGTGCTTATTTTAATTTATGAAATGAAGTGAGACAGGAAGGAATATTCTGGGGCAATATACTACATAAATTTTGGAAGAATGCCTATTTTCTTTTTTCATAGTCTGTTTTTCAGAGGTAGAGGAAAAAAAGCAGATTTTTATCTCTGTACAAAGAGGCCTCTTTCCCTTCACTTCTGTTCACTGACACAAAAGCAGCTTCAAATCCAGCAATCTTAAAAACAGCTCACTAAAATAAATAAATACAAAGCTGTTAGATATGCTACCAAGGTCACAAAAAGAGAGAGCTTTCAGGATGGATTTTTTAAAAAAAAGAGAGAATAGTATGAAAAAAACAGTTTATAGCAGTGTGTTAAAAATCTTGTTAAGGAAAGGCACGGTTCGTGTATGAGGTAGAACAACACCTTCCTTTCTCCAGCAAGATAAAAGGGAAGGAGCTGATCTTTTACAGTGCAAATCTCCCCGTAGTGCAGAATGTGCCAACTGTGCCTCCCAACAGGGCGGGCAGTCTGTGCATGAAGGTTTCACAGGAGCACAACGTGGTCATTTCCAGCCAATGTTTTAGGTTATTCCTAGCGGTCCACCACCTCAGGAGAGTTATGTTTCAACCTGCTTGCAACAAGAAGCAAGATAATAACTGGAACACTTACTGAAGGAGGAGGTGGTGTCTGGACTCTGTAGGGTGGAGGTGGCGTGTCTGTTATTTCTGGATCGTCGTGTTCACTTTCACTGTAGCATTCTGAGGTAGACATGGAAAATGAGCAAAAATAAAGAGTTAGACTGACACATTATTCTTTGCAGCAATGTGGCAACCAAAGATCACCAAATAGGTTGTTCTGGACTCAGGACTACACTTTAACCAGTGTCTCCTGATCCAATTGAGGCAATGCTGGAGAACTGTTGCAAGTAGCAGGGGAAATCCCTTAATCCCCTTAATTAGTAAGTTTTCCTGGAGCTGGCAGCAGGCATTGGGGGTTTGGCTGCAATTTTGGAGTAAACAGATTATTCATATCGTGCTTTGGAAACTGTAGAGCAGCCTTGTGAGAGCCTTTTGTCACACATGGTATCTTATATAGGCACACCATACAGCATGACAGTACATATGAAGAGGTAATACCAGAAGTAAACACTGTACTTCAGGACTACCCTACTTGTCTCCCCTTTTTTTTTTTTTTTTTTTTTTTTAATGAAATCAAACTCATAGGAGCCTCAATATGTCTTGACATGTGGCAGAAGCAGTCATGCTGTAATTTCTTTCAACTATCTGTGCAGCAGGGAAAAATATTTTCCACAAATTTGGATTAAATGAAGTGATAATCATTGATAAAATTAGACACAGATAAAGGGAGGCAGAATGTTGCCGGTTCCTATGCCCAGGACCTGGCAATAGTAAGCAGTGGACAAGATCATAGAATCATAGAATACTTTAGTCTTTGAGGGACCGTAAAAGGCCATATAGTCCAACTTCTCTGCAATGTGCAACTTCAGCTAGACCAAGCTGCTTGACCTTGAATGTTTCCAGGGATGGAGCTTCTGCCACCTCTCTAGACCACCTGTTTCAGAGTTTGCCAACCTCACTGTAAAACATTAGGTCTTTATATCTCGTCTAAACTGGCCCTTTCTTAGTGTAAAACCATCACCCCTTTTCCAGTATACCCTGCTAAAAATGTTTGCCCCACCTCTTTGTGCACTGGAAGGCCACAAAGATCACTCTTGCTAAATTTCCCAACACAAATGCAACCTTTACAGGAGCTTGCATCTTGCCCTGCACCACATGTGCAGAGTGACAGCCCCACCACACTGAGCTGGGGATGGGAGAGTTTGCAGAGGCAAAGTTGGAGCTTGATGAGGACAACTTGAGTGCAAAGGGTCACAGAACAGAGGCTGCCCATGTGGTGTCCGTGGTATCCAGCACTGCCCTTTGCCGGCCACATGTGCTCAGCAGCCTCTGCTGTCCAAGAGTCTCTGTCCAGCTCTGCCCCAGAGAGCAGGGGTTGCTTAAGTCCAGCTTTAATTCCTCAGCAGAGCTGGACTTCAGGGGCTCACACCACTGGAATGGAACCACCATGTGTTAGCATGGTCTCTGGACAGTCACCTGAGATTATTTCATCTGAAATTAACTCATTTAATTAACACACTTTATTTTTCTGCATGTCATTGTGGGGGGAGGGTGGGTGTTAATAAGCACAGAGTGAGGGGAATAAAGTTATAAGAGAGAAGAATTTTGTGTGTGAGAGAGAATTTTCTAACATGTTAACAAAGAGAAACTTAAAGAGGTTCATAATTTTTTCTCCCTCTACTCTTTGCAGAACGGCAGGGTTTTGAGTAGCTTAGATGCTATTCTGTTTACTGGAAGTATTTGGTGGCACATCTAAGCATAAAGAACTAAAACTGGCTGCATGAAGGCCTATATCAAATTTTAAGACTCTGTTATTGCCTTTTTGAGTATCTCAGTAAAAAGCTTATGCTTTCTACAGCTCCCCTTTTAGGCGCATGGAAGAAACAAAAAAGAATCAACCGCTGTTTCTGATACTCTAAACAGTCAAATGGTGTCATGGGGGATGTTAAAATGCACAGAAGGTACCTGAGTACACGAGAAATGCCATGAAAAGAGCCCAGACTTCTGAAGAATTATGATGTGTGATACAAAGAGGAAGAACTAGTCAGCAGGAACAGAAACGACTGTGGGTAGTGACTGTTTTTATGAAACATAGCAACGTTTCTGTAATGACATGTCCACCCAGGTACCAGTGGATGCTGCACCCACGCTGAAGGCAGCTGCTGGATCACCTGTGACAAAACATGCATGAAAAGACAAGGAGGTGTTTGACACCAGAATCAGAAGGTCTTTTCCTGAGGGGGGAAATGGGTGACTATCTTTAAAACTGAAGAAATATTGGCTATGTTATGCTACTGCAAAGTTATTAGATAATCTGTTGCAGAGGTTATTGAGTGGATTATTTATCTCTTTTGGACTTCTTTTTTTAGATTAAGATTGGCAGAATGACTCATTTTTTATTGCTTTATAATTCTCGATTCAAGCAGTATCACATTTGTTGAGGTTTAAAAAAATTGGTTTAATGTATGAAATTTTGGCATTCCCATTTTCCATCGAGCTCCTTCCTTCATAAAAAGATGGACAAAATAATTGCATACTTCCTCCCTGAGCACAAGTATCTTGCCGTTCTTGCTAAGATAACCTAATATTCAATATAGCCCTTTATCCTAAAGAGTTTTGATAAAGTTGGCTTCAAATGGGATACAGGCAGAAGGAATTAGATTTTGTGCAAATTAACAAGTTTCCTGATGAGAAACAATTGTGAACAGAAAACAAAGAAACTGATGAGACTTGCTGAATTCTCCAGGAATCAGTATTATCTGTGTTTACCAACCCAAAGCTGCTTTTAATGGTAGAGCATAAATGGAACCAGATCAAATTAATCAATAATGTAATTATATGTCCCAAGCCTGGACATAAACAGCAATCTTGAATTTTGTGATAAGGCAGAAGGAATGCAGAAAGGAACACTTCATTGCTTTGACAAAACCGGCTGCATCACCTAAGTGTTCATACTTCTGCAAATACCAGTTTCTATCTCATGATGACAGCTCCTTCACCAGCTCAGCAGTTCTAAAAAGGGCACTGGGTACCAGTACTCTAAAAATGAAGACTTAAAAGCCCAGGTGATGACACATATTCCTCAGGTTAGAGTCTGTTCCTCCTTTGGTAACTTATTAGCCAGAGCACATCTCATTCTACACCAGCTCCTCTGCCCAGATTTGTGATTTCAGCGTTGGTATTCTCCCACCAAAGAGTTATACTTGGTCAGTGTACAAATTAAGACAATAAATAAATTTTTAGAACTTTTTAAGTTTCTCATTCCATAATGAACTCAGGCTTGGCTTGAAAACAAATTTTAGGCTCCAGAATAGGGGCACCACCTCCTCATCCCCGAACCTTGCAGTTGTTGAAACCCCAGGGCTGGAGGACACAGTAGGGATGGGTCTGCAGAGCACAGGGTGTTCCCAGGCCTGCAAGCTGCCATGTTGCAGCACAACTCCTGTAATATAACTCACCAGCTCAAAACCCAGAGCAGCACAGCTGTTTCTCTTCACGCTTGGTAGGCTTGGCAAGTCAGCAAACTGACAGAAGTTACACACCTCTCACAAAATCACCTAGTGTCTCTCACTCACAGTGTTTCTCACCATTTTTTCTTTTCCTGTGATTACTCTGCACTGTGACAATGTGGTTTCTCTGAGCTCAGATGGTAGACAGACCCAAGATGACAGTTCAATAGAAAGAAAATAGCTGACAGAAATCTGGCCAAGCTAAAACTGTGAAACACACAATGTAGTTACACACTGAAACCTGTTAGGAGCATACCTTCCTCATTCTTTCTGTTTGGTGCCAGAGGGTCTACAGCCATTCCCAGCTTACTTAGCCACCTGTGTTTGAAACAGAGGGAACAGAGTCAGGGATGCTCACATGCTCTTCACACTGAGTTTTGCTTCTTTCAGTTGTGTTCTACATCACCACATCTGTTTTCATTCGCCTGAAGACTAAATGTCAGTGTCTGTTTCATAGATCATATTCTAGAAAGTTACCTCTATATTAATATTCCCTGTAGTGAACAGGATTAGTTGCCTGGGACATCTTTCCCTGATACGGAAAAAAAAGGTACTACTGATGACCCAGGAGTCACATTTGTGTAAGCTAAAGAAAAAGTCTTTGTGCTGTAACACCATGTCCGTGAATTAGTCCAGCTGTTGAGGTGTCATCTTTCACCTGAGGTGAAGAAAAAGGCATGGGAGCCATAGAAGATTATGTCAGCTGCCCTGGCCAGAACTATCGCAGCACAGTGTGCACCACTTGAAACCAAATTTCTGATCATAACATAACACATTTTTCAACTTTTGGCTTTAGTAAGTCTCACTTCCTGTGTTGTTTTAAGCTATTAACCAGGGTGTTTTTCACTTATCTTCCTAGGTGGCTGTATTTTTCCAGTGCTAGAAACATTCCCTAGTTATACTTTTTTGTATATTATATTTGCTTGTAGATCATTCAGATCTATACACATATTAAGTAACTAACAACAGAAAAAGCTCAACTCAAGGCATATATGGAGAAAGTATGAAGGGTGGGAATTCATTACTGAAAAAAAAATCATTTTGTTTGATTTTGGTTCTACTTAAGCAATAGAGAATTTGCTAGTAAGATCAGTATCAAAGTAACTATACTCAGACTGCAGCGTGAGCAATAGAGCCACAAACAATTCAGAGAATTCAAAGTGTCATTTCTATAAGAGTGGTCCAAGGGTGGACTTTTTTCTGACAGCTATTCCTAACACAATGATTTTTTTAATATGAAAATCCACCTTAACAAGGAAAAGATTTGCTAAAAATTCTAGGACTTCGTTAATGATGAGGGCAGACAGGTCACCAATAACTATGTACAGCTGGCCAGCTAAATGCATGCAGCTAGTCAGCATGCCTTTACTTTTCATGTGTGCATGACAATAGCAAATACCTGATAAATTAGTGAAACAAATGACTGTGTTAATAAATCCACTGTTGATTTACTATATATATATATATATATATATATATATATATATGTATATATGTATATATGTATATATGTATATATGTATATATGTATATATGTGTGTATATATATATATATATATATGTACAGGTATATGCATGCATCGATATACGCATGAAGAGTTACAAAAGGTCATAATCCATCAAGCGTTTATGCACACCAGGAACTCGACACACACAAATGCTCCAGTGAGCTCAGTGGAACCATTCACATGAGTATTTGCAGGACTGGAGCCAAGAGAACACATGTCTTTTAGTCTGTTTCGACATATGCGTGAGTATGTGCGTACTTTATGTATTAAATGCATGTATTTTATACTGTGCCAAGGAAAACATCATCAGTTGCAACAGTGGGGAGTTAGTACAGCATAGTGCAGGCTGCTCTAACACTAGGCTACCTAGCTTTAAGCCAAAATGAAATTTACTCAAGATGTGGAGTTTGAACAAAATCATTCTGGGGGCATAAGAGCTAAGACACCTGCATAGATTTTAATCACTCACTCACAGGAGACTAAACATTTTTCACATGAGAATTTCCAGCTGGGCTCCAAACTGGCTGTTAGCACTTACTAATGTCCTCCATCAGCTCTAATTTTCCTTCTCCATACCCCCTTTCATCTCTTCTTTCTTAACCAGGGTTACCCTCTCTGCTGAAATACTCCTGTCCAGCTGTCCCTGATTCTCAGCCAACCTCATCCTGTCTGTCTCAGGAACTTGTCACTCCATTCAGAGTTCTGGTGGGAAATGCAGGAACACTGAAACGGATGGTTATCTCCCCACTAGAATGCTCCATGGTGCTCCAGCTTGCAAAGGGCAACAGATTCTTTCCATCTATATCTACAGGCATCTGTAGAGTACAGATTTACTAATACATATCTGTGTACGTCCACTACTGTAATATTGTACATTTCTGTATTTATAGATCTTTCAGAAGGTTACACACATTCCCTCAACCTCTCTCTTTTTCTGTTGTGGTAAATATGTATGAGGTCTTCCATTTATAGAGGGAATGAGTAGTCATTGCCCTGTGAAAAATCGCACAAAGATCACCAGTAGAGCCATGATTAAAATCCTGACATGACTGTTGTAGGAGGTCTCCTCTCATCTAAATTGTACTGCTTTGGATACAGTATTTGGCCATTTAATGCAATATCTTAGACAACAAATTGCAATCTGAAGTAAAATGGCAAAGATATGAGATATGTCTAAATCAGCCACAATTGGATCAGTAGTAAATAATGTCTTTCTGATAGCTCACTGGTTTCTAAAATGTCAGCATTCATATTCATTTTTATTTCTTCCACTGAGAACTATTTAATTGTTAATCTTCTGGACATTTGTGGGAAGAAAATTTCTGACCTGTCGTGAGGATCATTCAACTACAACATAGTTTGATGCTGAAGTTAATGCTAATTTGCATTTAAGAAACAGACCTTTCTATCCCTCTAACCCTCCTTGTTAGCTGATATGATACGCTGAAATCAGAAGCTATTATTTTCTAGTCCTAGATCACTTCTGGGACCTTTCCCCTTCTTTCCTTTCTCCCTCACTTCTTCCCAGGTGCTGTACTTGCTATCAAATCTTAGCACCGCTCTAACAGGGATTTATACCAGCAAATATTGGGAAGATTAGTATCAAAACTGGGCTAATTGTGCAATTCTAATTTCAATCATAATTAGTGAAAAAAGGCCAGTAGTTTTCTTCCATTTAGTGACCAGAAAAATTAGACTCGGTAATTCCCCAAATAATTTCGTCAACGACGGCTTGACAGTGAAAGAATGAACTTTCAAAGGGTGTTCTCATGCATGAGACAGGATGAAACATGACCAGTCGCTCCTACTTACGTGTTCATTTCCAGAACATTTTCTGCCGCAAAGTAAAATGTCTTGATCTGTGGGTGGCTGATCTTAATAGCACTTTAGGAAAAGAAAAAAAGAAGAGATATGAAGAAAACTAGTTTCCATAAGAAAGAAAAAAATAATAGCTGAATGAATTATTTAAAATATTTATTCGCTCCACTGTATTAATCCGGATTAGTTTGTCCATCAAACCAGCTCTTTCTTTAAAACTCTAGTCTATTTTTAGCTCATTTCCTAGGCCATACATTATTCAGAGAGTATAAACTACAGAAACTAAAAAGGATGGAATAAAGAATAAAACAAAGTCTTCCATTATTTCATTACATAATTCTGTTGCATTCCCATGCCTCAAATACTGTTCTGCTTCCTCCTGCTCTGAGATGTAAAGCAAAATTTAAAAATCTTGGAAGAAAGCTCCAGTAGTGATTCAAGACATGGAACATCTTCTGTGGTCAATCAGGCTAAGACCCCCAAGCATGGAAAATGATGGCTGAGGACAGGGACATGTGACACAGCAAAAGCACAAGCAGCACACAGTGGGTGAACAGTGACTGACTCTTCTTCTGACTTCTCCATCAGAAGAACGAAGGGTTTCTCTTGAGAGACCCAATTCAAACCATGCTGCCCTTTACAACTTTGAACAACAGCAACACCCCTCCAAAGCTTTGAAGTGTGTCCAGAAACAGCTGGAAGTCAGTGTTGCATATGGGGCTTGCAGGGAGTATTTTTAAATGTGCACCCTGCTAAAGAAAGTATTTATTCCCTGCATTACCAAAGGCTTCAAGTACAGCCCAAGCTCAGTTGCACCACTGCAGCCTAAAGAATAGTCCAGGCTTGGAAGGATGCAGCATTATTTGCACCACTGCTGACCTCCTCAACTAAGAGGGGGTATCTGAGAACTACAGTCTACTCATAATCAGTGAATGAAAAAAAAGGAGAAGAAAAAGCATTCAGCATACTCATCTGGGTTTGGAGGTTTTTTGTTTGTGGTTTTAGCAAAGCACATCTGGCAGAGGTTTTTCAAAAATATTTTTGCAATATGGTTTTCTTTCAGTAGCTCAATTAATATCTCATTATTTATACAACACAAAAGAACTCCCCACAGCTTCACTGCCAAAGACTACTGAGATTCATTGCTTGCAGCATTGTAAAAATCATGCAAAACTGGGAAAAAGAGACAAACTTACTGCTTTTTTTTGCATTCAGTTGCACGATCCACACTGAAGTCTGGAAGTCTTATGAATCCTTCTGCTTTTTCAGCCTTCCATAAAAGAAAAAAATTGAAATATCACCACATCAACCTGGTAAGCGAGTAGACTCTAATGCTGAATATTATTTAACATGCAAGTGCTTGTTTTTGACAGCTTTTTATACTGTGAAAATATATGCTCATCACCATGGGGACACATTAATGCCTGATGAAATATTTCTATACCAGCTATATTTGTGCAAATCTGGGTTGCTGGAAAGCCACCACTCCTGTGGGTGCAAGTGGCAGAGTGTAAGCATAGACTGTGCTGACTAATAAGGATGAACAAGGGTTATATCATCTGTTCCGGTCTGGATGGTACCTACAATCTCAAAGGTGGGTTTATGCCATCATACAGCATGTGTGCATCTTAGACATGTAACAGCAGCTCATAAAATGACTTATGTATAGATAAAAATACAAATCAAAAGTGCCCCAAGATGATTCCAAGTAGAAATGGAGGAGGGTGTCCCTGAGGAATTGCAGCATGGAGCATTTTGCAGTTACCTATAAACAAGCAAGGCAGAGGCAATGCAGGCTGCTCCCATTGCACAAGGTGCGAGGGGATCATCCCACACATCTGAGTTCTGTGGTTCAACACTGCAAACCTGCCTCAGAGGGCTTTGGTCACCCACCTGTCACTCCCCCCAGAAATTTGCAGGTATGGTACAAGAGGTAGAAAAATCCAGGCAGATATTTACATTTACAGTACCCTGTTTACATCCAGCCTGCCCTTTCTGCATGCAAAGAGGTTTCCTGAGCATTGACATCTCTGTTCTCAGTCAGCAGGACTCTGAGTCAGAGCACTGCTCCAGCAAAGCAGACAAACCTCAAATCCCTGTTTGTGCTGTCTGAAACTGAAACATCTGAAGCAGAAACATCTTCCTTACTACATCTATCTACAGAGATGGTCATCTGCAGTAAGATTAGGAGTCCTCCCCAGATGAGCAATATATAATGTAGACAAAAGTCTGTAGGACATACTGTCAGGAAGAAAAGTGCTTTCCAAAATACAGAGTGCTTATTCCTGAATTATATTTTTGCTGCTCCCAGCCATTGCTCATAGACACATTAAAATTCTGAAAATGTGCACTGAGTTAAAGCAGGTAAAATACACACAACAGTTACAAAGGCAGAGGATAAATGAAGATGACTGACAGTATCTCAAGTCTCATTATGCATGAATATGACGAGACTATAAAAAACATTGATCAAGATGAGTCTTTGAGCTTTAATGCTTGGAAGTATGAATCTCCAGGAACTGAAATATGGATATAGAATGGATTCTTCAATGGGTGGCTTCCCCTCACATCTGCATATCTGTTCTTTGGTATACAATGAATCATGGCCTAACCATCTTTCCTGTCATTTACATGTATTAAACATTCATGGGAGAAGTTTATATTTTACATCATCACCAGTAAAAGGTTTTGCTGCTCCAAGACACACACACACACACAGACACACAGCATCAGTGAAAAGGGTTTTTCTTATTTTCTTTCAGTATAGGAGAAAAAAAAAATTTACATCTAGGCTGAAAACCTTTCCTTTTGTAATACTTGTATGAAAAAGTGCTTATTTACTACTGTGGGCTTTTAGCACCCTCTGATTGTATTTGTATCTGTAAAACTTGTTTAGTGACTAGCTTGGGGAGCTTTTGTTTCCCTTCCATAGGTTGGAATTTCATGAGACTAAAGTCCTTGAGATAAAATAGCAACTAGCTAAACCTAGCATTACCATCCCAGATCCATAGTATATTAATTATATAGGGATGAGCAAATAAATACTGGTGAGTAATGAAAAAGGACTATTCTTGGGCTGCACTGTAGTTAAGGTAGAGATTGTTTTATCCAGCATTTCTGTTCCAAAAATATGATTACTTACTGGATCTGGAACACCGAATTTCCTGTGTAGTTCCCAGACCAGCCTGAGAATATCAGAGACCAATCTCAAAAAAGCTGTCTATGAGGTACAACAATCAGTATTGCACACATTGCTGGATGAGCAATGCATACAATGCAAGTTGCTTCTCTGCAGTATCACTCAATACTCCCAGTTTAAGAACAAGTTATCCATGAGACCCTGGGTGAAGTATCTTGCTGCCCCGGTACCCATGCAGCAATAAATCCGTGGCCTGAGCTGGGTAAGCCATCAGGGGGGTGAGTGGGTGACTCGGATCTGGGACAGGTTTGGCCTTTCTTCCATGCTCCGAATGCAATTACAGCTCAACCAGTTCTGTCTATCAGTGCAGTAACCACTGGTCTAAACTGCACCCTATAAACAATTTACGGTGCTGCAAAAGCACTTCTGAGGGGATTAAGTCCATGAAATGCCATTAGATAGGTACATGAAATGCCACTGTCTCTACTGTCACTTTATAAAAGTATTTGAGTGTTTGCATTTTGTATTGGACTGGTGACTTACCAGCACTCTGTAAGCCAGTGTGAAGACACTCACCTGGAGTACTCCCACCCACCCAGAAACAGAATTCCGGCTTGAACTACTGACTTAATCCATTAGTAATTTAGATAGATTCCCCTATCTAAATTAGGGGAGCTCCCTCTAAATTACTAATGAATATAGGTCTGTAGGCTTTGATTTCAGCACTTTAATTTTAAAAGTTGTACAACAGGGAAACCCCCAACTTCCTATGCAGTATTTGGCCTCTTCCAGTTGGTAAAAGATTATGTTCTCACATACACATTCTCTCTCAATGCATTCATATTTTATACTAATTCTGTCTGTGTTTTCATGTTTGTTAAAGAAAAAATCATGTTTCATTTTATGTATGGGTGAAATAAGCTATTTTTATACATCTAAAATGTGCCAACTATGTAACAGAAAATAGAGGTTTGATGGGTATATAGCTTCATAATTATCAGGAAAAAAGAAAGGAAAAAAGGAAAAGAAGTCACTTAAAATTTTAAGAGTGTTATTTCAGTCAGCAAACAGAATTCCAAATAAATCCTAGGAACAGGACATGTGGAAGTCATCTTTTCAGTCATTCTTGGGATAAAAATTACATTTTAAACATTCAAAGCTTATAGAAATCCCAAGTGCTTTCTTTCTTCCAAAATGTTACCTCTAACATGACTTTAGCATGCTATTATTTAACTCACATTTCATTCAAAATTCCTTCAGATTTTGATGTGAAGCTGTAATATAGCCCTAAAAAACTCAGATAAAAATAACTTTGACCTGTTTTCTACTTAATCAGGATGTTTAAAAGAATAAGCTGTTATCTCTTGCGGGTTTTATAGAGGTTAGCCTAACATAAATCTGTGCTTTTGCTATTCCAAGTTGCAGAAAAATAATTTCATTAATAATAACAGTCTCTGCAAATTATTGTGGCAAAAAAATAGCCATTTTTCACAGAAAAAGCTTTAAAGCTTAAAAGTATGACAGCACTCAAAAATAAAGAAATTATTTATGAAACACAGTGCATGAATTCAGTGAAAGAGGCTAATGTCCTTTTGAGCTTGCCTCAATATGTTATCTAGATGTTGTGGGTTTAGGAGATTTAGTAAGTCGTTTAAAGTGAGTGTAATGTTGCAGGAAGGTTTTAAAGAATAGTGCTAGGAAATGAAATATCTTGGGTTTGTGTAACAGCTCCAATCTGCAAGTTGGGTAAATCCTCATGGACTCATCAGTGTTTCAGCACTGCCCCCAGAAGACTCTATGGATGCTGGAGGAGCAGTTCAGAATTTGGGTCTTTTTTTCTCTCTGCCAAGTGCATCAATGAGGCATCCTATAGAACTGTGAATAATTTGTGTAAGATGCTGGGCCATAAGTCCCCAAGCCTCTCAGCTCTATCAGTTGACATCAATGACTTTTTCTCATCCACGTAAGCAGCTATTATAATTCAAAGGTGAAAGGTTTTTCTTTTAAAAGACTGTAATTATACAGCTTCCAGAAAAGCTGTTGGAGTGATGACCAATTTAAATGCAGTGAATGAGGAAAAAAAGTACAAAGATAAATAGTGACAGTAGATCACAGCCTGCAACTCTTTTATTTTATATGTATATTTCTTTTCAGCTGAATCCCCATGACAACCACCGTTAACACATTCTGCAAAAATCTATTTCAACTCTATTTGGAAAACCAGTCAAGCTACCCCAAAGACCCACCAGACAGAGGCATTTAGTCCTTTGTCCCATTCCAGCCAACATTATCCAACATAGTCGAAACAAGCACAAAGAGCCAGGAGCCTGGGATTACATGTGACAATCCTCCCCTACCACCCCTCTTCCTATGTAGGAGCACTAATTCCCTCTGGGGTTTCAGTATGAGAATTGAAACAGCTAAAGGGTCAGGCAGGATCACAAACTGTACTATTTAAACACTTGTCTTCAAGGCAGCTGTCTACAGAGAGCAGTACTAAGCAAAAAAATAGAAACCAACACTAATGAAGAGCCATTGTCCAAGGAGT
This sequence comes from Hirundo rustica, assembly GCF_015227805.2. Lineage (NCBI taxonomy): Eukaryota > Metazoa > Chordata > Aves > Passeriformes > Hirundinidae > Hirundo > Hirundo rustica. The sequence goes on along the minus strand of NC_053452.1, from coordinate 56,186,900 downwards.
CTGGTTCTTGAATGCAACCAGAAAGTCTGACTGCCAGACATATTTTACAACATTTCCTGTGTTTTCATTGCAAAACCAGCCTTTCTGTGCTTCCTCCTAGTTCAAACAGCTTCCCCTCCCCAGACTGGGAGTGCTTCCATGCTGCAAAGAGAGGTTTACTTGCCTCACATTTTATAGGAAGAAGAAGGTTGTGTGGGAAGAGGTTCCAGGGCAGCCTACCCAAGCCTGCTGAGACCACTGGGCCCTGACCTCAGCTAGCTCACTGAATATTTATTCAGATTTGCCTGTGTTCTCTAGCTTTCTTTCAGTAAAGGAGAAGCTTGACTCTCGGGGTGTCTGATCTGCTATTGCTGACACGTTTATTATTCTTACTCTTTTGAGCTGTGGCCTTCACAAAATATTTTATGCTAAATTGAAGGAAATATCAGCTGCAAATGTCACAAGTGTCCTATATCATGTACCCAAATCTGCCTCTCATGAGAGACCCAAAACCAGAGAGGTTTGAAGAAAAATTAAACCAGAGCGATAGAAACATTCAGAGCTTCAGAGGCACATGAAGGCAAACTTGACCAAGAAGATGATATTCAGATGAGGTTATCTACCCAAATCCAGGATAACACATGTTCCCATACAAATTCCACCCACTCTCTATTTTCTCCATCTCCATCAGAAAAAAGGTCCAGCGCCCTGTTGCTATGCTACAGTTGCCAGTGTCTGGTTTTCACACAGCCACAAACAAACCATGCTCATTTCTCACCAGAAAACCAAACTGGTCAAGCAGAGGTACAGGCAACCAGAGTGCCCCAGTCCCTTTGACGTCAGCCCCGCTCTTTCATCACCACCTTTGGCATCAGCCTCCGTAAAAGGGCTGGGCACGGGAAGCGTCAGACACGTGAGAAGCAGGACTCCTGTTTCAACAGAACTGCAGACTGTCACCTTGCTCATGCCCTTGGGACCAAGGATTAACTTTACTGAAGACAGTGGAAGTGCAGGCAGTCCTAACGCCAGGCCAGAGACTTGTCAAGCAAGCAAATGTGTGTCTGCTATTTCTCCTTCATCAATCTAGAAGTGAGAATATCTGGGTCTAATTGATCTCATATACAACTCTGAGCATGCCTCTGGTCACAGGATTTTAAGAAAGTCGGCCTTAACAAAGAACACCTCCTCTCCTTTCCAAAACCCTCACTTACGGATATTCTGCAAATGCTGATTGAATCTATAGTTACAGAGAGGCTGCACTTTAAACTGCCAAGAGAAACCTTGAGGTTTTTAACATAAAATGGTGTGTGAGAGTTGGCAGAGTTGAAAGCAAAGAGGTACTACCAGCTAACATGCTTACAGCACAAGTGTGATAGGTGAGAACTCGGGGCTGACACAAGACAACAGTATTTCGAAGCCATATGAGCTCTTCAGAGGAAATGAAATGAATTGGAATGAGGCTGACATTTATTTTTCAGCCTTGCTCATTTGGGGGCAGTCAGTGACAGCCAGGAAGTAGGCATGGACTAAAAGGATGAGTGCTGTCTAGGAGCACTGGAATCAGCATGATCATGGTTTCTCCTGATCTCAGGAGTCGAATTTAACCAGGCCAGAACAACTGAAGGAAGTGAAGGAATTTGCACCTCTCCCCCATCACTCTTCTCTTCCCAGAGGCAAACTTTTCCTAGTCTTGCCTTTTTCATTTGTTCCTATGTTGATTACTCCTCAGGATCATTCCTTTCTGATATTTTCTGTGTCTAAAAAGATGTATCAGCCAGCCAGCCAGCTCACCTTTCTTAAAACTTCAGAAGTACAAATGCAAACATATATTTATAAAAGCCAATATTAATAAGGTTTTGCAAGGTATTAATGCTGCTTATTAGTATTACTGCCTTGCCCTGTCTTTCAAGCAGAGATATTGTAAGCACTAGGAAAAAAAGTACATTTTAAAAACTTTTTTCCCAGTTTTTCGATTTCTTTTCTCCCCAATATGCATGTATTTGACATAATTTTGAAAGGATTCCATATCAGACTACCACAACATCATGAAAAACAACAGCCCAAGACCAGATGGGTTGCTTTCCTTTACCCTAAAAAGAAATAGTTAATATCATCTTGAAGTACCCATCAAAGATTTTATTTGGATTTTAAAAAAGGAAACAACAAAAAAAATATCTCTCTCTCACACACACAAGCAAAAAAAAAAAAAAAACAAAACCAACAAACAAACAAAAAAACCACCACTAACACTATACCCACAAAGGAAGGGAGAATGTGTAATAGTCTACATCAGTAAAGCTTTGTCTGAGGTATGAGGATGTTTTTAATGGATTCAACTTTTTTTTTTCCTGAAACAGTTAGCAAAATTTTTGATGGGGATTACTGCAGTGGAAATAAACAAGTGGAAATCATCCAGATTCCCTTTGATTTTTTTTTAATTGCTCTAAGAATTAATAAGGGTTCCTTTAATCTTTTATCCTTAGCTGTGCCTGCAACATGCTGATTTCCAGAGCAGCTACTTTGCATTTGGGGAACCTCATGTCCATCCACAATTTGACACTGAAGTTGCTGAGTTTCAACCTAGGTTTTTGCTGGCATTCCCTAATTCTCTTTGCACGCTAATTCTTAGCTCTGTCACTCCATCATTTGAATGTGATAAGAGCTTTTTAGAGGTAGCAGTGCCAGGCAGCAAAATGAAGGAAATATATATCTGAATCTTCCTAGGATGGGCAAGACACCCTCTCTACCCAATCAAATAAGCCCAGAGTAAAGCCAGCTGCCCTCTGCACTTGAAAAGGAAAAAACAACAACTACAACAACAACAAAGGAAAGGAGGACAAAAAATTTAAAAACATTAAGAAATGAAAATAAATAAATTGGAAAGAAATAGAAGTAAAAAAGAAAAAGTAACAAAGTGCACAAGTGCACAAACAGAATAATCTCAGTGTGGAAGGGGCTGAAAAGAGAGACAGGAGAGACATTTCTGAAAACTAAATTAATAAGTGAAGAAGCATTCCTGTTTTGAGTCTTGACAACAAGTGTTTGCAAATTGCCTATACCCAAGAAAACATTCTCAAATTCAAATACCACCAGAGCCTTTAAAGAACAGCTCTTTACAGAACTGCACAGACAGCAAGTTAGCATTGCACAAGTGCCTGCTGAACTAGAAAACACTTAGTTTTCTGCATATTTCAAATTCATATAGACACTTCACAGATCACAAGAAGTGTCAGGGCTGAGAAATAAACCCAATTGATTGTACTCCTCCAAGGTGAACCTAAATTGTGACCCCAGCTTCCGTTCCCTCAGTCCCAGCAGATGCTGTTTGTCTGGCACCCAGAGCTGGCTGTTTGCTGTACTCACCAGCTGACTGCTGTACCAATACAGCGAGGACTCCTTTAGCACACACCAGAACTTCTTCCATTTGTTGCCAATGAAAGCTCCTTTTTCCTTCTTTTTGTAGAGCCATCCTTGGCAATCGGCTTGCCCCAGCTCTTTGCACGATATCCTCCGTCGGCTCATTATAAAGAACCCTGTGCCATTAAAAATACAGTGTTGTGCTTGCTTAAATCTGCATTACCAGGAAAGATGTTGCTGCTAATTAAGGACATCATCCTTAATTAGGAATCTTAGCAAGTCATCCAAGCATATCTTAAAATATACTTAGAAGTCATTCAGTTTTATAATGGCTGTGACAGTAACACACATTCATTTGAAAGGATTGCTGATGTTCAGAAATAAAACAGTAAGCTATAGGTAATGCAGATGCTAATTAATGGTAAGATAACAATACACGAGTTTTTGTAAATTAAAAATACAGCCCTTGACCCTTTTAAGAGAAGCATGCATATATTTTTCTTCACACAGCTGCACTGAAAAGAATACATCTATTTAAGTCAGCTAGAGAAAACTATTATGCCAAGTACATGAAAACCACTAGTGTGTATGTTTGTGCAGGCAGCTGATTCCTCACTGATTTCCAGCTTTAATTCAATTAACATACCACAAGGATTTAGTCCAAAGGAACAGCCCGTTGTCATTTTTCTCAGAATCAGTGTAAGAATCAGTGGAGTTAAAAAGCAGCTTTTCACCAGATGAGTAGCAGTACAAAATCCTCACCCTCCCAAGAATAAGACATACTAAGAAAATAACAGAAGAGAAATCCAGGAGAGAAAAGAAAAAACAATCTCTCATTACCTTGACTTTTCTTTTTTGCCTTCTGACGCAAAGGAACCTGTAAGAAATGCAGGAAGGAAAGAAAAGAGGAAATTTCAGATTGTGTTGCAACATTTGTGTAGAAAGGGGAGGGGGAAGCTAGAGAAGGACGTGGTGGTGATGCTGGTGGTATATGCAGGATGGAAACACATAACCCACTCACTGCTGAGGGGATGTTACCAGCTGAAGCAAAAAACGTGCTAATTAAAATTGATGTATATCTAGTTGAGCAAGAGCAAGCACAACCCTATTACACATGTGTCTATCTACTACTGCTTCCTGTCTCACATCCACAGGCAGCTTCTACTTCGCTGTGTTTGCCTGAATTGTATTTTGTGTTTTGAAGTTAAAAAATAGAAGTAAAGACTCCAGCATTTTAAAGCTTCACTAGGTCCCACAAGGACAAATTACAAACATGGGGAGATTAAAATACATGCCAGATGACTGAGGGTCATTTAGCTCATTCTAAGAAATCCTGAAAAAGAAAAAAAACTTGATCTTCACCTTTGCATTTTATTTCATGCAGAACATGTATTTTTTCCCTAAGAAATAGTTTCATAATATTTCTTAAGAAAAAAAAATTACACAAAATATATGGAAATTTTAGTCATTGCGAAAATAACACAATTGAAATAATTTATGCATTTGCAGTCTACATAGTTAATCCTGCATAAACATATAGAAAATGAAACTAAAAGAGAAGACCACAGAACAAAAAAAGAGGTTATTGAAAATGGAAGCTATGGCTTTTGGAGTAAATTCTCCCCAGACAGGCTGGTTGGTTGTGTGGTTATGGACAACATACTTGACTTCTGTTTACCTCAACCTTTCCTTCTCTAGTGTGGGAAATAAAGCATGCAATTTTTCTATTTTTAGGAAGGGTTTGAAGCCTCCGGATGACAAATGCTGGGTAAAGTGACATATGATTTAATATGCTGGCCACAACGTTGCTATGCAAAGCCGGTAGCTACCTGATCCGCTGCAGAGCTACGCTATGAACATCCCTAATGTAGCCCCTCCGCATCGCCAGACAGCTTCCCAGGAAAACAAAACCCCATTTCACATCACTCTTGAAAAATTTATTTGGCTCTTCTCATAGGCAAGTTAAAGATGAGTAAAGCTAGACTGTCTGCAAACAATGATAGAAGAGACCACTGCCGTCAGCATTTACAAGAGCTACAACTTTCTGAAGAGGGGATCTCTGCAGCATGTACCACAGAGCACAGAGCCATGTATCGCAGCCCTGTGCTTATCTGGTGCCTATTTGACGTGACCTGAGCAACACTCTTGTGGGAGGCTTTGCCAGGCATGAATAATCCCAGACTCCTACTTATTCACTGAGTATTCTCTTTTCCTTTTTCCCTTTTTTTTGTTTAATTCTACCACTGCCTCTCTCTCTCAGACTATTCTCCATGACAACACACAAAGAAAAGCAATAAGAAAACACATCAGCTCTATTAGAGACTGCTATTTCCCTATCTTTTATAGGCCACCCTTCATGTCTTCGTTCCAAAGAAACTCAGCACCCTATTTAGCACACTGGAAATAATATATGGCCTCAGAGAATCAATGGGTCACACAAACTAATTACTTTCCTTCTGAGCTATCAAAAATGATATTAAGAAAAACAAATATTAATCAGGTCTCCTGGCCCAAAAACTATGTAGTAAAGCAAAACACATTTGCCATGGCATTATACTGGGGTCATTTCATCTGTAACTAGTATAAAGTCATACAAAAAGAAGAGTGATACTGAGACAGGATGTGGTTCTCCCTACACAGCTGAGGAGGAAGCAATCTTTCCACTAAGCTTGTTGATGACCGAAAGAGAAATAACATGGTCTATTGCTCATCTGTCAAGAAAGAACTAATACCCATGTTGTGCAAGTCATCCATTGGGGCTCACTTTATATCAGACTGAGGCAAAAACGGATCACCTAGTAAGAGCTTGGGCAAGCTAAAAGAATTTACAAATTTATGTGCATTATTCTGTGGCAGCAATGGCATCCTGCTGCAAGTTGATAGGGGTGATGAACCAAACCTCTTTTCTTCATATATTGTGGGAGGAGTTGGGAAATTAACGGTGGAAGTAGGAGCAGTTTCTCCAGCCAGAACTGTAATTAGTTTGCCTGGATAAAATCAGCGGTAAATCTCTAACAAAATAAGTGTTGAATGATTTTTTTTTTTTTTTTTTTTAATTAAGGTGCATTTCTCATTATTTTTCCTAGTGTTCCTGAAAATTGAGGTAAATTTTCAACAAATTAGCACTAAGTCTGGAGTTCTGCAACTTCTGTTTGTGTTTTAGTGCTGTTCAGAAACCCAGCTTTATCCTATTAAAAAATATGTGTTCTGCTCCACACAAGAGAAAGCTCTTATCCCCAACTGCAACAATAAAATGTGGCATGATTCACAAAATTGCCTTCTCAAATTTTGTTGGTCTATAAACAAATAAAAACAATCTCTTTCTCCAAAGCACAGTGTTTGGAGTCAGATAGATACTTTATGAAATAAACAAGCTGTTCTCAGTAAAACTGTTTTCATCTCAAACCAATAGAAAACCTATATTTAAATTAATCTACCACAAAATTCATAAAATGCCTCACCAGCACAGTTTGTATTCAATTTTCCGTGAGAATACAACACATTAGCAAGTCTCCAGGGGCAAACCTTTTTTCAAGAAGTAAATTAAAGTTTCCTTCTCTGAAAATTCTTATAAAAAAGCGGGTTTTGTCAGTGGACCTGGGAAAACATTGATTAAGAGATACTTTCAAGTTTCACTCTTCTAGTGATTCTTACCAGTGCAGAACAAAGAGGAAACTGTCGAAGGCAGTGTTGTTACCAATAAAACCTGGGATATAACAGCAGTTTCAGATGTGAATGTACTGTAACTAGCAGATATAGACACTAAAACAATCTGAAACTAAACCAAATGCCAGGATTTTGCTTTTAACAATGGTGGATGTTTTTTTATAATTTTCAGTTTCCTAATGGGAAGTGATTTATTTCATTATCAACTGAAATACAAACCAAGAACAACAGATGTATTTCTATTTCTTCTTACCAAGGGAAATCTGAGAGCAGTAGCTCTAATAAAGCTCTGGGATAACGGCAAAACATACACTTTTGTGCATGACTGGTAACTGAGAGTTATAATTTTAATTATTTTGGTAGGCCTTGGTTTGCGAAGGACTGAACAGGATGGAATGGCGAGCCTGCAGAACAACACAGACTTCAAACTTGCTATCTATTACTCCTCCACTTGGCAAACACACCATGACTGAGTTGCAAAGGAACCTGTTCAACTGCACGTTGTTCATAGCCTCTTTTGTGCCAGGCAGGCTGCAGTGATAAGCAAAATCATGTGAGAGAAGTGACAACTTCAGCAGAAGTTCTGTCAGTTTAGATGTTCTATTTTTCTACAGAATCACAGTATGGTTAAGACTGAAGGGACTTCAAGAAGTCATCGAGGTCCACTCCCCACCTGCACCTGGTTTTCCAGGACTATTTCCAGATGGTTTTTGCATTTCACCAAGCATGGAGACACCCCACTCTCTCTGGGTAACCTGTGACAGTGCCCAGTCATCCTAAGTCATGCCTAAGAATCATAGAATCCTTAAAGTTGGAAAAGGCCTTTAAAGTCACCAAGTCCAACCATCAACTTAGCACTACCCTCATGTTGGCCACTAAACCATGTCCTCTTCTTTGCATCCTCCCTTCAGATATTTATGCACATGGGTAAGAGCTCCCCTGAGCCTGTTGTCCAAGCTAAACAATCCCAGTTCAACTAGTCTTTCCTAATGTCTTAGATGCTACAGTCCCTTAATTATTCTTCTGGCCCTTCATTGGCCCCTTCAGTATATCATATGTCTCTTATACTGAGAAGTCATTCCAGGGGTGGCCTCAGCAGCACTGAATGATTTATGACCTCCCTTGACCTGCTGTCTAATGTAGCCAAAGATAGCATTTACCTTCTTTGCAACATGGGCACATTGCTGGCCCATGGTGTCCACTAAGATTCCCAGGTCCCTCTCTGAAAAGCTCTTTTCCAGCTCCATGGCCCTCAGTGTGGACTGGTTACCCCTAGAAGCATCATTTGCACTCAGATGGAATGACAACGGGATGGAAGTCAGAGGGCTGGACAGGCTTTGGCAGTCTGCACAACATCCTGGGTCCTGGACCCTCCCAGGCAGCAAATATCTGTCAAGAAAGAACTTGTGATCAGGCCTAAAGGAGTGTCCTTTGTCCCTCACAGCAGGGAGTACCCAGAGCAGGCTCTCACCATTTCTTCCCAGTAGACCTGCATGGTTTACAGTTAAGTGAAACACTTCCTCTACCAGGGGACACATCTGGCTCCTCTTCAATTATGAGGACAGTCAACCTGTTCCGAGATGAGGCGGGAGCTTCCTCTTGATGCAAGAGGTCATCAACTTCCATCCTTCCAATTCTCCGGAGGTTCTGCTTACTTTGATAGCAAGCATAGACACTGTCTGCTTCTCCATTGCAGCTGGGGACTGATGCTCTTCACGCTGTTGTGCCTCAACGACCCTATCTCTCTCTCCCTTCCACTTTCTCTGATGCTGCACAGTTTTCACACTTCCTCCAGAACCTCCTCCACATGCCAGCACATCTCCTTCAAGATGGCCTGCAGGGCTGAGAGACATTGTCCTTGGCCTCAAGAAGAGGTCCCTGACACCCCCTGAAGTCTGTGACTCAAAGGGCTGCAGCCACTCTGTGTGGAAGCCTCTGTCCTAGCAGGGACAGCTGTTTCTGCACCTTCTGGGGAAACTGCCCTCTTACCACTGTGTCTAAGACTCCTACAGCCCCACAGTTTCAACACAGGCCCCCTTATTTCACTCCTTCTTCATACTCTGCTGCACAAACTGGTGGCTCTGTTGGCTGGTCTCAGGGTAGGTCCCTCCCAAACACCAGTTAAAGGACTTTTGACTCCTCCTAATCAGAGGGAGCTGGATGAAAGGCTCCAGGAGTCCTGTGTCAGGGGCAGCCTGCAAACTCCACAGGAATAAAAATGGGATGAAATAGGTATATGAGGTTATTTCAAGGGAAAGGAAAAAAAGTCTGCATGGAAAAGCAGGGGTATTGGGCTGAAATACTGAAAAAACAGGATTCATGCCTCAAATTTCTACTCACAATGCATGAAGGCACCAAAGGCAGCTATGATCAACAGTTATATTCTACAGAGCTGTGTTTTCTTTAAGCTTCCCAAGGATTAGACTGTGTGGCTAAGAAAATCCTTTGCTAAGCTCATGTATCATAGGTTTCAGCTGTCTCATCCATTGAGGGGTAGGACTTGAAAGTGAGGGCACCCCTAGCATCAGGCACATGCAGTAGATTTCGTTTTATCCTTTTAGCAGAACCGAGGCAACCTCTCTACTTGGTCTGGTCTATAAGAAAGATACTGAAGCTGTTCACATGTGCTATTCTTTTATGCTGTTTGTGGTCTTTGTGACAAGGATGTAACATATGACCTCTTCAGATGATCAGTAACTCTGACATAACTACAATTATACTTACAAGAATATTGCCATCAGCTTCCATGAATGGTTTCAAAGCTCAATGGAAAAGCTGTGAAAAGAGAAAAAATTGTGTACTTAAGCTCTGTATTATATTTTCATATAGAATAAGTCTTGGCAGTAGAGTAAAAAAATACTTACATTTTGTCCTTCTAACTCTACCCTCCAACTTCTTGCAGGCTCTAAAGAATTTATTTTTTTTTTCCAAAGACAATCCTATGTTATGTGAACTGATTTTATTGATTTAGAAATCAACAAGCAGTAAGTAACATTGACTCAAAACTATCCAAGCTTATTTTTATGAGATAAACAGAACAAAGCTCATGGATGTGGCCAGAGGGTTGCTTTTTACTTGGTTGTGATAGGTTTTGGAGTTGGGTGGGATTGGAGGTTTTTGGGGTTTTAAGAGGAAATGCAAGAGAGAGGATAAATAAATAAAATTGGGAGTGGATATTTTCGTTCATTTTGGTCTTTAGTCTGAAAGAAATCTATAGGATTTGGATTCCTGATTTGGTAAAGTAATTCCCAGCATTTTCTGGGAGTAAAAATTAAGTAACTGGTTCTCCTGTATGGGATGAGACCTCATACTGCACTACTTATTCTATAATGAATTGAAATTTTCCTTTCTGGACATCAAAATCTGTGCAGTCCAACAGCAGATGTAGGGTTCTATTTTCCAGAGACACACCAGGTTAGTAGGTATCCATTTAGGTGTCAGATTAGGTGATTTCATTTGGTTAACACAAGCACTTGTCAGCTCCCTGAGTGATTTCCTTTGGTTGGTAGAATGGGCAGATGATTAATTGGCGCAGTGAACCAATGTTTTTGGTGCCAGCAAAGTTCCTACAAAACTCACCCCTCTGCATGCGAAAGAATCATGGAGGAAAATGGGAGAGGATACAAAACTCTGCTGAAGCAAGCCAGAAAGGATTTCCAGAAATAGAGCCCCACTTCAGAAGAATTTCTAACAAGAACATTTTCCTGTTACTAGAACCAGTTATTTAAGATATGTGCCACTCCTCATACATAATATTTAGTTTGAAAATAAAATCTTAAAGAAGAAAATAAAAACCCACCTACTGGCTTCCAGCAATTTCAAACCAAAAATAGAAAGGCAAACAAATCCATATTTTTCTGGCTCCCAGCCATTTCTCTTCAAAAGTAGAAAGAAGCACTTTCTATAAGTAGCTCAAGTTGAAGTAATATCATGATGTGGAGAGATGTTATGGCCAATAATTTCAAGGATGTTTAGAAATCATAGCTAGTACAAACAAGCAGAGGAAACACCTTGAGTTATACAATTAAATTAACACTGAGCCTCAAATACAGAGCAAGCAAGAAAGGGAATAACAGACCATATCACAGTAAGTACTGTGACGTGGCCTTTTTCCTGTCCTTTCTTAATTTCATGTGTGCCTTGGGTTTGGGGAGGAACTGCCCAGCTTTGAATCAGACACAGTACCAGGAGCAAGAGGAGAAGCATTAGTTAACCGGCAAGGCAACGTTTCCTCCTGTGTGCTTTGTGCCAAAGGAGCTGAAATGGATTTCAGCTAACCTTTCTCAGTGACTTTAACTCAAACATCTGTTTCGTTTCCAGAAACCGAATAAGCAGTTTTGAGCCAGCACCCAGTGTTCAAAAGCAGCATTGACTTCTGTCCCATTCTAGTTAAAGAATATAATTTATTGGTCCCTGTGTAATGAAAGATACGTAAAAAATCACAGTCACTGCAGAAATAATTCTTAGACACTTAATCTGAGTTTGTTGCTCCTAAGAAAGCCCAACTCGAGTGAGATTAGTTACTCTGTGAAAAAGCATTAGGATTTTCATATCCATTCAAGTGTACTCAACTGTTTCAAAACTAACATTGCAGAAGGGCATAACCTGCTTATCTCTGCACTAGAGCGAAACAAGAGATTCCTTTTCAATTTTGTGCAGGTGCACTTGGCAAAACTAACTCTCCTTTCTAAACAGTCGGGTGAATTAGGAGAAGGAGCTGGATAAATGTGGGCACTCAGATAGAGCCAGTAAATATGCACCTTACTGGATGCCCCAGCATGACTCTTCAGGGGCTGTCCCTGGGAACCACAGCCCCCTCCCCTCGATAAGCCCATCACACAGACTGCAGCTGGGATCTCATGATGGGCAGTGCCCTCATATTTCCCCCTGTGAGGTTGTAGTGGTCACACCATAGCAGCCCAGAGGCGTGCTCAGGGCTGGCAGCTTGGCCAACAGGAGGGCTTCCCAGCCCACAAAAGCTACACCTGAGCTCAGGAGCTTTGCAAGTCAGTGAGAGGATAGTAAGAGAGGTTAGTAAGAGACACCCCTTCAGTTCATATCCTCAGGAAGGTGTCCTAACTCCAAGCTGGAATATCTGCAGCAGGAGAAGACTCAGCCCATTTCACAGCACACACAGTGCTATGTTACAGCCTGAAGACCTGTGTGCATCCTTGTCCTGACTTAGGTGGACATTGAATTTGAAGAGGGATGTCACCCCAAAAGGTGGGTGTGGGATTATAGCCCTCTTCCTAAAACTTACCACTTGCAACAAGATAAATTCTAGGAACAGAAGGAGAGGAAAACCCTTCAGCCTACAGATTTAGGTACCCACATGGAAGACGTGCAACAGGATTGCAGTCTGCTGTAACGGATGCTCAATTTGCTAAAATTGAAATGTGGAATAAACCAGAGAGAGAAAATTAAACATGGTAAACCCTCTCCCACTTCAGATGGCCTCAGAAACAGTAAAGAAACCTTGAATCTCTCATTTTCTGGAGGCTAAACTACAATGGATGTACTCAATAAAAGCAAAGGGGTTGGATTTACATTACCAGTTTGTAAACTATATCTGTATTTCTTTGGCTTTTCTAGCAGTTTTCTGAACCACCTGATTTCATTTCAGTCTGAATTGAATGCAATGTCAAATACAGTTTCAGTTAAGAGATTTCTAGATCAAGTTCTCAAGGGCTTTTAAAATTTTGATTTAACAACTGAACTATAAATATTGGTGTGTATTTATTTTATAAATAAAATAAAATAAAATTAATTTTTTTAAAAAATTAACCCTTTTATTAATCTCACTTCACCCTTGCTTTTTCAAGAAGAGTAATAAACAAGTAGGTATGAGCAATAAGCTGATGCAACAAACATGGAAATGTGACAGGTGACTTACCAGAAATATCTTACAATAACAGATAGAGGTAATTATTTTACTCATCATCTCTCCTAAAATATATAGAAATATCTCTATAAAGATGAAACGTAATTTGAAAGGGTGGAAAAAAGAAAAAAAAAAAACCGAGAAAACACTGATGATCCAATGACTCTAATTACAAAAATCAATCTTAATTCATTAGTAATATTCCTCTTGGGAAAATCAAAATCCACAAGGCCTTATGCTGTCTCTTGCCAATTACAAGCTAGAGTGAGTATGTCAATCTGCAATGATCATGGCATGAGCCTGCCAGACATGCCTTCCAGGCATTTCCCAGATGACAATCCAGAGTGGACATATGCCTTCCTGCTATTGAGTAAATATTTGATATATGCAACATGACTCAGACTATTTGTATCACAGAAGCACCCAAAATGTGCATAGCTAAGCTCCTGTTCAGGTGGCATTGACGCAGACTACTCCAAAAGAAAATTTCTGTTTTACCAAGCACCAAGACAGGGCTGTAGACAACGTGGAAAATAAGCTCTGAGCCTTCTGTTTACATTTCTCTCACAGCTTTAACTCCTGTGCTTGTTTTCTGTTCATTTGGCTGCCTGCACGAATCTGCACCTCAATGGGTAATGAATTGACAGGCAATATGAAACTAGTGAGAGTGCTACAAAAGTTTCCCCCCAAAAAATCAATGATTACTTAATCACATATTTCACCAGACATTAGGAATAACATTGCCCCAATTTACAGCAGCGCTTGAAGCACTGTCCAGTGGCAAGGAGACAGCCTTACGTAATAGTCCTAAATTATCACATTACCTCTAACTGGGGTTCTTGCAACAATGCACGGGAAAAATGATCACAGTGATCATGCAAACTCTTAGTTGTCCACAGGCTTACTAGATATCCGTTTAATCTGACAGAACCTTACCATTAACCACTAATTAGTCAGCTCTAGTCAGGTACTTAACTGGTTAATCAGCTGTCTAAATTGACTGTCTAACTTGTACAAGGAGTTTCTTGGCCTACAGATTTTCTCTCACATACAGGCTCACCAGGGAAGATGGATATTAAGGTGGTACTTTGCCTCGGGGCAGTGACAAATACACACTAAGCTAATTTTCACAAAAGTTTGTGGACCCGTCCCATCCTGGGTAAGGTTGCCCCACCCACCTTGGTCCCCATGACTTCATGTTTCCAGTTGCAGATGAAACTACAGATTCGCAATGGGCATCAGAAAGAGCAGGTCTATAGAAATATAGTCACAAGACATAATTGTCAGAATATAACTTCAGCTTTTGCCACAATAACTTTAACCTTTTGAATAAGTATTACACTTTGAAAAGACCAAAAGCCTCTTTTCCCAGGCTTAGTGGCAAGAAACTGCATTTTTTTGTATCTAATGCACTTATATTTTATAACACCATTGGTTATAACATTGTTTTCAAGCGCATTTGGAATTACTCAATCCCCTCATGTGAAAGCAATTCAAAAAGTTGACTTCTGACTCTGTTTGGGAGAAGGCCAGGAAAAACTGGAACAAAGTTCACTGCTCCTGTGTTGGAGACAGAAAGGGTCTGGAGGCATCACCCTGGTTGGATCAAGGCCAGGTCCTGTCAGCCCAGCTGGGAAGCCCAAGGGCAGCAGGTTATATGTGCTGACAGCTCTGAGCAAGCAGTTGCAGGAGTCAGCATTCTCTGCCTTCAGGAGGAGAGAAGCTGGAAAGAAGGAGGAGGTTCAACAAAAGGAAGACGTGCTCCAGCTGCCTCTATGACCTCACAGACTAAAATGAGAAGAAAAAAACCAAAAAATGGCATGCTTAATGAAGTGTGTCTGCCCCAAATTCCTTCTAGTGTTGAACTGACTCCTAGTGCTGCTGTGCTTGAAGGCCAAGGAAGAGTTTGCAGAAACATTGAGTGCAATGCTTCAATTCCTACTGCCTCCTAGGTGGCCTTTTGCTTTGCTGTGGCAGGCAACGAAAGCAGGCAAAGTTAAGCTGGCTGCAAAACTGGATGAAGAGTTAGTGCACTGAAGGGATGAGGAAACACTCCAGGGATAAAGAACTTCCCTGATGTTCTGTTTTCTTTTAAAGATGCACAGGTTTCTGCTAGCCCAGAAGATGAAACACAGGAGCAAGGAAGGGGGAAAAAAAGGTTAAAAGCCTATAGACCATCCTGAGACAACAATCTAAGGGGTGTCTCTTGAAGTAAGTCCCTTGTGAAAAGATACAATGAGGAGAGAGGGACCATCATTCCCTCCTATATTTTTTCAGATCAGTTGTTTAGCAAAGACAGTTTTGAGGGAACTCTGCAAGGTCCAGTACATAAAGAGAAAACAATAGCATGATTCACCCTAGCACAGAGGTACAGAACTGCTGCTCTACTTGCAAATTTGGATTATTGCACTGACAAGAGCCTGAGACCTCCTCATTGGAAGGCAGCTCTGAATAACCTTTGCTGTCATGGCATTGCAGGAGGTTTTTGCATCCAATGGAAGATAAAAATTGCAGGACCACGCTTTCAACTCCTGCATTTGAGAACAAAAGGCCAGCAAAAATTGTTAGTTTGTACTCTCTGAAGCTTAGATGAAAGTCTTCTTTCTTCTGCTAAGGAAATATTCGTTGAATCAACAGCACTATACAAAAGGCCAGCATTGACACTTCCAGGGGAATCTCAAAAGAACAGATTTTAAAAAATAAAGCAAAATCATTATGTTGATGATTATGAGGATGAAGTGGGTAAGAAATATCAGGAGGGGCTTGCTGCTTCTTCCATCAAAGAATTCCACTCCACATTAATAAAGTTCTCAAGAAACTAAAGTCTCGAGAGTCCTGTCTGGTTCTTCATTAAAAGGTCAGGAGCAGTGAAGAGTTTATCTTCCTCCCACACATCAGAGCACAGCAAATACATGTGCTGCACTCAAGCATCACCTCTGCAATAGGGCAATCCCAGTGGAGAGAGGCACAGCAAGGATCAACTGCCCTGGCAAGTTTTGCCAGAGGAGGGTGGAACTGCTTCTGCTCACAATGTCATCTGCTGAGCCATGCAGACCAGCAAGTGGCCTTCTTTTTCCCGTGGCCGAAAGACATTTCCCCAGGAACAGGAGAATGGAGAAAACTGGACTGCTGACACCACAGCTTCTCCAGAGAAATTTAGGCAGAACTCGTTCCTCCATTTAAGATCCATGTGCTAATATATAGCACAGAATTTCTCCGAGGTCTAGGATAGGGCGGGACAGTGAGCTGGGCAGGTAACTGGGAGCCAAAGGCTGTTCTCAGTATGTCTGAGTTACACCAGATATGGACTGCTAAGAGGCAGAAAAAATCACCTCTAGGATGAAAGCTCAAAGACATGATGAGAACATACTCTTAGAATCATTTTGCCCTGAAATCAAGTTTAATTATCAAGCAGCTTGCCTGCTTCTAAACTGTTTCAGCAGTAGGTTTGTGTCAGATTAATTCTCATCTTCAGTTGCTACCAGCCACATATACTTTGACTTACATTTGCAACAAGCAAGAGAAAAAAGCCCCTTCACCACACAAAAAGAGCACAGTATGTAACATCTGCTGGAGTACACACGCTTACCAGTGTGAAAAAGGGGTCTTGTCTAAGATGGGTAGCATAACAAGCTGGTTGGCCATGAGAGCTGCAATAAAACTTATATAAACCCCTATGACTGGTTGCATATGATGGCTGCATGCGAATGATTGTTGCAGTACTTTTCTTCAGCCTTCAGTGAATTCAGGATTTACTGATTCTTGTTTTTTTTAAAGACCATAGCCTTTGCCAGAACATCTGCACAAAGAAATAAGTCATTAGAGATAACTATTTGCTGCTCCTGAAAATGCAGATCTGACTGCATCAGACATTTTTTTCCTGAATCTTACAGAAATGAACACTTTTCTGTACTCCTTTTCTTTAGCGTTGCCCTCACTGTAGTAAAATCTGAAAGCAATGCAGTGAGCTTTTTTCTAAAGGAGAAGCCCGTACATTAAAATTACTTACACAGAACTGGAAACGGAACTTTTTCTTTCACAGGAACAATTTCAAGGTTTTCCCAGCTGACCTGAATTTTCTTTTATGTCATAAGTTGTTTTTCACCAAACTTTTGTACTTACATTCCACCATCCTATGGTTCTCACGACAGTCTACACAAAGTTAATCTGTATGTCTTATTTTTCTTCTAAGAAGAGACTTCCTCTCTTCTCTGTTTTTCTTCTAAAATGTTCCCAGCTCATTATGTCCTTTTATATTTAAAAAGGACTTATATTGTATTTCAATATAGGGCATATCCATTTTTTTTCTTAATTCTTATACACATATTTTGAAGATTTATAGAGGAAAAGCAGATAATCAAAATAAATTCTTGACTTCTGAGTCATAAAAAATGATAATCAAGACAATATAAAATTCATATGATCACCTATTTAGAGGTGATATAATCTTAGTATGATCATCTGTATATCTCACAGTAATTGCAGCCTCAATAGTTACTCCTATTTCTATGAGCTTCTTTAAATATTTTAACTTGTTACTTCATTTTTTCCTCTCATTGGCAAGAGAATCCCCATGGTAGTAAAAGTAATAAATGAGAGGTAAATGCTTGAAGAAAAGCAACCCCACTTTTCCCATTGCAGCAGAGCTCTAATTTATACCAATAACAATATAATTTCTAAAGTTGAGCATATTCTGATTGAAAACACTTATTTTTTGAATTATAGTACAGTCCTTAAATTTCAGTTTTATAGCTTACATTCAATTAAGTAATAATATAAAATTAATCCAAATTCGTGAGAAGGTTGGCACAAGAAACCTACTTCTCATAAATTAGACAGACTTTTGACCATCATTCTGTGATTGAGATCAATGAGGATGAAAAAGAATGCAAGCTATTCCAAACCACTTCAGAGGACTCACTTTCACAGTATGCTTACATTGTTTTTTTTATTAAATGTCTGCCACTCCAGAATTTAAGGCCCAGTTCTCAGCAGGAAAAGAAGACCTGACCACAGGGATAGGATGAAAGAATGTTGAAAATGTTGAATTCAAGGTAAGCAAGGCTAAAACTCCACAGAGTGAGGTTGGAATGCTGAACAGCTGCTTAAACTGGATGTCAGTCAAGTTTTCAGCACATTTCACAACGTCTTGCACGTGCAACCAATATGTTCCTACTTTGTCATGTCCTTAAAAATGAAAGAAGAGGAAGCAGCAGCAGAGGAAAGCTATGGACTCCAACTAAGCAGCCATGGTCCTTGCACATCCACAGGCAGTAGTATAGAACCTAAATATAGTATCATCTGACATAGTATAAAGACATATATGGCCCAAAAATAGGAGCAACTATCTCCACACACTGGGCAGCTGTCTCTGAAGCTATACCAAGGCATCCATCAGGAGACCAACAGGCCAGAACACAACCACCACCTGAAAGTCTATCTGATCAGAAATCACTAAAGTGGAGGAACGGGAAAAAGTCTTATGGACTCAGCAATTAACCAGTACAAGATCAAGTCTTTTCTGTGGATTTAGGAACCCAAGACCAAAGTGAAATTGTTCTGATTCACTGTTTTTAGGATTTTATCTTCACAATGTATTCTTGCATTTAATTTGTACTTCATTTGGAAATTAAATGTATGCCAGGCATAGACAGCACATCCAGAACACAGAAAACTGCTGGAGGGTCTTGCATACCCCTGCAATGGTGTGTATTACATGGAAATTTAGAATATAGATTTAATCTTCATCTCAGCATTGCTTTAAGTGTGCTGGTAGCACCTGGGCAAAACCCACAAGACCCCAGGCAGAGACAAAATACAAAAATCACAACTGAAGGAAAAAAAAAAAAAAATCCTGTGCACTAAATTCCTAGTAAATAACTAAATAAATAATGATACTTCCTGGTTCTCCATTTCAGCTCTCTTTCTTTCCCTCCCAAAATTCCCTATTTTGCTCTTATCTGTAGAGATGTTAAACAACCAATTTGGGAAATGCTGCATCTTACTAAATAAAAACATCTTCACATTGTTGCTTTCTGAGAAAACTTGATGATTTGACATCATCTCCTTTCTCCTTGCCCTTTCTGAGATCCACACAAATCATCTAAAGACTCTATTAGGGAGTTGCAGAAAGCCCAGGCAATAAGCAAATTACTGTGTATTAGCTGAGACACATTAACTATGAGAGAGCTTTAAGGCAAACGGAATTACCTAGCAGTTGTTTTTTGCTTTAGATTAAGAGAAATAAGCACAATTAATATGACTCAGCTGGTACAGTGTTTTGATGGTATTTGTACCCAGAAGCTGCTCACAGAAGAGCCTGGTAGACTTGGATGCACCACGGAATAAGGACATGAGATCTCTTGAGACCTTGCAAGAAGGAACAAGGATAACAAAACAGCTACACAATGTAACAAAGCAGGGGAATACGTAAAGTGATTCACAGCAGCACCACACAAAATACTTTTGAAGAAACTTCTCTGAAGTTTTAGCTACAGGGATTGCAGTATGCTTGCTTCCATTACAATGGACCATGTGTACTGCAGGAACAGAGAAGAAAAGACAACCGCTCTTGGCTGGTTCAAGACAAGATACAGCAGGAGGATGTAGGCAGGAATCAGACAGACTCCAAGATAACAGTGGGACAACAACCATCAGGATCATATTTTGGGTCTCAGGAAGCCTAGGGACAGGCGATGTCGAAGGTCTGTTAGCACCAGAGCAAGGGCGTTGAAAAATAATGAGATAGTATACATTCAAATGCTTGTAAAACTAAGAGAGGGATCCCGGGGAGCGAAGGATCCCAGGGAGTTCAAAAAGAGATTTCAGGCTCAGTATGTTTAATGCTACTCAGAAGTATAAATAAATAAGATAGGAGATTAATCAATGAACCAGACTAGGAAAACTATCCTTGCTGTGAGTTTTCTGAACTGATATGAGGTGATTAAATTACTTTTGTCAAGGCCAGATAACAGGAAATTTCAGTAAAAGTGATGTTAGATAGTAACACTTGGATAACAACATATTTCTGTGTATGGAAGGTGAAGGCATTTGAAAGTTTATGGTTGAAATTTAACGAATAGCTTGGAAATGAGGGCAGAGAACTAAAGAAAGTGCTTAGACTATGAAAGTGTTTAGCATTATCAATATGATATCATTGTCAGTAATGAGGAAGTATAACTTAGGAAAGGTAGAAGTTGATCATGCTGGCTGGATTCAGCTAGAGGCTGCACCATGACGTTCCAGAGAGACAGGCCAAACTCTACATTTAGGGGGAAAAAAAAAAGAAAAAAAAAGAAAGGAAAACAAAACAAAACAAAACCAAAAAAAAAAAAAAAAAACAAAAAAAAAACCCAAAAAAAAACCAAAAAAAAAAAAAACCAAGCAATTCTATGTTTAGGATTAGATCTGTACTTCATAGGAGGATGTTTGTGAATAAAATTGCTTGGGCAAAATGTGCAGCGGAATGGATCAGTGTACAGTACCATTTATTAGATCATAAAACAGCATGTTGAGGTATACCAGGACCTTCTGAAAGACATTTTACACATTTTCAGAAAACAGATGGAGAACCATTGGCAGATAGAATCACAGACAGAAGGTTTTAAGAAGAGATTTTCAGACAAAATTGAAGGTAAATGCCAGGATGAAATGAAGGCAGATAAGAGAAAGACTAGAGGAGGTTTTGGAGAAAAGCAAGGTAGAGAAGTCAAAGGAAGATGAGCTCTGCCCTGATGAGGAAGCCGTATCTGCAGAGGAAGCAGTTGAAGAAGTAGCAGGTGAGTCAAGGCCATGTCATCATGCTGATTTTTTCTTCCCCCCAGAAGGAACCCACAAGAGCTGTTTGGAGAGAAAGGACACAAAAATATGGAGACAATTGAAAGGATAAGCTCAGGGAAAGCATGACTCAGCTAAGCCAGATGCAGGGGATACAGCTGGAGGAGGACAGACGCAGCCTATTCACAAGATTTATGCCAGAGATGCCCC
Source organism: Hirundo rustica (assembly GCF_015227805.2). NCBI lineage: Eukaryota > Metazoa > Chordata > Aves > Passeriformes > Hirundinidae > Hirundo > Hirundo rustica. The sequence continues at coordinate 56,166,031 of NC_053452.1, read as the reverse complement.
ACAGCAAAAGCAAAAGAAACAGACACTGGAGGACAGCCAGACTAACTTGATGATAGGAAAGAGAAGTGAGCAATTAAAGAGTGGAGGAGGCTGCAAAAGGGAAATATTTTTAGAAACCCATGTCGCTAAGGCATAAACGCAGTGCACACACTTTGATGAGCTGTGTCTTTAACTGCATATACTGCTTTCCAGAGAAATTCTTAAGAGAAAAAAATGCGGCTCTCCTTCAGGCAAGAAGGAACTGAGAGGCAGAAAGGGGTAATAGGCATAGTTTCCCATGCAACATTACCTCTGTGCCCATCTCCCTGTCTAGTGATTGTGCAACACCCAGCATGATTTTATCAGCATTAAGTGACGCATCAGGAAGGACACCTTCTCCAGGCATGAAACCAGTACTAGCTCCACTGGCCTGTAAACAGCACTCCTGAGTTAACAGGGGGCCGAGTGACTCCTTGAAGAGAGTTCTTCAAGGAGGGCACAAAACAGTGAAACTATTCAGCACATCACAGCCCTTTCCTTGGTTACTGCTCATACCACAGGATCCAACAGCCACTGAGAATGTCCTAGGACCTCCCATGACAAGCTGCTGAGCAGCAGGCAGCAAATCCATGCTATTTAATCAAGCGAGCGCACAATACTGCTGTCTGTACAGTGCCCTGCAGCCCTGTCCTTATCCACAGCAGACCTTGTCCCACTAACCCACAATCAAGTCACTATTACTTCAGAGAGATCATGGGGGAGGGTGTAAAGGACGGATTTCTGGGACAAGGGGAAACATCTGGAATCAACAAGGACAAAACAGAGCATCTTAAAAAATGAGAAAGTCCTTCAGCCTATATAGGCTTGATGCCCTCCCCCATCACCTTGCAGGGACTGCACAGGGCTGGTGGAGAGCCTGCCATACTGAGCAGGCAGCACACAGCTGCTGCACCTGCACAAGGAAACACACCCAAAGACGTGAGAAGCAAATGTTGTGTTCTGGCAACTAGACAGCCCTGCAAGAAATCAGGTCTCCCAGTATGCATCAGGGCAAGAAGCAAACAGCTAGAACCCAAAGTTCACATGAACATTAGCAGCCTGGTGTTAATAGCTCTTGCCATTTGTAGAGTAAAACAGAGCCTCCACCACCCTGTGATGGAAAAGGGGCAGCAGTGAGGCACCCAGCTGGGCAAAGCGAAGGTGATGCAGCATTTGAAAGCAGACAGCTCCAGCATGCCTGACCTCAGGCACACGGCCTCCACATGCCACAGGACTCACACCTGGTCACACTGTGTGCAGCTCTGCCACCAGAGTCAACACCGAGAGGGGCACTGTGGGAATCTCCTTTCCACCGGTTTTTGCATCTAGAAAGTTTCACCACGGGGGAGGGTACAGAAAGGCCATTCCATGAGAAGTCACAAAAGAATTTCTCTCTTCTTTTGGAATTTTTGCAAATCATTGAACATTGGCATAACTGGCAGATGGGAAAATCCTGCCAAACTGAACTGCAGTTCCTCCACGGGGACAATAAACCTTTCAAGAAACCAAATGAATACTCCGGAGCCCTACACTTCAAAAAGAACTTGTTGAAAGAAAGTAGGAAAGTGAATAATTAAACTAGATGCTAATCTCCACTTTCTCCAGAGGCACATTTTGTCAAGGAAAACTCGAATCCAGAGATGCAGACAGGGGCTTGAGTTTTCTGTTTCAGCACAAAGGACAGGAGATTCTAATTCCAGCTGTCCTTTTTTATGGGTAAGCTCATTCACACAGTACTTTAGCCATGCTTTTACTCATTCAATTTAATGTGCATGAGAGAAACATTAAAATTAATGGACTCTAAAATTCTTTTCACAAAAATACACATATCCTTTTCATTAAAAACAGATATAATTCTGCTCAGTGTCGTACATTATTGTGCTCACTACAGCACAATAAAATGTACTCCCATATTGCACTCTAAATTCTCTTCACACAACACTATATTTGCATGCTTTTTCTTTAGGAACCCAAAATCAATAAGGGAATTGCTTCAATTTCCATATTACACATTTGTCTTCATGAATATCACATGTACGTGAAACAGTCATGAATAGAGTATCATTAGGTCCCTTGATGGATCTTAAAATATAACTGAATTAAACTTGTCCAGAAGAGAATAATTCATATACATGTTGTCCCTTGTCCTCACTCAACAAATTTTTTTTTCTAATTATTTCATTATTTTTTACTGATCCATTTGCATTTTTAACCAAAGTAGAGAGGGGGAAGGGAGAACATTAGATCTTTCACACAGGCCTTTAAAAACAGGCATTTACTTTACCCTGTGAACTTCCTTTATCGTACCAAGTGAACATTGTTTCTTATCAGCTAAAATTATACTGTCTTTTAAAAAGAAAAAGAAATAGATGTGACTAGACAGAAATAACTAACATTTGTCACTTAAGCAAAAAGAAAGAAGCCACAACCTTACCAGCAAGGAACTCTGACGAATAGCCACAGTTGTCCCATCAGCTCCACACACCTCGCAAAGCAGAGAGGAAACTCTTACAGAAATCAGTTGCAATGCTGAAATTGCCCAAGAGGAAACTCATATCTCTTTTACAATCCATGAATACACAAACCACAAGTCAGGCATCAAAGCAAGTGCTAAAAGCCTTGCCTGCCAGAAGTGTTAATGCTAGAACCCAGACATCTGGAAAGGGGTAGGATATGTGAATAAAATATTAGAAGTATTCCCAGATAGCTAAATTTTAATATTTTTTGTTTGTTTCCCAAATGGAAATTTGTTTTAAAAATGTACTGTCATACATTCCTGAGCAGAGGCTTGTAGGAGACAGAAGAAAGTATACAACAGTCTCCGTGACAAATGGCACTCTCCAAGCATCAGCATAGCCTCCCTTGCTAATACATTCCTCAGAACACCTCTCCAGTCCCAGTCTCCTGGGGGCCCCAGCGTTCGCTCCTGAACCCCAAGGTGTGGTAGAGCCTGAAGCCAGCCACATCAAGGCCAGGGAGCCCTTGGGACAGAAGGAAAGACGGGACGTGGAGTGCTGTCGGTTTGGATTTTCTGGGTTATCTGCAAGGTGTGTCCCAGGAAACCTCATCCAAGCAGTGATGACAGCAAGATCTGCAGACAAGCACATGGATCTAATAGTTTCAAATCAACCATCTTTGGTTACCACATTTCCTTTTTAGCGAACTTTCAGAGTGGTAAGCCAAAATTAATAACCCTGTTAAAAATAGGAGACAGACGCTTCTGTAAGTTACATATTCACTAGGCTTGTGGAAAAAGGGAAATGAAAATTCAGGACCTTGTATTTTTGGGTACTTTTCTGGCTTGTGTATTCAACAGTTTTGGTTAGCTAAAAGTATGTGGACTTCAAGAATGAATAAACATCTAGCACAAATATCCAAGTAACTTTTCATTGCTTTATTTATACAGCTCTTTACTTATTTCACATATCACATTAGTCTATAAAGACAAAGCATGCACTCTGTTAAATTTCATCCTTTTTCAAAGTGATAGGCGTTGCTAAAAATAAGGCAGGCCATCACATACTTTGAAATTCTTTTTTCCTTTTTGACTCACTGGAATATTACAGACCAGTTTCCTTGAAGCAGGATGGACAGACACTGCTGCTTAGGGATTCTCCTGCATTTTCAAAGATCTCTTTCTCTGTCACAGCAAAATTCCAGGGCCCAGAGTCAGGTAGAGGAGATATACCGAGGTCTCCATGCTTTACTATTCATGACACTGAAATTACAGTGCCACCTGTAGGACATCCATTAAAAAAATTAATTTGGGCCTTGCTGGTGCCACGAACGCCAGTTATAATTATAGGGCTCTCTAGTAGTCTTGGTAGAAGTGTAGAAACCAAAAATGGATGAGTCATGTCAGTCTACAGGGAGATACTTGAAAGCTTTGTTCATGTAGAGCAACATGCATCAGCACATCCAGAAGAGGATATTTTGCTACAAAGATGAATCTTTTGTGGAAGGAGGATGTGCCAGCACAATGCATTCATAGTCCATCCACTTCAGAACCTGTGCCAGTGTGGGCAGGAGAGATCTACCACATCCTCAACCACTTCCAGCCAAGAGGGACATTACCCTTGAATCTAAGGAAAGTTTCCATTGTGGCTGCACACTTTTTGTTTGATTGTTCACTTGTTTTGAACTTTTCTGCTCTCAATTTAGTTTTAAATTATGGACCATTTTCATTGACAAATATTTGCATTACATTCCCATGTTATTTTGCACCAGCATTGAAAAGCACTCGTATATCCTTCAAAATATACCAAAAAACTTATTTTATGTTGTTTTCCATTTTCTTTTTTTCCCTTTTTTACTAAGAGAGTAATTTTCCACTTTTCTAACCCATAGCTAAGACAAATGTCTGTAAAGTCTTCTCTCTAATGTATCATTTCAAGACATGAGGTAAGACAAGAGTAAGTAGATGCATCTTTGCAGCTAAATTTCCATTAATAATATTGGAAATGGAAAGTAGTCAACTGATTTACTTAATACCTCTGTTGCTGCAAATGAACTCAAAAAAAGGAGATGTACAACATGTTCAAGGGCAGTTTATGCTTAATGTTCAGCTGTGGTCACAAACAGAACACAATAGTTTGACAGATGAGGGAGGGAATGTTGAATAATATAATGGATTTAGGAATGCTTTTGTTTGGATCAATGGCAGTTTTGTGAGGAATATTACAAAACATAGCCATCACCAACAAACAACAGAAAGAATTTGCGAGACTAAAGAGAAAATAGTGAAAAGAATGGTCAAGAATTGCCGGGGTGAAAAAAGGTCTTATAGGAAGATGGATATTAACACAAACATGGATTTTAGTACAAACAATGCTTTGTAGCGTGGCTTGACTGATTAGGGATTCAACACAAATAGCTTAGATTATGATTTATATAAGGAAAACACATTTCTTTCTCAGTCATGTAAAACAAAAAGGGAAAGAACAAACAATGAAATGTGATAAAGAGAAAGAAGAGGATTCAAGCACAGTGTTTGGAACTTTGGTACAGAATTGAAAATATTACTATGTGAAACAGGGTCAATATGCACAGAGATCAGTGATTCAATATGCACAGAGATCAGTAAATTAAGTAGTGTCCAGGAACATTAGGTCAAAATATTCACGACAAATTTCACAGCATAAAAACATTATTCTCGTAGTTTTACTAGCTTCTTATGGCCACAGGAGTGGCAAAGAGTCAGAAAATGTCACTAACGTTTGAGGTAGATGCACAACTCAGCAATAGAAATTGCAGTAGGGTAAGTGATGCAGAGAGTTAAAAGAAATTATTTATATTGTTGTGCAGTTCTACAGGCTGTAGAAATCACTAGATTTCCACACAGGTAGTTATGGAAGGCTGGAGCATAAAAAGAATTTCTGAAGGGACTTCCTGCCAACATGGCTACAAGGAAACAGGAGCATTTGCTGGGGGGAACCAAAAATATTTAGGAATTTCCAATTCCTGTTCCCGTGGCAAGCTGTCTGTGAGGAAACAAAAGATTGTTGTAAGCAGAAAAGTCAGAGTCACATGTACTGGGGCACATGTGAACATGAGGGCAGCTCACAGAGATGAGTGACACTTGGTAAAAGCAGGCTGGTCAAACTTTTCCATTGTGCTCCGACAGCAGATTTCATTGGAGTTGGGAATTGCACAGTAGAAAACATCTGTCCAGTTAAAAATTTAAGACATAGCATCTTTATTTTTTCCTTGTTGTCACAGAAAAAGGAAAAAAAAGTCCCCCAATTTGCAGTTTATTTGCAATAAAATCCCATTAGGCACTGTATTTTTTTATTCAAAATGCTCTGTGAGTGTTTGTTTCTTACCAGACAGGTATCGTCTGAACTTTCCTTTGCCTACTCAGATGACTAAATAACCAATGAATGTACCAAAAGGCATGGGAAAGCCACTGAAACATATCTCTTACCAACAAACCTCTTGTTTGCATGATTCCTGTCACAGGCTGTAGAGACCACAAGTGGGATGAGATGAGACTCTGTCAACCAATATGATTCATATCTACCAAATGCACCTGTTGCAGGCAAACCATGTGTTATTGGCACTTAACATTTATGATTGCAAGCTACTGACTCTCACAACCATAAACTTTTCCTTCTAAGCCGTAAAGATGTTCCAGCTTCCTCTGTGGGCTTTCTTTTCTATTTTAATTTGTTTCAGTTAATGAAGTTAATTTGAATCAGAGAGCTTTAATCAGTCTATGAATGCTCCAGTGTTGAGAAAAAGTATGAGTGGTGGTATATACACCTTACTTTTGTATTTCTCTCTACCCCAGATCAAGTCACCCTTGTGGGAGCATTACTGCCAAAGTCTAAGGGGAGGAAATCTGCTGCCTTTACCACTTGGCTAAATCCCAGTGTAAGAGTTTGAAAATAAAGTGCTGATGGACAACTTGAAACTGAAAGCCTTTGAGCAGGGAATCAGTACTCAGAGGCTCCAGGCTCGATTCTGGCACTGACTTACCACTTGACTTTGAACCCACTTCTTCCACAGCTTTACCTCCACGTTTCTAAAGGAGGTACACAATAAATAACTACATCAGAGGAATTTTATTAAAATTTAGTAATTAATTCCTCTAAAGTGTTTGGAGCCTCCCAGATAAACTGCTTCACAGGCAGAAAGCATATGAGCTGCTTTTGTAAGGACAGCGCTATCAGAAGCAAAAAAACACCTTTAAGTGTCCAGAAAATAGCTTTAACATCTTGAAAACAAATAGTTACCGAAGTTAAGCATCAGACACTGGTTTTATTGCAGCACTATACTAAACAAGGACTTCAGCATCTGTACAGAATCTTAAATCCCACTCTTTGCTTCAAAGTTGTTTCTTGCACAACCTCTACACCACTGTTCTCCTTTCATCTTTGATAAAAAGCCCTCAGCAGTTCTAGTCACGTTAGCACTACTGCTGCTTGTTGCGGCTGTATATGTTTAAAATATCTGCAAGAGAGCCTGCAAAAGCTTCCCATTATAAATGTTGACATGGACACTTTTATTACTAACCCAGTGACAGAAACTGGGTGTTCCAAGTGCGCTGGGAATGTGGTGGGCTTGCAAGATGGCCAGCAGGCTCTATAGAGGTGGAAGCACAGCCAGGGGATTGAGGGACGTGATTATACCCCTCTGCTTGGTTTGAACCACACCTAAATGCTGTATCCAGTTTGGGGCACAACACCCCAGTACAGGAGAGATGGTGACAAACTGAAACTAGCTCAGCAGGGGACACCGAGATGGTTGGAGCTGGATGTTTGGGTCTTCTGTGCGAAATTGAGGGACTATGACATTTCCAGCTTGGAGCAGGGACAGCTTCAGGGGCCCTCCAACAGCAGTCCTCCACCACTTATGAGGCCATCAGTAAGATTGTGGAGATGGGCTCTTACTGGTGGTACACAGCGAAAGGCTGAGACACAAGAAGCAGAAGGTGAAACAGGAGACCAAAACAGGAGACCTACAGACAGAATAAAAAGAAAACCTCCTTCTCTATGAAGACAGTGGGACCAGTCACCCAGAGAAGTTGTGCAGGCTCTGTCCTTGGAAGTTTTCAAGCCCTGATGGGAAAAAGCCCTGAGGGAGTTGGTTTGAGCTCATAGCTGAGCCTGTTGAGAGCTGGAGGTTGGACTGAGGCTGCCTGCCTGGGTGATGCAAGAAGCCTGTCATGCTTTGTTAGCACCAAACCTTCATCTGACCAGCAAATCACCCAGAAACCTGTAGAGAAAATATTAAAATTTTCCCAGAAGAAGAACACATATATTTTCAAAAAGGAGGATATGTATGAATACAAACATGAGTTTAGGACTTGACACGTATGTGACTTGTACATATGTGTAAAAATCTCTGTTAAAATCCAGCCATAAAATATGACTGTTAGGAATATGATAATGAACTGACTATGCAATTTCAACAAATACGCTCCTTTTCTCCTTAATTCATATATTTCATCTCTTCTGCCAAGTCATCTAAAGTTTTTAAAGTATATTTTTTCACACACACACACAAAAATATAAGACCTTTATCAAACTATTTGGTATTTTAAAAATTACTCAGGAAAAAAGAGTTTTTGGACGTAACATTTTACTTGAGAAGAGAAAGGTTAAAATGGAAAACTTATGAACAACATGCACATTTTTTGCATTCTCGCTCAACCATTTCTATTCCAATTGCAAGTTCATTTAGAAAAAGCAAAAATTAGAAGGAAAAATCAATTTTATTTCTTGAAAATGAATCTTAAAGTGCTTGAAAATCTTCTATAAACACCCCATATTATTTTCACATATCTTAAATCTATTTTTTCAAATAGTTCTAGGGTTGTGCTCTAAGATTACTAAGGCTAGCCCATCTACTTTCTTGTACAGAACCCAAAAGAAGGATGTCCCATTCCAGTTGCAAAATAAATAGATAAAAACCCAATACAGCCATTGATTTATGTTATTAAAGTCAACAATTCATCAGTAAACTTTAATTACTTTATATATGTCATTGGCAGTGCATGGAATTCAGTTATAGTATAGGCTCACGTGAGTTACACCTAAATTCAAATATTGCCATGATACACCCATCTGAAATTCAGACTCTTCAAAAATTTGTAACATGCAGAAGGCCAATTTTTGAGACATTGGTAAGAAAAATCTGTCATACTATGTTTCGGTTGTTTGGGTTTTATGCTGTTTGCATGTCTATTTATCAAATAATGGCTTTTCAAATTATACTATCATTAGGTATATGCACATCATCTAAATTCATTTGGGTTAACTGAATTTGCCCAAACAAATTCTCTCCCTCATTTTCCCTAGAGGCATTCCCTCTGGGCTGAGCTGTCTGCTGCGCTCTCACACCTCTGGAGGGACAAAAGAGGTCACACAGCAACGCCAACACATTCTCCAGGAAGAGCAACAACCTCAGCTGCATATTTGCCATTTCTCATCAGTATTTTCTGCTGAGGTTGCGAAGCATTCACAATTGCTGCTTCCTCTTTTTCTCTCTTCCTCCCCCACAGAATTCGTCCCAGGCCCAGCAACAAACTTAGCAGATGAGTGAAGGCTTCTCTCCAGTCATCCTTTCTGCCCAGCTATCATTTTTGCCCTTACTCCACTCCCCCAGGTTATTTGCATTTTTCATGCTCAGCAGTCACAATAATAAGGCAAGAGAAGGGACTAAAAGCATTTTGCAATACATCTTTGTAAATGTTTGAGTCACCGTGGTCTAGAGGTTAAAATCTCCCTCTATTTTGAATAGGCTCCTATGTTAACACTAAGCACAAGGCTTAAAGGAATTCATTTGGGACTCACTGCTACTTTTTTACCAAGCCCTTTTTTTTTTTTTTTTTTTTTTCCCTAAATTCACATGTTCCTTAACAGGGAATTTTGCCTTGGTAAACACTCAAGTGGTGGAAAGCTCCAAATAGCATAAGGAAAACAGCTCTGTGTTAAGCCCACAGTATACATGAGGAATGTGAAAATGTTAGGACTAGATTGCACCCTGACTAAATAAAACCATAAAAACCTGAGAACTTGTGACACATCCACCAACACTTCTACACTGCTAATGACAGCAATTCTGTGCAAAGGTGCTGAAGCCTCCCATGCAGGCTGAGGACATCCCACCTGGTTCTCCTTTGTAGTAAGAGTGATTGCTTAACCAGCTCCCAGAAAGTCTTCCAAACAATCCTTGATTAAGAAGACAATATTCTCTACGGTATTGTCAACTGTAATTTTCAAACTCATCACGAGAAGCAACAATTTGTTCTCCTTTTATACCAGATCTGACCAATGTTTGGCACCCCTGAAAGTACCTTGGCAAAAAAAAGAGAGCTCTTGGAGGAAAAAAAGAGAAAAAAAAGAGAGTTATTGACCTTTGGAAGAGGGGGTAGGCAACCCAGGAGGAATACAAGGGTGTTGTTAGTTCATGTAGAGGGAAAGGAGGAAGCTCAGCTAGAACTCAGTCTGGCCACCCCTGTGAAAGATAATAAAAAGGATAAAAAGGGGTTTTAGGAAAACATGAACAACAAAAGGAGGGTCAAGGAAAATATCCATCCTTTATTGCATGCAGAGGGGAACACTGTCACCAAAGACGATGAAAAGCCTGAGGTACTTAATACCTCTTTGCCTCAGCCTTTAAGAGAAAGGCCAATTACCCTCAGGGCAACCCGGCCCTCCAGCTGATAGACAGATGCAGGGAGCAAAGAAAAAAGCCTGCAACCCAGGAGGAAGTAGTTAATGACCAGTTGAGCCACCTAGACATAAGTCTACAGGGCTGGAGAGGAAGGATTCACCCAAGGGTTCTGGCTGGTGGAAGGACTCGCCCAGTCACTCTCTGACGTTCATCCTCAGTCCTGTTTAACCAGGGAGGTCCCAGATGACTGGATATCAGCAAAAGTGATGCTCACCTACAAGAAAGGTTTGAAGGAGGATCCAGGGAACTACAGCTTGTCAGCCTGACCTTGGTGCAAAGGCAGGTCATGGGGCAAATAAACTTGAGTGAAAAAACCATAGCAAGTACAAGACAACCAGGGGATCAGCTCCAGCCAGAAGGCATTTAGGAAAGGCATGTCCTGTTTGAACAACCTGATGTCCTTTTATGACCAAGTGACCCAACTGCTGAATGAGGGAAAAGCTCTGGATATAGCCCACCTGGACTTAAGCCTTTGATAGTCTCCCCCACAGAATTCTCCTGGAGGAACTGCCAGCCCATGGCTTGGACAAGTGCACTCTTCCCTGGGTAGATGGCTGGAAAGCTGGGCCCAGAGGGTGGTGGTGGATGGAGTTCATCCAGCTGTAGGCCCGTCATGGGTGGTGTTACTCTGGGCTCAGTGCTGGGGCCAGTCCTGTCTAATACCTTTATCAATAATCTGGATGAGGGGATCAAGTGCACCCTCAGTCAGTTTGCAGGTGACACCAAACTGGGTTGGAGTGTTGACCTGCTGGAGGGCAGGAAGGCTCTCCAGAGGGACCTGGACAGGCTGGATCAATGGGCTGAGGCCAGTGGTATGAGATTCAACAAGGCCAAGTTTGAAGTTCTGCGCTTGGGTCACAACAATCCCAGGCAGTGCCACAGGCTGCAGGGGAACAGCAGCTGGAAAGTGGCCTGGCAGAAAAGGGCCTGGAGGTGATGGGCAACAGCAGCTGAACATGAGGCAGCTCTGCCCAGGTGGCCAAGAAGGCCGATGGCATCCTGGATCAGCAATGGTGTGGTCAGCAGGAGCAGGGCAGGGATTGTCCCCCTGCGCTCGGCACTGGTGAGGGCACACCTCGAGTGCTGTGATCAGTTCTGGGCCCCTCAGTACAGGGAGAACATTGAGGGGCTGGAGCAAGTCCAGAGAAGGACAACAGAGCTGGGGAAGGGTCTGGAGCACAAATCTTGTGAAGACCAGCTAAGAGAGCTGGGGGTGTATAGCCTGGAGAAAGGGAGGTTAAGGGTAGACCTCTACAACTCCCTGAAGGGAGGGTGTGGCCAGGTGAAGATTGTTTTCTTCTCCCAGAGAACCAGCAACAGAATAAGAGGAAAACCCTCAAGCTGCACTGGGGATGTTCAGGTTGGACATCAGAAAGAATTCCTTCACTGAAAGAGTGGTTAAGCATTAGAATGGGCTTCCCAGGGTGGTGGTGGAGTTGCTACCCCTGGGAATGTTCAAGAAATGACTGGACATGGCACTTAGTGCTACGGTCAAGTTGACATGGTGTTGTTTGTTTGAAGGCAAGATTCAACAGTCTTGGAGGTCTTTTCCAACCTTAATGATTTTATTTGGTAATGAAGCAGATAAAGAGCCCTTCCACTGTCGTCTACCCCTGTGGCCAGCATGACGCAGTGACATTACCACACATGTCCTTTGACACTTCAAGAAGGGCTTGGAACTCCCCAACCCCACTGCTACACCTACACATTTGTTCCACCACTATAAACAACTTCTGAAACCCAAAAGTCATGTTATGTGAGGCTTTGGGCTTAACAGTGCTGCAACTATCTCATCACACTCCTGTATTAAAGGTTCCAACAGCTCCCCTTATAGAAGGATTCCCTGTCTGTTCAAAAGAAAAGATGGAGGGGAACAAAGGTGAGTGGTTACAGAAAGAGTGAAAAATAACAAGTGAGAATGCAAGAGAAAAGATGTGATTAGAAAAGCCAGTGGTACCCAATGGTCCCACTTTGCTACACGTTTCTTCCAAGAGCCTGCAGCAGTTCTGGGCTGCAAAGTTCAAAGGACCTTTGAAACTTAGGAGAGCACCACATCGCTTGAGGAGCTCTCCATAGATGCCTAGGCAGCCTCTGCTTACCAGGACACCCCTCCACCTTACAATTACACCTCTCCACATTTACTCCAGTGTCACCACTTAAAAGAAGTTCCCTTGCTGTACTACAGCCTGCTACAACATCTGTAACCACATCTGTAACTTGCCTGGTGCTTCTCAGAGTCAGAAACTACCAAATGCCCTTTGGGTGTTCTCACTTGTCTTAGTCCTTGGCACAGCATCCCTCCCCGCACGCTGTGCCCCTCCTTGCTACCGCTGAGCTTTGTCCCAATACCCACATCAACACTGCTCCTGTGGCTGACACAGAAACTGTACGTGCAAGCCACTTTCCAAAGCTGGAAATTACAGCAGGACTCTGCAAGTGAGGTCACAGGTGGTGTACCTCAATGAGAGGCCCCATGCAAGCCCTCACAGCAGCATCTCCAGAACTAAAGCAAGATCCCTTTGGCATTGCAAGACAGTGCAATATTGTTAGAGAATAAGGTGCGTGTGCCAATTTAATCTTCAGCTCTTTCTAGAGAGCTCAACCCAAGACTGCTACATAAAAAGAAGTATGAGTAATCTGGGTGTCCCAAGGGGATGCAGAGAGGAAGTATTTGTATCTTCAATAACAAGCTGAAGAAATTTGATCTCATGGATTATTACTTTTTCTTATTTACTTAATTATATGCCAGACTTTGAGAGGAAATAAGAGTGGGATTTTTATTTAGTGCTCAAACTGAGTCAGAATAAAGGTAAAGTGGAAATCAACAGAGCACAGGAAAAGAGTCAAGAGCACAGACAGTGTCAAGTGAGGTCTCCATGAGGAATTCTGCCATTCCACAGTCTGGGCACATCCTGAAAGAAGATTTGCAGAGCTTCATTGTATAAAGAGCTTCATTTCTCAACATCTTGTCCTTCCATAAGCTTTTCTCTTTGCTTTTTGAACATATTTATACACTCAGCAAAATGAAATCTGTGCTAACTCCCACAATTTAATTTTGCTGTGTGTGAAAAAGTACTTTTTCTCCTTTAAATTTACTGCCAGTTTTTTAAGTTTTTTTTGTTTGAGGTTTTTTGAGGTATTGGTTATGGGTTGTTGTTTGTATTTTTTTAATAAATTATGCATACTAGTTTTCCCATGGAAAAAATGAGCGTTCACTGCCACCTTGTAAGTGCCTCCATGGCGGTCATAACTGACAGACCTCTCACCTTACCTCTCTATCCTCTTTTTCAAGCTGAGGAGCCCCAGTGCACTGAAATCCCAGTTCCCCTTTTCCACACCTTGTTTCCAGCCTTTGCTTCCCATACTTAAATCAGCTGTCAGCCGACAAAAGAACTGTACCTGCCTTGGTTGTCACGAGCCTTTGGCTATAGCCCTGCCAAAAGGTGTCTGGAAATCCAAGTCTGCTGCAGTGATACACACGTAGGCAAGCAGCACAGTAGGCTACCAACAATGAATCTACTGGGCAAAATGTGCAGTGCCAAGGATCTGCCATGCACACAAATAAATGAGTATCGGTAGTGCACTCTCATGGGCTGATAAGCAGGGCACTCCTGGAGCACATCTGGTTAATTTTATTCAAAGGATGCTCATTTTGTATAATGCAAGATCTGTCTGCCATATGAACTAGAGCAAGGTAAGTGGGGATAATCTAGAGATTTGCTTCAGAAGTGCACTCCTTATCTGAATTGACACACCTGTGTCCCCTATCAACTGGATGCACCTTCAATTCAGGTTGGTTCGTAAAGCCAAAGAATGCTGGATTTATGAAGAGAATCATCTTTACCTCAAAAAAAAAAAAAAAAAACAAACCAAAATGAGTATGTCTCCCTTGATACATATGAATCCACCTGTTTATTAATTTGCCTCTTCTTATTCCTCTAGTACTAATTCAGCTAATAAACTACATGCAACAGTGTCTATTTTAGCACTTCCTTTTCCCAACTGCTCTAGAATTCTCCATGGACACTAATGGGTGCTCATGATCTACAAGCTTTGTTTACTTACTTGTTTTAAAATTCATTTTGTAGTAGCGCACTTTGGGATAGCTCCTTAGATTTCCTCTACCAAAAAAAAGATTTTCCCTAGAAACATCTAGAACAGGCTCACATAATACTGTTTCTTAGTCTTATCATCTTTTTCTATTTCTTCTACAACTCAAACACTATTAAAATCTTTCTCTGGTTTCTGTTTCTAATGATCTGAAACGATTTTGCTGTGACTTCCTCCCCAGTCCATTTTTTACAACTTTAGCGATCAAACCAAAAAGATAAAATATTTACTAGAACTTACAGTCTTTTCCATTTTTATTCTATTGGATGTGACTCCCAATTTTTGCAAAAAACACCTTTTTATTTTTAACAGATTGCTGTAATTTGCTGTTTGCACATACTGCCTTTGTCATATTATTACTGGTATTTTTTTAAGTCTTCCTTGGCAATGTATACGTATTTACTCTTAATTTCTACTAATAGCACAATTAAGGAGACTTGATGCCATTTCAAACAGCTTGTCCTTTTAACTGTTTCTCTTATTTTTCTCTCAACACACAATGTCACATCATTTAGGTCCACTTTTTAAAGTTACTTTACTTGATTTCTTAACTACCAAACTGATGTTGAATTGGAAGTCACTGTGGTTCCTACATTTGTTTAACTTAATAAAGATGAGATATATAATGCTTTCTTTGGCATTCCCCTTAACCTCTGCCATATGGAATATAAATTTTATCCAGGATGTTGTTTTTTGGGGTTTTTTAAAAAGCACTGCCTACTGAACAACCTTGATAACAGAAAAGTTGTTTTCTGTGATCAAGAAAAGATCCCTACGTATTAAGTACTGATGTTAGTTTTCTCAGAAGTCCTGAGTTGGAAGCTTAACAGCAATAACAAAAGCAACAATAACAGTTTCACCCCAAAGCCAAGGCAGGGGTCAGGGAGGCTGTAGGAGGCAGCAGGACAGTGCTGCCCCACACTCTGGGGCTGGTGACACCTGGCAGGAGAGGACAGGGGTCAGGCTCTGCTGGGAAGCAGCACCATGACCCAGCCATATGCAAAACATCTGCTTGTCTGTCCTGCTAGGAAAACCTACTTGTTTAATAAATACTAGGTTGCATGCACACATTAAGCATATATTTGTACAGCAGTGAATTTACAAAAGCCTTTCTTTCCCACCCCTAAGGCAATCTGCCAGAAACACTCAGCTCTAGGTTTCTCTACAGACTAACCCCACATTAAAAACCTGAACCAGTATGACCCAGCTCTCTTAGACCATGAAGTGCTTAACCATTAACTACTTGTTGGATCACAGCAGATTTCTATCAGCAGCACTTTTCCTGGTCCAGCCACTGCATTAAGGTTGGATGAAGCACAGGTTTAAAGAGCAGAATGCCACAGCTGGTGGAGTGCCCTGCTCCAGCAGAGCCAAGCGGGGATCTAGGCTTGCCTGCAGGACTCAGGATCCAGTGGGATGCTCCTTGGGATGTCTTATCCTCTGAGAAGAGATAAGGAGAGTCTAAAAAGGTACCTAGTTCCTGTGCATGACCCCAAGAACTCCACCTAACCAAAGCATGGTAGAAGTTGGTAATGTGGAACTGCATTCATTTGTGTAAAATGTTAGAGACTACAGGTATACAAGGTATTAAACAAATCACTAGTTATAACCAATTTTTAATCCAAAAAATGGTAGTCAAATTAAATATTTCGGTGTCCTTTTCCAATCCTGCCTTATTACATACATCTCGTTTTTTGGAGAAACTCAAAGGGAGCATTACACATAGCTAAAAAGCTTTTAGGAACTAGGTATGAAGATATTTTAGCAGAAATACCACATATAGATCTGACTGTACCAAAATCTGTAAGAGATAACAGGTTCATTTCAATGATTATACCCATCAGAGGCTCCCCCTCCCACAGCTCTCTGCTCAACCTTCTGCTGCAGAAGGTGACAGCAGTTTGGGCACCTTGTCCCCAAGGACACGGTGCTCTGTACATACACAATGGAGCAGGCAGTGAAAACACCACAAAACACAGAACGAACCTAAGCTTCTCTTGACAAAACTTTTCCATTCTACAGCTCAAACCATTTCCTTCCCCCTCCTCCAGTAGGGAAAACTGTGCATTCTAAAAAAAAAAAAAAAAGTGGAACCACTCATCCTGGACAGAGAAATATCCAACAGTATTTTTTTCTTAGGGTAATTTTCAGACTTAATTTTTTCAAGTTCTTCACTAAATACAGTTCAGCTGAATCCTCTGCAAGCAAAGAAACCTCATCAAGCACAGGTCATTTCAGAGACTGAGTAACGGGTGGTGACCACTGCCATGCACTACTGAATTATCCACACCAATGGAATAGTTAGGAGACTGACAGCGAGGAAGGTAGTCCAGCTGCAGAAGAGCACTGGTTTACAGTTCAAGGCCTCTCCATTCCCCCATTTGCTTTGTGGCGCTTAGCAATCTTGGTTTACCTCTGTCTCAGTTCCTCAGATCATCCAAGGAAAGCAACGGCTGCTCTCTCCTGCAGATGGAAGTGTAGTGAAGGGTAGATGTAAATCCACGAAACACTAGGGAAGTTTGCTCCCTAGATGTGAGAATTGCCATCCCCAGTCAGCACCCAAAACAAGTACTTGTTATTAAATGCAAGTTGAGATCTATCCACCTCATTAACAGCAGCAATTAGCTTTTCAACACAGGAAATAAAAACATGCAAAGACTCAAAATTGCTGACCGAACTCTGATGATTTTAAGTTAATGAAGCTGAAGCTGGTGGCAATGCCATGACTACAATGACACAGAAGTCAGCTCTTGGAACAGGAGCAGAAGCCACTCTCTCTCCCACAGAAACAACTCTGGTCCAGGGTCTACCAGTGCTCCAGTCCTCACATAAGACCATTATTGCCAATGCATTCTTGACAGTCATTTTCCTTATGGTTATGTGCAACATCTGCTTATGATGTCCAACAGCAGAGCCTGAGGAAAAAACTTAACTCTTTAAACCTACCCATCCTTCTCCTATAGAAAGCCTGCAGCTTCCAGGCACTTACAGAGGAACCTCCTCATATTGTCTTTTTTTGCAGAGAAGCCAGATGATGGAGCTGAAACTGCATGTTCAGTTCCAGTTTCATAACATTCTATCTCAAGAAAACTCTTCCTTTTACCCCACCATTTAAAAATTTCAGACATTGCTAGATAGTAAGGAAGTTTTCTCAACTTACATAATGCTTTCCCTTCTGTTCCTCTTCCCTTACATCCTTCCAAGCTGATCAAGCAGAGGACATGTGAGCAGAGCTCCAAGAAGACTGCAGTAGGAAGAGCAGTGATCCTTGCTACCTTCTCACCAGTTGTGCTACAGGCCTCCCAGACACAAGCTGGAGATGAAGTGAGCACCAGACTTCCTCTACCGTGTGGGGATGCTCCACATCAGAGTCAATTACACTTCTGCTCAGTGAGTCTCTTCAGAGAGATGGAAAGAAAAGACAACTCCAAACAAACACAAATGGTGACTTTGTTTTCTTTCTTCAGACCTACTGACACCCTCTTGTCTTACTCTTCAGTTCCGAGAATTGCGTTTTACCTGCCGAGCTTGCTTCAGTTCCAGGAACATCTGGGGCTGAGAAACAGCCAATCATTCAGAGCAGCTACTTCAAGTCCCCATCAGCCCAGCCGCAGCAGAATCCAAGTTGCAAGTGTGACAACAGAGACGGGAGAGAAGCTCTGGGAGCTGGCTCTGGCACAGGCTAAGGCTGGGAGGACGGGAAGAGGACTGACATGACGAGACCTATATAAGGCTTTGTGAAAACTAGCAGTTGCCTCAGTGGTTTTACAAGTATCAGTTGTATTTACTCGAGCTGAAGTGTTGCTGTCTGCAATAGAAATTCAGATTTCCTATGGCTGCTTCTCAATGCAACATTCATGAAACAGCCAACACCCTTGGTCAGGATCAAGGGCTCATCATGGTAGATACTAGGTAGATAAAGAAGATGACATCATCCCACCCCAAAGACTTGGCAGAGATAAAAAGGGAATAAGATGATGACAAAGTACCTGGAAAGGGAAAAAACAAATCTAACCGTTTCCCCTCTTGGCCTCTATCAAAATAATGATTATGTGTAAAGCCCTGATTGTATGCATATACGTAAATAAAAATCAAGACTCATACTCAGCACCAGGAAGTTGTTTAGCTAAAGTCTGCAAGTTCCTGCCTGTAATAATCTTTCTGCCTTCTGACTGGAATCAAGGGTTTAGCATTTTTCCTCTTCTCTAACTTAATACTACTTCTAAATGTATTTTTTCTCTCTCCTATCTTTCTAGTTGGTTTTATTTATGTAGACATGCCAGTGTGGTAAATTTCAGACCTATAATTTGTGGCTTCCTGACTTAGGGATGGTTCTGAAGTAGTTCTTATGTGGCTGTTCCCCCAGTTGAATGTTTACACACATATACACTGTGCATAGCTTTTACTTACATGCATGGCAAGGGTTCTGCATGCTTCACATAACTTTTAAGAGTCTACATGTGTTTCTGATCATGACAACACATTGAAAATATGTGTCTACAAAACACATTTTAAATGTATTTATACAACACAGTATGTGCTTACCCTTGAGGTGTTTTCTATATATAGAAAAGCTGAAGATTAGGCTTGCTGTTCTCATTCTTTCCCTTTAAGTTCTTCTTTTGCTATTCATTGTATCCAGATTTCCATTACCACTCACCTAGACATTATTTTTCACTGGTATGAAATCAATCAAACCTGATTGATAAACATATGCACATGATAAAGCATGAGACTATCCCCTAAGGAGATCTCTGGACTTTCACATTTCAGTCAATTCAACAATAGTGATGGTGTGGGAATGAGCATCAGCTCAATGTCTGCCAAGAGACCACACCTCATAAGCTTTCAGGTTATCAAAAGCCATAGTTACAAAATACTACCAGTGCTCATTGTCACCATATTGAACACATATGTGCTTTAAACCTCTTTTCTTAAACAGAAAAAAAGTAAATCTAATAAATTCAGGGTTTTTTTTAATTGTTTTAAACACTGATTTAGCTCCAAAGGGTTTTTTTGTTTGTTTTGTTTTGGTTTGGGTTTTTTTTGTTTGTTTTGGGGTTTTTTTTGTTGTTTTTTTAAATTTGGTTGTTTTATCTTGCAGATGAGGCTCAACAAGCCATTCTAAGTTTCCTTCAGGATGTGAAACATGAAGGCATTTATAAAAATTTTCACACCTGACTCTTGCAATAAGCCACATGCAGTATAAAAAGCCAGCCATCCTATTGGCCCCAAATAGGAAACACGAAGAGCCATGGCTAGTTCTTGATGGCCCCACACTTCTGAAAGTTCTTATTCACTCTTCTAAGACTTTAGAGTATGAGAGTTAAATATTACTCTCTCCATGGTGACCTTCATTTTCCTAAGGCTGAGATGCAAGAAGGGAAGGCAGGCAGACTGCCGCAGCCCTGGGACCTGTGCTCACAACTTGTCAGTTCCCAGTTAACAGCTACAGCCACCTCTGGGGTGGTCTTCCCCCAGTGAGGAAATACAAAACACATATGACCGCAGCCTGAAGACAGTATCACTTTAAACTAAATGAGTTTAACAAAATGACTATGTGTGTCCCATAGCCTTTGGATTAATGGTATAAACTTGAGCAGTCCTAAAAGTCAACAGTGGTACATAAATGTATTCACATGCTGATAACTGCCTGCAGGACCAAGACCTAAGTTATGTAGATTCTACAAACCTGCTTATTGTCTGTATTTACAGAATATGATCTGTCTGACATATGTATGTTCCCTTTATGTCATTATTATCTTGAATGGATTTTTATTTATGTGCATGACTAGACAGGCTGTGTTTTGTATGAATGCCAGCATTCATCCACAGGGAACAATAAAATGTCTTTCTCCCACTGCAAAACTTTGGGGGCAGAGACCCACACAGCTCAGCTAAGCAGTCAAATGCCACAATAAAATCCAGATAGGAAATCATGTAGGCAAACATTTTCCAAAGTACTTGTACACCAAGCTGTGATCTGTTTGTTGCACCGTTATGGACAAGTCAATTTTTACCATTCAGAATATTTTCACAATCTATTTGAGATAAAAAGAAAGAGAGGGCTAGAAAATCCAACAGGGTTAGTCACCACTGACAAGTCCTCAGCAGCCCAACCAGCTGAGTAATTTCTGTGGTGCTCTCCTACAACAGCGTCACATGGATAAAAGCCTAATGGCATCAGCAGTCAGACAGCAAGTGCCAGCTGCTCACACAATGATACTTGAAAAAAAGGTTATATTAATGTAGTGGTTTCACATCTCTTTTTGTTGTACATCATGATTTTCAGTCAGTTTCACCATTTGAAAATAACCTTTCGTAAATTCTTTAGGAGAAGAGTCTGTCTGTCTGTCTCTCTCTGGCCAAAGGAAAAGGCTGGCCTGCAGAAAGTCAGGGTTTTCTATCGGTACTTCCCAAAGTTGCAATTGACATTCTCAGTGGTTAAAACAGATGCCAATATCCCAACTAACCTTCTGATAGGTCCCTGCCCTTTCTAAAGTAATTCCCAGGTCCTGACCAAGAAATACATTCCACATTTCTCTATAACTAAAAATTAAACTGGGCTAACCTATGACAATAATACAGCAGCAAAACATCATCCAGAAATTTTAAATGCATGGATCCATGGTACAGCCTTACCCCAGCAAAGAGGAGACATCATTCCTCCTCCTCCCCCCCTGTGAGCATGACCTGGAGCTGCTGCCACCCTTTCCTGCAGTGGGAGGAGTCCAGTGGAGAAGACAGACAATGACAAGATAAACAGCGCATTCTGTATCTCTCTTATAGCCTTTTGGCCCCAAAACACACTCTGGACTACATTGCCTCTCACCCA
This sequence comes from Hirundo rustica, assembly GCF_015227805.2. Taxonomy (NCBI): domain Eukaryota; kingdom Metazoa; phylum Chordata; class Aves; order Passeriformes; family Hirundinidae; genus Hirundo; species Hirundo rustica. The sequence goes on along the minus strand of NC_053452.1, from coordinate 56,144,889 downwards.
TACTCTTCTAAAGAGAATGCTGAACCTGCTGATAGGATCATTGGGAAGAATAAAGTACTGACAAGGAGCTGTTTTGGATGGCGAGGAAGCCGAAGGGCACACCACGGAGTGTTCCCAACAAGTGTCCCTGTGCAGGTCCTGTGTATCCTAGAGCCAGTCAGGTATCCAAGAGGCAGAGACTCACGGCAAAAAAAATTAACCCACAATCTCAAGCCAAAAGCCATTGGGAATAATGGATTCATTCCCCAAAACATTTACTGTGCTTGAGCCTTGTTCAAAGCCTGGAATGGAATTTCAGACCACTGTTTTACCCAAAATTTATCTAAATCTGTAATGTTTTGGGAAAAGCAGCAACAACAACAGCAAAAAACAACAAAAACAACAAAAACCAGGAGTTTTAAGTCAAAATATTTTCTAATCAAATTGAGGACAACTTAATCTAGTTTCTTCCATTCTGTTAAATCCAGTCTCTTATATTACAAATTAAATTTAGAATAACCCACTCTTTCTATTTATTCTGATGATGTTTTTTCAGGAGAATAAATAGATATTTATCAGAAAAGAAATAGAAATAAAACATTTTTTAAGAAGGTTAAGTGGCGCCTGGTAGTCTACAACCTGACAAGTTAAGCAAACAAGAAGGGGAAACCCTACCTTGTAAATACGGCAATTACAAATCTAGTTTCTACACTCTGGAATGAAGCCAAGACCGAGTGTGAAGGACTGAGAGGAAAATCTGCTGTAAATTCCTTCAAGTGAAAGTACCCATTTAAAAGGCAGCGAACACATTTTAGAAAGGTCATGAAGCCACAGCAGTTGTCTGAGCACAACTCTAAATGAAATTTGACTTCTGTTTAAAAAGGCAGCGATAGACACAGACACTCCAGCTACACTTGGAGTGTAACCCTTACACTAGAAGGAGACTAGCAATGGTTAAATATAGGTTTTGCATTGAGCTTTTGTAGGTACTTCAGATACTTACTGAGTAGGAATTACAACCTCAATGATCGTGAAAAATTATTCTTATATATTATCAGTTTAAAAAAAAAAAAAAAAAAAAAAAAAAAAAGAGAGAGAAATACACCTCTCATATAGGCATGAAGTGTGAAGTTACATATAAACTTTCACCTGAGCCTGGTTTTATTCTCTTTCTAGGTAAGGGGGCTGTGTGGACTGGGAAATATGGCAACAGCAGACTCATGTTCCTTGACTATTGTTTGTAAGTCTAAGCTCCTTGGAAGGTTTTTAGCAAAGGTGAAAGACAGAGCTGACAAGTCATGCCATTCCATCTCAAATATTATGGCTGAGTAGTTTAAACAGAATTCAGTGCATGAGTATATGCATTCACCCACAGGCATACACACACATAAATACTTTTATACTTATATAAAGCTCAGGCAAATTCCACAGAAACTAGGAAACCAGACTGGAAAATCCACTTACATTACACCTTTGCATTTTAGTCATAAATTAAAAAGACTGTGGGTGTTGTGACTAACTGACAGAAGTAAACTGAGCCACTACGTGGTGTTTACCGTGGGGTAAACTATTGCCTCTCCTGATTTTTAATTGGAGGTTAAGTTTGGCACACTCCACTATAAACAAGGTCTGGCACTAAAAACAAAGAGACAAGGAATCATTTCATGGATGTATTCCCGTAATTCATCAAATATTCATCACTTACATTGCCCAGATATATTGTCAAAGGTGATAAACACACACATATCAATAACAGTAGTCTGATATTCTGCTCCATTCCTCATCACAGAGGTACCCAATCCTTATTCCAAGGAAAGCAACAGCGCAGTGAGCAACCATATCCAAGAACATGAAAGGTCTGGCTTTAACAGTTTTAACTCTCAGAAGCCTTCCTGAGCAAAACAGTACCTTGATCCTGACCCCCATTTCTATTCACTTTACATGTAATTGCACACACATACAAAGGTGACTCTGAAGTAGATTTAGAATGACCCAGCAGCACTTCACACACCTCCTACATAACACCAGAAAGCCTTGTGGCAAAAACCCCAGTCACTTGCTGCCATTCCCAGTCAGGATGCTGACAGATCACACACACGCACAAAAAAGTTACTGCAAGGAAGGGTCCTGGCAGAAAAGTGGTGGCAAGTCCCAGAACAAAGCTACTATAGCGCCACAGGATATGTAAGTAGTCTCAGACTGACCAGCGGGCAAGGCTGCCACATTTCAGGCAGTACATACTGAAACAAGCCCATCTTACTTGGAGTTCTACTGTGGATTAAGCAGACAGGAAGAGACACAAATATCTCATTTTTAATTTTATGAGTACTTTAAAAAACAGAGGTTATTTGTATTGACTCTTTAGCTTATCAGGCTGTTACTCTCTTGCATTGATACTTTGCAAAGTATATTATTTCCCCCAAAAAATTAAAACACAACACCCTTAATCACAGGATGTTCCCACTAATAAATTATCTCTTTAAAAGATAGGCTCTTTTCCACAATACGAGTCATGTTGAAATTGCCCTAATTAAAATATCTCCATTTATTTGCATGACTAATCATCTGTAACATGGCACTTTTATATCTTCAAAGCACTTCAACTGCATATAAATGGATATGAAAACCATATCTGAAAACTTGCCCAAAAATGTACCTTGAAATCTGATGCAGGGACTCAGCTATTGCTTCCTAAAATAACTACTGGCTTTACGTGCACTCTGAATCATAGTGAGGGCAATACTGACAGGTCTGCAGAAGCACGTGTTACTTATGGAAAGAGTAAATATTCCGCAGAAGAGATAAAGGCAGCAGACCAGACAGTGTTCCTTGATGACGTGGAAAAGCAGATGGCTCAGTCCTTTGAGTGGTAGTAAAGACAAAGTCTATTCCACTTCCCACCACGCTTTTCGCTGAAAAGAGCTGTCACACTCGTGCAAATGAAGTCCCACATCCTTAAAATTGCTTGCAAGAGACTTGCCACCCTTCTTTCACTTCCTCCTCTTTGGAGCTTTCTACAGACTTGAATGTCAAAATATTCAGGACATCTGGTGCTGTTTTCTGGAGACTCTGGCCACTGGTGATTTCTACTACATGAGAAAATAATTTCTTGGTATCATGCCACCCATGTGTCTCCCCTGGGAGTTCATATCCCATGGGCCACCCATTAGTTGAAAGAAGATGGAGATGGGTATTTTTTCCTTCACAGCTCGTTATAACAAGGAACTTATATTCAGAAACAAGCTACTTCGTAAGCAGAGAGCTGCCCTACCTGTCTGCAAGTTATTTTTTCCTTTTTAAAAATTAAAAATTACATTAGAAAAGGCCGGGATGCAGGGATGTATCTTTAAACTCAATCAGGAAGCAGTATAAAAGAGCCAATTTTGTAGGTCTATTGTCTTGATTTTCAAAGGCCAAACTATATTTTAGAGCCATCAATATGCTTTCCCTTGTCAGAAGTGTAGCACCATCCCTAATACTTTCTTTCAATTAGGACAACCCCCGTAGTTCTTCAAAACTAAAAGTGGTGTTTTTGTAATGTTCTGCAAGTGCCTCAGCTGAAGGAATGACAATGGTAATTTTCGATGATGATTTTACTCTAGGTAAGTACAAAACTGCAAAACTACTGATTATGAATGTTACTGCTCCCTGTCCCTCTTTCCTGTGTGGTGGCCCCGAACTGCATCTTCTCATGCATTCAGTTGATTGCTTCAGGGTCCTTTAAACCTCCAAATTTCACTAGGGTTATGGTGAAGCATGCATGGTGGCTTTTAGCCAGAAGGGCCTGAAAGCACTTGATGAACTCCACCAGGATGCAATTGCATACAGGCTACTCACATCTCTGCAAATTCATAAGGTTGTAGAGACATCAAGAGATCATTAAGTCTGTCCCTCCCAGCAGGATCAATTATATTCAGGCTGCTTCTGACAGAGGCTGCCTAACCCGTTCTTTAAGACATTAAATAATGGAGGTTCCACAGTTCCCTTCAGCACCTTAAACCAGTGTTTAACTCTCCTTGACATCATGTTTTTCAACCAAATTCAAGATCTGTGCTGTAATTTAACCTTAATGTCTCTTGGCCTAGAAATTTCTTACATAAATCTCTAATGTTTGTTCTTGTAACACCAATGCAGTCATCTTTTCTTAAGACTATGCAGCATAGTTTGATTTAATATATTCTCAAAGGTCAATGTTTTCTAAGCAAGAGGGACTGTTGCCCCCTTGCTGATACTACCTGCTGTGGTAAGTACTTCAGGTTACTGCAGGCACTGCCAGCCCTAAAATGACAGCCACCAAAAGGACACCAAGTGCCCCCCTTGAACAGTTAATGAGAGGTTCTCTTGAAGAATCTGCTGAGAACCAGAGCCCCAGTCCTTTTTTTTCCTGTTCTGTGTTGGTTAGAAATACAAGTAATTTGCCATCGGTTCCTAGGCAGTTCATTACTCACACTGACAGAGTCTTACAGTTTGGTTTAGACTCATAGAAGACTTGAATGACTGCTGGTTGTGCACCTCTTCAGCTTTGGGAAAAAAGAAAGACCCAAAGAAAAGCCAGACAAACAAGATCTGAGCAAAGCCTCTCTGCATTGCTTTTTCCATTCTGCTGCTCTTTAGACCCTTTCAACTGTACTAATAAGTACAATAGGGAACAATTAATCCCCAACCCAGCACACTCAGGAAGTTAAAGCTACCGGTAAGACAAGGCTTGCTAAAAAAAAGAGAAAATCTTACTGTCTAAATAGGTAAGAGACTGTGATAAAGGGATAGATCGTTAAAAAAAAAAGAAGAAAAAAATTTCTTCACCAATGTCAATATAAACAAAATATCCACAGAAAAACAGATACATCCTAAATATAGAAAACTAAGGATATAGCTGCAGGGAGTACATGTGGAGTTTTCTGCAAAATTACTGCTCCCCCCAACCCTGTCACATGTCTGTCCCACTCCTGACCTGGGAGGTTTTTCAGCACTGCGCTACCACTGAGCTTCAGTAGGCAAACATGTAAATGGGGTGTTAAGTTTACAACATGAGCAGCACAAGAGAAATTGAGCTACCTTTTTTTGGCTGGTGACTGAGGCAAAGAATCTCACCGTTCGCCTCCTTATTTCTAGAGGGGAGCAGGAGACACAGAAGCTACCAAGTCTGAAGGACCCCCCAGCCCGAACACATATCCCATGTGTTCCCCCTTGAAGAACTGTTTGAAATATAACTTATAATAAACAAAGCATGCCTAAAATGTTCATAAAGCATTATTACTTTAAAATAAAAACACTTTATAAACTAGTCACAATATATATTGCCTCTTCAATTCTCTTAATACAGTTTTAACTCACCACAAATTTAGAGAGATCTCAGGAAAACCATAGAGTTTGCGCACATGAAGCAATAGCTTCTCCCCCCACCCCGGAGACTCCTTTCTGTCTTCCTTTTCCTCCCCCACCCAAGCCCTGAATACAGGAAGAGAGATCACCAGCTGCCTGCTGAAGAAAACAACTACCAAATAGTGTGCATCATTCAGATGGCTTGGATGATTCAGCTTTTCCACATGAACTTTTAAGTGGCACAAATGGTGCTTTGTGCATTTCTGAATCAAGCGTGTGTTTAATAGTCCAAGTACATAACACAATTTCTACTTGAAGAACAACTTTTCATCTTAAATAAATCAGTGTATCTGTTACCTTACAATGGCTCCAGTTCTCAAACCAATCAATAATTACATTTACCTGTGCTTATGTATTGCAGCTTCCTCAGCCTTTAAAAATACATTTCATATTGTTCTTAAAAGTTGAAGTGAGTAGGACAGTGAAAAGAGGATCTAGTGATGAGCTTATAATTTTGAAAGCCACCCTATGTTTTATGCATTAGTTTTTGAGTGGGAGGGCTGGGAAGGAACAGAAAACCCAGGTGTAGCAAGCAGTCTGCTCTCCCACAATACAACAGCACAATAACACAGCAGCAGCTTGATCATAAGCATCCTACAGTTACCTGCAGTTCATTGTCAAGAAACTTGTGGAATAATATTAAAAGTTTCCAGACAGTAGGCTGAGATGTGAAACCCTACGCAAATGCAAAACACATACACTACGTGTATTTTTTCTTTAGCACTGCTCAAATAAAGAATTAGTGCCTGGTTTTACTTCTCTAGTTTCTTTGGCCTTTATTAATTTGTTCAAATGTTCATTTGAATAATTTTTATCAACAAGATCCAATTTTCATTTCACCCTTTCAATCACAAATCAGAAACAGCTCTAATCAACCAATCAGATTTGACACAAAAATTAGAAGTAACAATCAGACCTAGTACTGAGGACAGAACCTCTTGCCCAAAAAGCCCTGTTTACTTACCAGGAGAATTTCTTATATATGCTCTAGTACAAAAGCAGCACAAGCCTATTGAACATAGCATTGCCTTCTGCAGGAACCCAGGTGTGACAATGCCAAAACTGCCTGAGGTGCTCAGAAAGGGCACTTTGAGCAAAGGGAGAAGTTGGCAACAGACTGAATAGACAAGTCATCACTGGAAATCACTCAAGACCTAGAGAAAAACAACAGAAATGTTCCTTGGCCTGTGCTTTGAATAATGGAAACAAGCCTTTGGGGTTGCGTAGTGTACAACCTTCCACTAGGGCAGCACCTGGAATTTTATCTTAGGGATGCAAACTCGGCAAGAGTACTGGAAAGCAACCAGAGAACAATGTTTTGGCAGCATCTCTTCTCCTACTAATAGCTTTTGTATGCTTTTTTGTGATTTCATAACTGACTTCCAGTTCATTTTAAAAGTAGGCATTTTATGCACATCCAACCCAAAAAGCTTGTATCAAACTAGTCAGGGTGATGTGATTCTCACCTAACAGCTCCTGCCCTGAGACAACACTGCCAGAGTCAGCCTCTCTAGCCAAGATGTCTCTCTTCACAGCCAGCGACGCGAACAGCAAACACTGTGTGAGACAGTGAGAGGGTGCCCAAAATCTTTTGCATTTTGAAAACACACCAAATACTTCATTGCAAACTAGATGAAAAATCCACATTTGTGGAGCGACCTGTGGGAGAAGTCATGCGCTTTGGTTACCACGCTTGATTAAGGTTTTTTGAACTTCAGACTTGTGACGGTGTTTGTTTTCACTCCTTGACATTTCTTGATAGCGAGAAAGATATCAGGAGTACTTCGCATCGCAGCTTCTCCCATCACACACCTCCCCCGCTTCGGTCAACCATTGGGAAAATGAGTCATGGTGCCGAAACCTGAGCTTCTTCCATATGCTTTTAAAAGCCTTATTTCCCACACAGACCACATCCATTCCAAGCACAGCAGCCAGCCACGGTCAGCAGCAGGTCAAATGCGTTTCTTGTGGCCAGATTCACCCATGTGTGAGCATCCCAGGGTATCTGCCTGGCTGCCTCTCCCACACAGCCCCAGCTCACTTGTCCCCTTTGCCTTAATCAAGGCCTCTCTGTGCAGCATCAGGTGAAACATGCCTGTGCCATACCACGAGCTCATATGCTGCCAAACCTTTTTGGTTTTTAGATAATGGCTCCCTCATATTACCTCTGCACTAACGCTGTGAGACACATCATCCCTCCACAGTGCTCCCGCACTTCCACAGGAAAACAAACTTTGTAAATCATGAATCTTGCCCCATTAGCCTTCCATTCAGAGGCCTGTCACTCATACCCTGAGCATGAGGGAGGGAAGAGAGGGGCTGCTGCTTTAGCTGATGGGTTTCCCCTCACCTTCTTGTCCCTCCACCCCACATAGCCACTGAACAGACAGCAGGAGAGGGCAGGCAGGGAATGGCAGGAGGTCCACACCCATCTCTCTACTGCAACCTATGAATGCAGCATTACGAAACTCGAAAAGAGGAGAAAAACCAGACCTTTCTTCCTATCCAATGATAAGAAGCTGATGTGTCCGGACCTAAAGGACCAAGGACCGCCTGGGGTGGTGGTCTAAGTAACTTCAAAGTGGAGTCTAAACCAACAGTTTAGTAAGCAGAGAGGAATTCTTACACGAATCAAGAACTTGGAAATTATGTCTTGTGGGCAGCACTATTTTTGCTGGAAGGCTCTGGCCAAAACTATCTCAGACATCAAAACAAACTGATTATGCTATAAATATTAAAGAATTTATAGCTGTTTGTTTGCGAAATGAATTCTTGGAGAGTCCCTTAGCCTTATGTAGGGAAGGAAAGGCCAGAGAGGAAAAAGGATGTAGGAAAAGGGAAATAATAATTTAGGACATCATTTATTAATTTCGGACATCATCATTTGCTCTCATCCTACTCACTTATAGGAACTTATACCAACCTCCCCCCAGAAACCAGTGGTTAAGAACTATGCCTGACAATATTAAGATTTCTGCATGTTCAATAGGACATTCAGTAACACTGGGAGAGTTTCAGCTAAAACTGTGTAACACTTAGGAAAGCCTTTGGTCATGTTCTATGAAGAAGACACATTTAAACACCACAGTTTTTCTGCAAGGATCTACAATACCTGAATGACAGCCCTCACTTTCTAATATCATGTAATAAAATTAAAAAAAAAATAAATAAAAAAATCACCCCAGATGCAGCCACTAAAGTTTGGCTGATCTTTTACTTGGATGAAAATCCTTAGTTTCATTACTATTCATTATCATTCATGAAGTTGTTATTCATAAGTAGAAAAAATGTGCTTTTTCTTGTGCTTTGCTAATGGAGTTTTGTTTGGTTGGGGTTCTTTTACAGTTTACAGATTAAAATTTTATGGCTCACTTGTGGCTACTTGGCAATATGAACATTTACACTGGAATCATGGGAGGATTTCATTAGAAACATTGAAAACAGCTAATGGGGGATGAAAGAGGAAAATACATTAATAAGTAGCACTGAGAAGCATGCAGTTACTTGGGAAAAACCCAGAACATTAAATACACGGTCAAAACATTAAATACCAGTTTAGACTGTGGCATTTTTATGCCTCATAGTAAATATTGCCCAAACAAAAAAGCCTCTAAGCAAAGGGCACAAGGGTCTGAGGCTCTTCACCTGCAAAGGCACTCCCAGAGCACATCTAAGCATGTGGTGGCTGAGCACCATCAGTCAGCACAGCCCAGTGATCCACCAGGATCTTGTCAGGTTTGCTCCACAGGTACATTTCAACAGTCTCTCCTCTGGCTCACTTGTACTGAAAAAGGGCTACAACTACCAAGGAGAGTGTGTGGTGTCAGAAAAAAACAACCAACAAACCAATAAAGCCCAAGCAACCACCCCTCTCAGCTGAAGATGGCACAGTATAACTGGACTTCTTGTCCTCTGATTCCTTGGCTGCTGTCTGGCATAGAGAACATGCACCCTCACCAGAGAACAAACAGAAACCACGATCATAAACTGACCCCAAGGATTCTCCCTATAACTCGGCACTCTCTGGCACTTATTTTATTCTTAATTACTCTGTCTCCATACCCTGTTAATCAATCATGAAAGTGCCTAAGATATCTTTGTTCTCTCCCAAAAAAATATATTGGGTAACGCCATAACCACTTAAGGGAGAAAGTCAGTGGCTTACATCATTCTGAATAACTGAGGTGACCACACAGGGAGGTTTAAAAAGAAATGTTTACATCTATTCAATGTCATGCTAAAACAAACACATTTCTTCCACTGGCAGGAACTGGAGGACACCCAAAGGTCTGGTTTTTTTCCTCTACTGAGTATGTAATTCTCTTTTTTTCTTCCATTGGCAACAGACAACTCCTGCCTGTTTCATATTTAGTATGTATTAAAAAATATCCTAACTCTAAGTGAGTAAGTAATACTGTTTTTAAATTTGACTTTCTACTTTTGGACAAAGTCCAGAATAACCCAACCTAACTGAGCTTTCGGAACACTGCACAAGGCCCTGTGGCAATGGCACAATTATACCAACAGTTGCTAACTATCACGAAGGAAGACAAAACTGATGGTTAGGGACTTGCATTGCGCAGGCAACAGGATAAAGAGAGGTTACTATTTTAAACTGATGCAGCAGCAGCACAGGCAGCAGAATTTGGTGAAATAACACACTGACAGCAGCTCTTGACTGCTTTTGTCACACATCTTACAGCTAAAGTGTGATGTGTGGAACTATATATAACTGCTTTGAAAGACTGCCTTTGTTTCATATTCTAGCATCATCAAATGTAGCGGTAGAGACAAACGTGCATGCTGCAGTTGTGTGGGGTGTCTGCAGAGTTACTGCCACACAGCAGAAGCAGCATGACACAACACAGACCCATACATTTAGCTTAGCCTGACCCCCCTTTTTTTCATTCTCCAAACTGAGTTTTTTTGAGTGCTCTTTCTACATTTTAAGTGAATCACAGAATATGCAGTGTTAAGTCAGTGGCTTCCTCAAGAGTTCTAGTCCATTATGAAAACCTTGCAGCCTGCAATGAGACAAAAGCATTCTTATGTGACAGCCACAAAGAACACGTGCTCCATAACCACAGCATGTGCAAAGTAAAGCTCGGGCTACAGAGAAGAAAGAAGCCACAGTTTTACAGCAGGACAAAGGTTACTCCAAAGGACACAACACTTCTTTCCAATTACCCACAAGCATTTCTCTCTCACACTTTGCAATGGTGCACTAGGATGGATGGTGGAAATTGGGGGAGGAATACTTTAGTGCAGAAAATACAAGCAGAAACCAACATTCACACTTCTCCGAGATACCAATCCTGCTGGCAAAGGCATTTCTGAGAATGCATGTGCATGAAAGCCTTTCTCTCCTGATCATGTGTAAGATATTCCAAAAATTGAATGATGAATGCAGGAAAGCTTCTATAAAAGTAAAACCTGCCCCACAAAAAAAAAAAAAAAAAAAAAAAAAAAAAAAAAAAAAAAAAAAAAAAAAAAAAAAAAAAAGTTTGAGCTGAATTTATCAAGATCTAAGTTAAAGCTTGATGAGGGGTTTAACTTGGTCTATTCAGGATGTGATTGCAGGTATAGAGCTGTTTGTGAAAACTACCTGGTGGCAGTGTAATAAAACAGGACGCGAGATCTGGACTAAAGAAACATTTATGCAAGAAGAAAATTCTTTATCCTCTCCAACTATAAAGCTAGTCTTCACCATCTGTTTCCTGGCTTGGTTAAGTTTTGGAGTTTTATATTTTTCTCCTTTCTGTTCAATGAACACCAAGAGTATGGAGCATGTTGTTTTTAAAACAAGCCCCTGCTTATGAGGAAGGAAAAGTTATCGACTCATTGATTAGCACATAATTAGTATCAGTACTGTGTCCACCTCTGTTGGTCATCCAGAATTCAAACACTGATTAATTTAATTGTCCATAATACTAGAGGAAACACATGGCTTGGAGAATTGCCCTGCACTCTGTCTCTACAAGCCGTTAACGTTCATTTTTATGTCTTATTTCCTCTCACACATTACCGTCCAAAATAGGAATTTTTTTGCAATGGTTATGTAAGAGAAACGAAAGGTATTGGCTTTTACATACTCTACAGACTACAACAGAAGCCTGCTCAATATTTCAAAAGTGCACGATTCTCACTAACATATATGCGTGTGTACTAAATATTATTTTCTATTTTTGTGGGGTTTATTATCTTTTCCAATTTACTGCATTGTTTTGCCACCATGACCGTGTATTCAGAGTGTTGTGGAGTACTGTACCATGGCAGGATATCTGGAAATGTATATGGTACTCATTAGGGAAGTCAGCCTAAGTAGAGTTTTTGATTGTATAGATACACATACTTTCAACATGCAGAGATAAGTCAAGTTTTTGCATAATAGCAGAAATTTGTGCAGGTTAAGCCAGAAGGATATCAGGTGTGATTTATTCCGAGATCTGTGGGACTTTTTTTACCCCTAAACTGTAGAGCATCCTCTATATTCACTATACACAATAAGAGGTTAAGCGTGATGGCCCCCATTCATTTTTGAAGTACAGAAAACACAACACTGAAAATGAGTGGAATTTCCATTTTAAGTCTTGTTTAGACAACAGCTTTAGAACAGTTCAGCCTTTTTGAGGCTGGACTATACTACACCACAGAGCCTACAACATGGCAGCTTCAGCCCTTTTCTTGGAGGCAGGACAAAACTGCTGTAGGGTTCAACTGCACAGCAGCAGTTCACATCCCTAGACTGCCATCTCG